>NW_001889873.1:2195635-2220206 GCF_000143565.1 Laccaria bicolor S238N-H82 | reverse complement strand
TCATTTCCTGCATAAACGACATAGGCTACCTTGCCATGTGTGGATTTCGGTTGCTTGAGATACCTGTGTGGTGGAGCTGGGGCAGGGGAACTGGTGCGATCATCGTTCTCTTCCATCTCACCTCCAGCGCCATCTGTGTTCAACCTAAACCTGTCGTCGATAGAGGTTTGGGCCACATGTGTAGCAGAGCCAATGAAGGCCTCGTCCCCATTCGTTTCCGGTTCTGTGGTAGGAGATCAACCAGGAGTAACTAGAGATGGGGCACTTACCATGCTTGACGGCATAGGGCGACCCAAACCTTTGACCAGTGGGTGGTTGCGCACGCAAAGGGAAGTCTGACAGTGCAATGTCAATGAAATGGGGAGGTAGGTACACTGCAGACGACTTACTGGGCATAGCGTACAACGAGAACAGAGGTGTGGCGAGGTAGGGGACTCAAAGACACAACGTCGATGTTGTGATGAGGAGCAAGAAGTGTCACGGTTGGTTGATTGTTGATTGTTGATTCACCTACACGTGATGCCAAACACTCGTCAACTCAACGTCAACTGCTGCTCATCCCACCATTGCCCCCAATGGCCTCACGCTCCTCATCCCCGTATGTCGTACCTGCAGAAGAAGATCCGTCTACTCACGCAGGCCGCAATTCTTCCCAACCTCAACAACAAACACGAGTTCTAACGAAAAACACGCTGTCGCAAGCTCAGAAAGCCACGCGTTCCCTTCGCCAGATTTCCGACCATGCAAAGGCTGAGGAGCTGGCAAAAGCTCTTGATGTTCTCCTTTCCCGCCACCGCACCGAGCTGGAAGATTTCGCAAAAGCACACAACACGAAACTGGAGTACATCCAGAAACTCACCTCTCAGTCAAGCCACTACAAGCAAAAACGAGCCGTCACGATTCAGAACGCAAAGTTACATGCAAAATCCCTGGAGGTCAACGGAGGTATGTACATAACCCACCACTACATCAAGCTACATGTTAACAGCTCTGTTCAAAGATCTTGAACTCGGGGATAGGATCAAGGTGAAGGAACTTCGTCAACTAGTACATGATGACCCTACCTACCAGAACCTTACCGCAGAGGAGGAAGAACGGATGAAGCAGGATGTCTTGGAGCTTCGTGAGCAGAGGAAAACCGGCGCTCGTCCAACAAACAAGTCAGCAGCCCAAGACTACCGTGCGCAGATGACGCAGATGAACAATGAGGCGCGTCGTCCTCTCATCTCACTTCCTTATTGCTGACGCTCTTCAGATAAGTGCACTGTCTGACAGAACAGGAGCTGCAGTCGTCGCTTTCTTTAGCCGCTCCAACCTTGAAGACACGTTTGAGCCGAACTGGATTTGCTCTCCCAATGCCGCAAACTTCTCTCAAGAGGCAATGAGCTACGGGATGTGGGACATTGCCCGGCTGTTGGAGCAGTGGGCATGTGCAAAGGCGAAAGGTAGCCGCACCGTCGACACACTCTCGACGATGCAGAAGGAATGCAGCGCGATCATCAACGGCACTCTCAGTAAGTCTTTTATACCGTGTCTCGTCGTTTCTTTGAACTAAAGCTACTGAACAGAAACGGTTTCGCAATCACGACAGGCCCTCATGAACTACGCCAACTACGATACGAAGGTCGTTGAACGATACCAGACCAAGCTCATGGGCTGGACCTACCGTGAATTCAAGAGCCCGTTCGACATCCACACCATCGACGATGTTCGCACATTACTGGAGGCACTTCAATGCGGTAGGTGCTGTTGGGTAAGGATGACCAGAAGCGACATAAATCACCACAAAGATGACGTTAGCAAGAGAATCGCAGCGGGTGAAAAGGTGGGGAAGGCAAGGCAGCCGAGGTCGGACAAAGGTGTCAAGAGGCCGCGGAAGAAAGCACCAGGGACAGGGGAAGGCGAGGACGATGGGGCCCCACCAGCGAAGAAGCAGAAGAGGGGGAAAGCCGTGCCCGAGACGCGCGCTACGACAACCAAGAAAGCGCCCAAGAAATCCAAGAAATCCCAGCTGCCCCCCACCCGTCCCACCAGCAACGAGTTTGTTGAGAGCGATGCTGATGTTGATAGTGCCTAGCTTACTCATTGAATGCCGTATGCCGTGTACCCTCCCCCATACCCTACAACAACATGATCATCACCTCCATACATATGTCTTTCATAACCTTGCTGTAATAAAATGCCATTGATCTACATACCACTGTGTTACACAAAAAAAGCGAAGGGAATGGATTGTTATTGAGGGGGATACACGTTGTCGGCGTTGCGCACGACGAGCTCGACGCGTTGCCATCAACAACGGTGAGTAAGGGTTCTTCGTGATGACATCGAACCCTTTATGGGCAGGAGCGCAATGCCGCCAAGTGCCAAACACCGGTGACTGGTATTCATGGTTGCCGGTGAGCACAGGTAAGAATTTATTATAAAGTCCCTACGCACTACTGGTAGTTATTGCCCAGAGCGTTACAAAAGCCATATTTGATCGAACTAGACAGGAACAAGCATATCTTGTTCCTGTCTAATAGGACCAAATAGGTGGGGTTCACAGGTGCTGCGGTGGAAAACGATCATGATGACAGCATGATAACTCCAATTTATAAGCATGCCCAACGCAAACTTTTGCCTCACACGCATACCGCTCTATGGCTGTGGATCTAGTTACCATCATTCTGCGAGGCTTCAAAATATCCTTGAGCGACATCATCGTCTCATGTAGATTTGGCTAAAGTCGTGTTGATGATGGGGAATTTATGACAGGCATCATGGTACAAGATGGATGCATCACTCCTCAAGCGCAAGTCTCCGCCAATCACGATTCAATCGGCGAAATTTCGAAAGGTTGATAATGCGTTTATATAGTTAAACAGTTCCATTTCTCCACAAAAACATGCCAGGTATATTGTATGCCCATCGAAAGAAAATGAGTTGTGTGGCTGATAGACCAACTGTGAGCTTAAAAAAAATGTAAATTGTAAAATTGTCAAGCTACCGATTTTACGGTTCCCCCGATTGTCTGCCATCCCACACGCCACCATCGAGCATTCCCGGATTCACCTCACGCTTGTCCTCGGTCGCGATTGCCGAACCATCTAACCACGAAAAACCCTGTGGTCGACCGAGAACAGCCGTTATGTTCCGCCGCCAAGTGCCATGAGAAAAGGGATTGGGAGGTGGAGGTCCAGGCACGAGGGTTTTATGCGCTTGGTTTCGAATCTGAACAAAAGTGATTTGAATCATTCATCCACAATATAAAAATTAAATACTCACTTGTTCGATGGTGGTGATATTAAGAAGTAATAACTAAACATAAAAACCAGTGAGCAAGGATTCCCCGGTTAGACGTCGAGATAACGACCGCCACAGAGCTAGGAGTAGAATAATGGGCGCAAACGTACCCGCATATGATACGTCAATAAGGCACCAACAGGCCAGATAACAGCGATAGCTAAGCAAAATGCCACTGCACTGCCTGCGCCTCGCCGCAGCGCGTGTTTAAAGTCTATATGTTCCCGTTTTGTCAAAAAGAATAAATGCAGGGCCGAAGTACAGATGATTAAGATCAGTGTTGTAGTCTGGGCGCCGAGTTAGCAACGCAGATGGTTAATATTGAACTAAGACTTACTGCAGACGTCAAGAGAACGAAAAAGGTGGTATAGTTACGTCTTCCAACACAGTTATTTACCCATTGGCAGTGGTGATCACATCCATCCACGCAGTTGTCGCACTAGCATAGAAGGTCAGTTAACTGTAAGTCCTCATAAAAGCACAAACCATTTTGCAATGGCTAGAGCGCGGTGGTCTGTATGTTTTACATGTTGGACAGTATTTCACACGCACACTAATCGTAGGATAGATCAGGGAAAGATAAAGATGTTTGTCAACTTTGCACTCACACGTCGCTTCGAACCTTAAGGTCTCGAGGCATCGGTGCTCGAACACCTCCGTCCGACGGAGAGGTAGATGGGTATGGTGGATCAGGGTCCAAATTGCGAGGTAAGATTCCAGGATCACAAGTCGCCTAGAGCAGATGTCAATCTTTCAGTGCAAGCAAAAAGGGACTGGAGCGGAATACAGACTGTAGCAAGCATAGTTGAGATTGTTAGAAGAGCCAGATATGCACCAACCGCAGCTACAGCCGGACTTTCATTCTTCCACCACCAAACAGCTGTTGTCCCAAACCAGACCCCAGATATTGTTAAAACCAAAGTGAAAGAAGCCACAAATGCCCACGGCGAATCACCGCCTGTCAGCAAGTGGCCCCCAAAGAAGAATCTATTCCGTGACGGGTGAAGCTGGTATCTTCGTAAAGATTTACCAGTTTGGGGGTCGATCGTGGGCATTGCAGACAAAGGAGGTATGCGATTCGGAGGAATGGGAACGAACGACGGATCTGGGGAGGGTGATGGCGCGGAAAGGAGCGCAGAGTTGCGAGATGTTCGAACTTCCAAGGAGTGGCCGCCATAGTGATTCGGTGAATGTTTGTATCGCCCAGGAGTGGTCGGAGAATCCTGAAACTCACCCCGTTCCTCGTCACTCAATTTTCTCTCGAATGGTGGTTGCCCCTCCACGGAGTGTGCAGGCGGTGTACGTGAGCTAGTGGATTTTCGGATAGAGTCAAAGCTCAGTCCCCTGCTTATGCTGAGCACCTTGTCGAGGCTACTCCGCATCAGACGAGTTGGGCCACGGCCAGACATCGGCGCAGATAAGTTTGACCCGCTGCGATCCCGTGTGCCAGAGGCACGAGGAGCAACAGCGACGCGTCCGCCCAAGGGAAGAAGGGGTTCGCGACTCTGCTTCATTCTCTTCAGAGACGTGAATTGATGGTCATCAGCCAAAGACTCCGCTCCAACTATGCTTTCAGCGACCTGCTCGTCCGATCCATTGGGGTGAGATGACGGAAGGGGAACAAGTTGAATTTGGTTTGGATCTTGACCATGTATTGAAAGACCATGGACGGAAGAGATGGAGCTAGGGCGTGAATATCGCGGCTGTTGGTTTGGACGAGAGGGGCGAAAAAAGGAAGCGGAGGGCTGGATACCACCAGCATGGGTCGAACTTATGTGTATGGGGTGGGGAATCGGTGCGCTTGCCGACGTTGGGGAATTAGGTAGTGAAATGTCCGCAGATACGCGGCTGGATACAGATGAAATCCCGCGAGTGTGTATAGTAGGGCTCGTTGAACCAGAAATACTTGTGACGGTGGCTCCGACCTGAGGTCTTTGTGACGCTGGGGCGTGAAGCGTCGTCGGTAATGGGAGTTGAGAGCCTGTGGATCCGCGCTTAGGGTTTGTGTTGAAAGTCTGCTGGATCGAGGGCGAGAAAGACAAGGAGTGTGGTGTCGAGGCCATATTGTCGCGATAAAAAAAAAGAGATACGCCTTGCAGAACCTGGTGTTCGCAGGCAAGGAAATTATCAGAAAATCGTAAGGTTGGCTAATTCAGAGACTCGGATGGCATGAATGTGAAGAAGATTGCCTTTGTCGTTGCCGACGTCTTGAGTGCTGCAAACACCTGGCCAAAATGATTGGCACAACGGTAGAGGGTATGACATTTCCCACGATTCTTAGACTCTCAGCTAGCACCAACGACAGCCCCATAATTATATGTGGTATGTAGTAAAGTAGAGCAGGCAGAAATGGGGATAGAGTGCATTTCAAAGGAGAGTGCCTACTACGGATGAACAGATTATCGACACACGCGACCATAGCGCCTAAACTTGGTATTAGTTACTTACTGCCAATAGCTTTGACCAACTCCTACCAACTCGTTGTCAAACATTCGGCCTTTAATTCTAAAGGATTCCTCATTCCATGAGAATGTCAGGTTGGGCTAGAGGAGGCTAGAGGCATACTCGAGCACTCCAAAATCAATCCGAAATTGTCTGCTAGGGGCAGAGGCGGTGCTGTTCTATTCTTGGCGCGATGTGCTGCGTGATGCGGGTGGTTAGGATTTGAAAACAGTCTCTTCACCAGTCGTTTTGTCTTCTCAGTTTTTCTTTGTCACCTGTGGCCCTACGGCGCTTCAGTTCACCCGTTTTCCCTTCGTGTTTTGATGACAATCGGAACAGAACGTTCAACGAACCACCCCGCCCACCTTTAATTCCGTTGTTCTCCAGCGTGACTCTTCATCAAGATGCATCATCTTCCACTCGCTCTCTATCTCTGTCTTTCTGTCTTTACTCATTTATCCTCTGCCTACACATGGCCGTCACCACAATACGACGCCCTCGAAGGCCTGCTTTACGAGGGCAGGAAAAGTGACGGTTCCAGCTTGTCTTCGATCGTCCATCCCTGCCGAAAACGCACCGGGACTCTTGCGTCAATTGCGGCGGAATGGCTGCGTTTCGTAAGTAGTCGCTCGCTGACTTCCACTTCGTGCTTAGGGTTTGATCCAGGCTTTTCATGATATGGCAACACATAATGTTAATAACGGGACTGGTGGACTTGACGGTTCCCTCGTGTATGAGCTTGACCGACCCGAGGTGTGTCACACACTCTATTTTATTTTATCCTTGTTTTAAGCGTTTTTTAGAACTTTGGTTTGGGCTTCAACCAGACTGCGTCTGATTTTGAGAACTACCCGAATAAATTGGTTTCTCGTACTTTGCATTTTCTTTTTGTCCATTGTTCTACTCTCAACTTCGTTGACAGGTGCCGATATCATCTCGATTGGAGCCATCTTTGCAGTTGCGACGTGCGGCGGTCCCATCATTCCCTTCCGTGGTGGTCGTATCGACGCCTACTCCGCGGGTAACTTTGGAACACCCCAACCGCAGGATGACTTAGGGTCTCTCACCACCAGTTTCCAAAACCAGGGTTTCAACACCGCAGAGATGATCAAACTCGTTGCCTGTGGACATACCATGGGTGGTGTTCGGAGCTCCGATTTCCCTGAACTTGTCCCCGCTGGCCCGGATCCGAATGTCCCGAACATCGCAAATTTCGATACAACTACCCAATTTGACAATGCCGTGTAAGCAAAACTATTCTCGAGGCCTTCCCGTCATTTACTTTAAATCAAGAGTGACTGAATACCTCTCTGGATATACTAAGAATGTTCTCGTGGTAACGTCCAATAAAACCATGGCCTCCGATCTGCGGGTATTCCAGAGTGATGGCAACAGCACTATGCGCAGGTATTGCTGGATTCGTCACTTTCAAAGAAATCCTTTGACACTATTACCAATTTAGTCTCACTTCAGCCTCTACCTTTGCCTCTGAATGTCAATCCATTTTTGCACGCATGCTCGACACTGTTCCCGCAGGTGTCACTTTGACCGACGAAATTACCCTTTTACCTGTCAAGGTTAATGGAGTGCAACTATCCATTGAGGAACAGAAGCTTGTCTTCAAGGCATCCTTGCGTGTAAGTACAACGTTCTCTTCTAATATCTCGTGCTAATTAAATCCAAGCTTATTCAACCAATAAACGCGACAGCAAACGCCAAACGAACCGTGACAATGCTGTGGTGCGATAAGTACGGTAGTGCCGCAGCCTGCAAAGGAGCCACCAGGTCCTCTTTACCAGTCAACACGCTTAGTGACGATCCAAACATTTCTCCAGTGACCTTGAATCTCGGGTACTACTTTATCAACTACAATTTCGTCGTCCCCATCGACTCCGCGGCTTCTATATCAAAGTTCTGGTTCCAGGTGGATGAACATAACGGAACAGCCGCGACCACTTACAATAATGGTGGCAGTGGTTATGTGCTACCCCAGGATCAAATCTTCTTCGTCCCAAAGTTGAGCCATGTCGATAATGTGCAGAACATGACTTATACCCAGGTGTACACAAATCGTGATGGATCGGCATATACCCATGTGTACACCATCGTCGCTGCTGTGCGTTTCATTCTATTTACATCAACGTCGCTGATATCCTTTTAGGTCCGCAACGATACGACTCCGTCTCGTGTTTACGTGAATGGATTCGACAGTTCAGTCCACGGTTACCCGTATTATGTCAACGTCACTGTCGACCTCGCATTGAACTCGTCTTTGAGTTCCGGAGTTCCTGGGTATAACCTGTACTCCGGGATCGTCAACGACTCTGGTTATCAGCTCACGCTGGACCTTCATGCCACCTCTGGAGGAGCCACGTATACGCAGGATTTCGTGGCGACTACGTTCTTAGATAATACTCCCTACGTCGCACCAAGTACCCCGAGTAACGCTGCTGTAAAGTCGTCAGGCAGCCGTAGCTCTTTTGCCCATGTTTTCGGATGGACCCCAGTCGCATGTTCTTTAAGCTTGATCGTGGCACTGACATTTTGGAGATGATATTCTACAGTGTTATCGTTTTGTAATTGCCTACTGCCACTGGCTTTATTTACTGAAGGAAGGAAGAACTGTGGATTCAATTCTTTATCACACGGACATCTTTATTACCTTGACAATTTACAATTTACCAAAGGACCGTCGATGGGCGAATAGTTTATCATAAATTTGCTTGGTATATGCTGGATATTTACCTTGTTTAGTGGAAAATGCGAACTGCAGATTGTGTACCGATTTTGTTGAATTCGTACGGATCGGACACATCACTTTCTTGTGTTGAGAATTCCAATGTGCTGAGGTGTCCTGGGGATCACCTTGAACGGTACAGCACATGTAAATGTCGTCCTTTTTGATTATTATCGGTATCCATGCCCCCTCCGTTTTGTGCAAGGGCAGGAAAGTGAACTTGATAGAGAATTGTCAGCCATTTAGTGACAACCAGCACAGGAGCTCGAACTCACAAATTCCCTTAACCTTTAACAGATAGCATATCGAGATGTCCAGTCCAACCTAAGCCCAATTTATGAAATGGCTGTGGGACTGCTCTAGTGCGCGACTTTTGGGGGGGCCGCTGGGTAAAGGCGCGGAGCGGATCGAGATAGGAGTGCCGTTGGCTCTAAAAACCCATTTTTGATGTCGGGCCCTGCCAATTGTGTTTCCCAGAAGACCTTTGAACTTTATGTCACCGCAAGTGGGTTCTCGAAGCCTTGGTCACCGGAAAGTCGGGACCTCTTCTGGTTTTACGGCAAGGTAAATTATTGGGTCTTCGAAGAAGCCTTTTTTCATGTGAGGAGAGCTAGGGCGAGCTGTCCATTGTCAACGACGGAAATTTAGAGAAATGCAACGGGAAACCCGAAAGGGATATTGAAATTGAAATATGTCTTGCATTGGAACACCGACGGACGGCGGATTGCGGCCACCTCAAACATCATCAGCACAAACACACCAGCCAGCATTCTACATTCCAGTCTCTGTTCAGCATGGATCTTCAATAAATTATTCGCCTACCCAATTTACATTCGCAATCCACCATGGCGCGCTCGGTACTTCCAGTTGGTTAAAGCAGAACGAAGGTTACACCTGGGTTAGGCTGTCACGGAGCTCGTTGGTTCTTTTCCCAACCTGTATTCGAAGATCAGTCCAGGAATATTTTTCCGCCGTCGTATGACAAGATTTACAGGGAAGACTTGAGGGCCGCAAGGGTCTTGCGACAAAATTCTTCTGAACAGCGGTTATCATTGGTTCCTCATTCACACCCTGTAGGACGCGATTCATTTGCCCCAGACTTGCCCGCTGGACCCATGGATCAGTGATATAGGGGAGCAAAGAAGACTCTCAAGGCGTTTCAAAGAGAAAAGGCAGATTCCTCATTGCTTGGCCCCACCTGTTGGCTATCCTTTGAGGAGATCTGGACTCGGCACCACCAGCGTTGGAATTTCTCTTCGCCATTTGAACTATTGTGGACCGGTGGGGCGAGGCCGCGGAAGGTTACACAGGTGAGCACATTCAAAAAAAATCATTTTCCTTTCACGTCCCGGCGACGTCGATCACACGATGTGTTTTTTTTGCGTTCTGGTTCTCGTAGCAGGCGTTGGACACCCATAATTGCTAGGCTTTGAACCGCGCTTTTGACTGGTTTTGCTGTTGAACTCTTCTTGAAAGAGCTTCTAGTTTGTTGACCGGGGACTCAGTTCACACAAGGCGGGGGGTATCTATGACTTGCATTTAGCATGGTCATACTCACAGTTGGATTGATGGAGGAAGGAAAGTTGTTGAACTCACTGCGCGCTTTTATGATGCGACGTTATGGGCGGGTCACGTCACGTGGTTCCCAAAACGTCGGCCCGACGTCGTGCATCGGCCGACTGACTCGATGTCGAGCGCAACCGAGTTCTTCAGGTGCTAGTCATCCACGTCGATGCAGAGGTCATGGATTGTCTTTTGGACTTTGACTTTCCCGATATTTCCGCGTTCAGCTTTGCCAGATTCTGTTGGCTGCCCGCGTAGAAGAACATCGTGTTGACATACTTCTTACCAGTCAGGCCATTCACTTTATCGATGAGGCCCTCTAGCTTCTTGGGCGCGATTCGTTTTATGAATGGGCATGCGGCCTGAGAGGTGGGAAACATGAGTTCCTTCTATAAGGGAATGCCTTTTGCATCTTTGAAGGCGAAGATAGGACGTACAGCTTACCTTTTCGTTTAACGTGGGTTCGACCAGTCAATGCCTATGCGCACGCAGCCATTTCTTTCTTCGCTTCCTAAACCACGACTTTGGAGGGTGCAACCCTCAACGAAGCACGCTTAGGTTCAAGGAAGGATGCTTTTGTCGTGATATCGAGGCCAACAGACGAGCTTGGGATGTCAGGGGTACGCAGGAGAACATCTATTGTGGGCGCCTGCTTCATGAAGTTTGAAGCTTTGAAGGAGCGCTGGTGTTTGTGCCGTGCAAATCTGGGAAACAGCAAGAATTAAGCTCAGGGACCCCCAAAGCCAGTTGCCAGCAACCACCAATATCGTTGAGGTCGTAGCCTGATCCTAACGTTCATTCCTCCACCTACCTCTTTCACCCTCCTTTCACACATCGTTCATTCAGTGAAGACCCCAGTTATGGCTCCATATAGAAGCCCTCTTCCAACGTTTACTCTCGCGCTGTCCTCTCTCCCAAAACAAGACCCTTTTGATAACCGACGAGATTTTCAAAGAGACTTCTTCTCCGGTTATTACGCGTCCCTAGCAGCGCGTCGAGACTTCTTGGTGTGTTGTTCGCGTGCTCGAACCCGCTGTCCAGTCTCATTGTTTACTGTAGTGCACTTTTCAGCCTCAATCTCTGAACAATTGCGATTCTGAATTCCTTCCCGTCCGTTGCCTGTTCAACTTTCTTTTGTCATGCCCTCACTTCCCATAGTCCAATGTTTCTATACTGGAAGATGAACTCAAGATGGAAACACACTTCGATGATCAAGACGGACGTTTTCCAGTTCACTCGGACACTGGCTGTGTGACTGGATGGTGGCGGCGAATTGTCCAGGTGTGCTATCAATCCTTGCACACGCGCCTGTCCTAATCCTAAATCCTCATCGGCAGATGATCTCTCATAGGCTTTTCCGTCGTCAAGTGCAGTAAAGCGAAACTCCACACCCTGGACCGCTTCATGTCTCAAAAGGTTCCATTTCGAAAACATCTTGTTACTGCTACATCCATATCTTGCCAACACTATTGCTATTACTATTATCTGCATACATACATACATACAGCTATTCTTCGCATTGTACCATATTACATACAGCCCATATGTTCCACTGCAGTTGTCGTCACATTATGTACCTTCGCTTTCGCTCTCGTTTTCGTACTCCCCATCCGGGCTGTCACTGTCTTACAGACATACACGCATCAAATCTTCACATTGACATATTCTTGACTTCACAAAAGGTCCAACATACCGCCTTCAGATCCCAAAAGGTGGGGTGTAGTTGCAATATCCATGATAGTACAAGTAGCGAAACACAGCCGATAAGCGTCGGCCTCGTCCATAGTTATTGGCCACGGCAGACGGTTAAGCACGCCCGTCCGCTATTCCACTTCTTGTCATGGAGCAGCCGTTGGGTTTAGCGAGTAGTTGGATCTTTCGTGTAAGAGCACTGGAGAGCGCATATTTCGTCGCCTGTGTCCACATCGCATTTCAGCGGTTGTTGGTAGCAAGTATTTGGGAGATAGGAAGTGTCAGTCATGCAACAGTGAAAATGGCTGAACTTACGAGTTCCGTGCGTTTAACTTTGAAAGAGAGGGCAGAGAGTGCTTCACCGTTAGTGACGAGGCCATGGAGTCTAGCCGTTTCGTTTGAAAGCTTAGCAGGTTGAAGATCATACTAGTCTCGTTGCCAGCCGTCAGTCACTTGCTCGTCATATTTAAGTCCTTCCGTCCACCGTCTTGTCCTTAGCGTCGATAATTGAACCCTTGAGCTTCTGAAGGCTGGTTCGAGTCCAGTTCGAATCTACCTCTGTTAGCGGTTCTTGATATTTCCACCGCTACGAAAGGGGAACCTTTTAATTCTTCGTGGTGAACTGCAGTTTCCTGGGGAAGGCAAACTTGTAAAGCTGAGATATTCGAGCGTATTGAATTTCGACGTTGTTCTATCAGAGATTTTTTCAGTGAAGGGCGCGAGCTGTCCTTGAGCTGTCCAACGCGCTGGGAATTGAATATTCAGGGAGAAACCCAATTATTTTATTTGATGGAATTCAATGAATCAAATGTCTTGCATTTGAAATCATTTTGAACACCGACGGTCTGGACTCTCTGCACATGCCTTCGCCGCCTATGATCAACACACAAACGTACCAGCTGCAAGTTCTCTTCTTCGGCAAACCTGCGCTCAAGCTTCTGTTCAGCATGGACAACCGATAAATTATTTGCCTACCCGATATGTTCGCACTCGATCTCGCGGCCACCAGTCATTCATCTCAAAAGCAGACGAAACCACAGTGGCATGAGCTCCTCGAGCCTCGAAGCCCACTCACAGAATTTTTCGAGACCTGAAGATGCTCACCAATCGAAACACATTGTCCATCGTGACAAATGGGGTTGCAAGGTCGACTTGGGAGGGCGAATGTCTTGCGGCGAGCTGCTTTTGAGCACTGGTTATCGTCGATACCTCATTCAAGCTGTCTGCAAGACGTCATTCAAATTTTCGCGAGTCTTCTGGGCCTGCGAGTTGGCGACGTAGTGAAGCAAAGGAGACTCTCAAGGCGTTGAAAAAAGAGGAGAGGAAAGGCAGATTCTTCGAAGCCTCGGCGCGGCCTTTTTTTAGTGGGCTATCCCGAAGTCTTCTGGATCAGACACCGTCGACACCAGCTATGTCTCGAAACTCTTCTTGACGTTATTGTGTTTTGGCGGGGCGAGATTGGAATGGTTATGCAGGTGAGCACATCATTCACTTTACTGTCATGTCCCGGCGACGTTGATCACACAGGCTTCTTGAACTATGGCGGCTTCTGAGGTTGTGCGCCCATAATTGCCAGAGGTCTTGGATCGCGCCTTTTGGTGGTGAAACTCTTCTTGTGGGGACTTGCGTCTTGCTGAGCGGGGACTCATCACACACACGAGCCTATGACTTGCGTTTAGCATTGTCATACTTACAATTGGGTTGATGAAGGAGGCCGCTGACTCACGCGCTTTTTATAAATGCGCCCTGTGACGGCGGGTCACGTCACGTGGTTCCCGACGTCGGAGCGTCGGTCGACTGACTCGAGTCACTGGATGTCGAGCGCAGCCGAGTTTGCGTGTCAATTGACGCCGCGAAGGTGTTTGCTTGAAACCGACATCGTTTGGAGTTGTTCTGCGGAGGATGCTCCTCCTGTGGAGTTGGTCACTCTTCCTGTATTCGAGCGTGCAGCTTTTGCCGTTCGAAGTCGAGAATTGACATACTTCTTGCCATTCAGGTCATGAAGTTTATCGATGGTGCATCCGGCTTCTTGAGCATGATTGCTTTATTATTGAAAGAGATTCGGCCTAGTGGTGATGCATGGGAACGTTCCTTCGGCGATAGTCCCACTGTATGTGACGGGCTTTCGCGCTTTGCGGACTGAATACAGGACGTGCACGTCCAACGTGGGTTCCACCAGCCAGTAACTTCTGCACCCGCAGCAAAATCTTGCTTTTCTTTCCAAAGCACGACATTGCTGGGTCACCTGCGACCGTCGACAATCACTTCCAGGTTCGAAAGAAGGGACATTCTTCCCGTCATATCAAAGTTAACTTGTTGGACTTGGGAATAGCGGAGGTATGCAGGAGGACTTCTATCGTGAACCAGGGGACCTGCGGCATGAAGCTTGAAGGATGGTCGATGTTTGTGCAGTACAAATCTGGAGGGCAGGGAAATTTAAGCTCAGGGACCCTCAAAGTCAATTTTCCAGCAACCACCAACATTGACGAGGTCATAGCTTGGTGGTAACGCTCATTCCTCCGCCCGGCTCTTTCACCACTGGATCTACACGCCGTTTGTTCGGTGAGGACCTCAATTATGTTTCCACACAGGCGCCCACTTCCGACATTCACTCTCGCGTTGTCATCTCTCCCAAAACCAGACTCATTGGATGGCCGACGAGATTCTCAAAGAGACATCTTTTCTGGTTATTACACGTCCTTAGTAGTACCTCGAGACTTAATGGTGTGTTATTCGCGTGTTCTCATCCGCTAGCCGGTCTAATTGGTTCCTGCAGCGCACTGTACATCCTCAATCTTGGAACGACTGTGGCTTTATTATTCCTCCCGTTCGTTGTCTACTCGACTTCCTTCGTCACGTCCTTACCTCCTTTAGTCTAATGTGTTCATACTGGAAGATGAACTTGAGACAGAGACACTCTTCGATGATCAGGACGAACGTCTTTCTGTTTACTCAAACTCGGACTGTGGGATTGGGTGGTGGCGGCGTATCACCCAAGTACGCTATTTATCCTTCCACATGCGCCTGTGCTTACTTCTATTGCACGGAAGATCTATCACAGGCTTCTCCGTCGTAATTATCGAACTCATTAAAGCGGAACTCGACATATTTGGCCGTTGTTTATCTTGAAAGGTTGCATATTCAAAACATCTTGACACACCCATATCTTGCGTTACTCAACACCATTACTATTACTATTAGATGCAAACATGCATAAAGTTCTTCTCACTGTATCATATTACACAATCCATTTCTTTCAACAGTCGATTGCAACAGCTTTAGGTATCATCGTGCTCGCTCTCGTTTCTGTACTCTTCATCCGAGCTGTCACTGTCTTCCTCCACACCCTCCTCCGAATACTTGATTTCGCTTCCAGTTGCTGCGAAGCGACTCGCTATGGCTCTAGTAAGGGAATTGTTCTCTGGTGGCCATAATGGGATGTTGAGCGTTATGCTTTCCAGTTGAGGCCAAGCCAAGGGTAATTGCTGGGGTTGAACGTCAGGACAGGTAGGAGGGTCGAAACCGTTGGTGTTGAGTCGTCCGAAGATGTCATCATACCACCCCGACCACTCGAGTAGTGTAAAATGTTTGAGCATGGGGAAGGACGTGTAAAATTCTTCGGGAATACGATCTCCCAAACTCACGTCACTTATTTTCAGAGAGGTCACTGCGGGGTATTTTGGAAGGGAAGTTTGTAAACACTCTTCCGTGAAGCTGCAAAGTTCACCGATGTTTGAAACGAATAGGCTCTGCAACTTCGGAGTAGACAGGAGGCTACAAAGACGAGCGGTGCAGAATTCATCAAAAGGTGAAATTTCGAGACTCTGCAGTGAAGGGAGAATGGTGGTTGGGTAGTCGGCGTCATCTTCAATGATAAGTGCGACTTCTCTGATTAAAAGTTGCTGGAGGCCTTGACTCGTCAGCAGGACATCACGAAATGTGAGGTAGGGCAATTCGGTGGCAAGATGCCGGATGTCAAGGCATGTAAGGTTCTTGATGCCTTGAAGAGTCGTCCAAGGAAACGGAACGCGTCGTATTCTGAGATTTTTTAGAGCGAGTGGGGCGGACTCCTTCAAAAGAGTGTGAAGCCGAGGATATTTTTCATGCGTCGTAGGCGAGTAATCACGTTGGATGAGCTCCAAAGACTCGATATTATGCACCCACTCCACTCTTTGAGGCATTATCGCAATGAGAAACTCCATCCAACGGTGTGCGCCGGCTTCGAAACACACGGTCCGCCACCTCGAAACACAGTCTTGAATGAGGATCATAAAATCTACGCCGTCCTCTTCGTTTAGATTATCAAAAGATTTATCACAGGCCACGTAGACGTTGAGAGGGCAATCTTTGGATCGTTTGATGTAAGCCTTAGCCCGTTGCATT
Source organism: Laccaria bicolor S238N-H82 (assembly GCF_000143565.1). Taxonomy (NCBI): domain Eukaryota; kingdom Fungi; phylum Basidiomycota; class Agaricomycetes; order Agaricales; family Hydnangiaceae; genus Laccaria; species Laccaria bicolor. Next base: position 2,204,104 of record NW_001889873.1, on the reverse strand, counting down.
CGCGACGGCGACGGTATGAGGCGTATTTTTGTCCAGAACGTGGGTGTGTTGATAATCAGTCCACGCCATTCACGGCAAACGTGAGAAATGGTGGTCGCGCATAGCCAATTCTCCCCAGATCTAACGTCAATTGGTTCTCGGAACTCCAAAAAGATCGTTAGGAGGACATCGTCTGGAAGTATACAAACTCCGCGTAAAGACGTGGGGTTTGCTGTGGGGACGATGGAAAAGTTATTTGTGGTTCAGGAGATCTTAAATCTGCCCTACTTACCTTCCCTCCCCGTCATCGTTGGCTAAACTCTCGCGAGGGTGCTTCATTTTGAAATTGGCTCGCGTTATTTGTAGGTGTGTGGAATGGAGGGTCTAGTTCGGACTTTACTTGCCCAGGGCCAGTGACTTGCACCACCTCGAAGTTCGACCCTCAAGACCTCAACGTTCAACGTGCAACTACAGTAAGTGAGACTACTCTGGTGCATTCCAGCGTTAATACTTACTGTATTCAGGAAATAAGCCTTTCCATGGTCTGTGTTATAAGCCCGAAAATGAGGGTTTCATAGTCAACCATTTTAAATGCAGTACGCTGATATAGAAGCCCTCGTGCTTTCTGGAGAATTGTTTAATGGGCGTTCTCGCTCTTCATCACCGGCACGATCCCCCTCACCGGATGCAGGATGGCACGATGACGAACTGAACGAAGAGGAGCAGAAATATCGTGACCAGGGCCTTGATTATGACTCCGATACAGCAAGAAGGGATGCGATAAGATCACAGAAGCAGACAGAGGCGCAGCCAGAGTCGATTGGGATGGGTCCGGGTCGGACAGGGGTGAAGGGTGTCATAAGAGACCGAAATGAAGTCGCAAATATTCGACGAGAAAAGAGGGCTCAAGAATTGGAGGATCTACGGCAGAAGATGGAGGCAGGCAACCTAGGAGGGAAAACGTATTTGGAAGAGGAAAGGGAAAAGGCAGCTAGAGGAGAAACTGCCGACAGTTTGGTCGAGAACGGGTTTAGGCAGGATGTCTTTGGAAGAAAACGACAGGGAAGATTTGGACATCTACGGGAAGTGGGATTGAAAGGATTTGTTGGAGCTGTCGAGCAGGAGGAGCGCGGAGTGTGGGTGGTCATACACCTCTACGACCCCGTACGTTTTCAGTCTCATCCATCAGCCTACGATCTTAAGTTAATTTGCATTCCACGAAGTCATTAGAACGCTGCTACCTCCTTGACGAGGTCCTTGCTCGCTTGGCACGCTCGTTTCCCGAGACCAAGTTTTTGCGTGCTCGCGCGTCTGCCCTAGGTTTTGCTTCCACATCTACATCATCAAGCAAGGTAGCGACTACAAGACGTCTCAAACCTCCCTTGGAAGTCAACGAAGACGATCCTTACGCGGATGACGACGGGGACCAGGATGACGACAGCGACGAGGAAATCGTGGACGACGATGACGTGGATCTAGACGTCCTTCCAACAATGCTTGTATACCGTGATGGGGAGCTTGTCCACAACTGGGTCCGGGTTGATTGGGAGGCAGGGAGAGGCGGCGTTGAAGAACTTCTGGATAAGTACGGAATTTCTCGTTCACCTTTGATTGCAACGCTGATCCGTTTCTAGAAACCACATATTGTCACACAACTTTGCCGGTGGTAGAGATAATCTTGGTCTCCCGTTCAGTGATGACGAGGGTGACTTCGATCTCATGTGGAGTGACGACGATAACATCAAGCACCCGTAGCCCCTTCTCATTTTCGAGAGTACCATTGATTTAAGTGGGAAATTCACAGAACGATTTGCTCTGATGTTACGATATGCTGTCTCATATCACAAGCAGGCGTCTGCTTTTTAAACAGATAAGGACCTCTTTCTGTTATCTTTATGCTTGAGAGCATCGCGATTTCCTTGTCAATGCAAACCATTTAGCGAGACAACTTCGACCAAACCCCGCCCCGAGTCATTTGACCAAGAATAGAAGAGTCACCACGGACTTCAACATCATTGCAGGTACTTTAGCTCTGGAAAGCCTCTCATGACTAGAAGACCTGAAACATTGGTAGCTGACCACAGCGAACAACTTTACAGAATATCTTTCTTTTTCTCGAGTTTCCACTCTGCCAAAAATATATTCTAAAGCCCCAAGGTTGCTATCATTCAGGCATCCATCCATTAACAAGAAGTTTTCAGTATGATACCGACCCCAATTTATCCGCGTGTTAAGTTGCTGCATATGACAGGAAAACCAGGGTACTGATGGATAAAGATCGGTGCTTATGGTGTTGAGCTCTGCTCTTCTCGCCGTTGACTTCCACATTCCCAGATATGTCTTTCGTTTGTCAACGTGAAGCACGATTCCCGTGTATGGCCCTTTAGTACACCTTCTCATCAACAACGAAATGTCGCATTTCCGTCAAGTTTCGTGAAATTGCACGCTTGACCATCCAAAAATTGATGTGACTCTCTCGATCCTTCTACCAACTACGCGAGGTCAAGAATGGTCTTCTTGACAATAAATTGTGGTCGGGGTCGAGTGTTGTTTGGGTCACTAAGGCTATCCCCAACAATATCACGCATTGATTTTTCTGTCTTCAATTGCAGGTAGGAGGACGTCAAGAAGGATCCCTTCTTATTTGTGGGGTGTCTGTCGACGGCATCCGATCCTTATCTTCGATATTGGGACCCGAGCTGTACGACGTTCGTTTGCGAGAATCTGTGTCATGACCATGTAATCCGTGCGAAGAAGTCTCTTTAACCGCTTGGAAGAAGCCTCTCGAGAGGACAAGTTTCTGCGACTAAAAAATATGGGGGATGAAAAATGTCCACTGGACAGTCTCGTACGCGAGAGGTGTAAGCGCTCGCAGCGAAGTGAACGCCTGGACGAGCAGCACCATCCGAGCCAATCCATAGAGGACGAATCCTGCAGCGATCGAGTACTCCACCGCCGACTGCCAGAGGCTTTCGAACAACGAGGAATATAGAATGGACAGTAGGGCATTAAGCAACGGCACACAAGTGACGATCAAGGATGCTGTCCGCCACAAAACACGTTCGACGTGCGAAGGGAAAGTAAATGCCCAGGCGATACAATGGATACTTCCAAAGACCACACCAAAGAGGGTGCATACGACCAGGATCCTTAATTCCCATTCCCATTCGCAGTCAAATTTGTGCGCGTAGTAGGTGGGGACGCGGCTGTTATCTTCGATGTCGTCAGCTTCGTTTGCGTTTGCCATGTCGCGGATAGGTTCAACAGCTGCGCGAATCGGAATAGGGCGAAGAATCAAGGAAAAAAGGAACCTGGGCCAAAATCCTTGCTTTTCGCTGTCCAACTTCCAACTATACTGCGACGCAGCGGACCAGAAAACGAGGGTGGGGTTGTCTTCGTGGCTTTCTTGTCGACCACCTCTTCTGGCACGCAGCCGTCAAGGTCACTGTCGGGGGATCTCAAGTTCTCCTGCTGCACAGGAAGATGACCTATGACCAGGTTTGATTCCGTAGCCTCCTTTAAATGTATGGTCACAGGACTCCGCACGTCGAGAGGCTTGTGCCACCAGAAGAAATGCATCACTCCGTTCAAAGCCGCAAACGCCAACGTTACGAGCTTAAGTTCTGTTATGACGAGCCCTTGCACTCCACGCGCGATGCATTGAACGAAGAACCAAAACGTTTGGAATACCACCAAACTTTTAGAAAGCATGTCGCCCTTGCTCTTGTCCGCTATCTCTTCTTCTGTGATTGAGGGGAAACCAATTTGTCCAGTCTCGAGCAAAACCTCGAATTCTTCTGGGGAAAGGACACGAGGAGGGGTATCGTCCGTTCTGAGAAGCCTGAACCCTCCCATTTGGATAAAGAAACCGTGTGTTTTTGTCCATCCTAACCAGCCTTTGTAATTGAGAACCGATTGAAGATTAGAGATACCATACCCCTATCTTGGTACTTGTCCTTCAATTGCCTGGCACCAACCTATTGCCTCATCGCCCACAGGATAGTCATCTCTGGCGCGAGAATGGCATACGCCATCACCTGCACCCGTCGTCGTGCAACAATCCAAAAACTGTCCCCATCTGCAAGAATGTTAGGCTGCACAGCAAGCCAGGTACAGGCGAATATGGTGAGAAGGCAGCTCCAGACGATGTCCCATATGGAGCGCGAAGATCCACCAGCGTTGAAGATGATGGGACAATCACAATGGGTGGAATTGATAGCGCGTGAGTTTACTGTGGCTAATGGCGCTGCGTTGACGTCTGACGATGGTGAACATGAGCAAGATGGCTCCAAGTCGAGTCGCTATGTAGATTGCATTGGAATGTTGAAATTACAATCTGGTTCGAGGCAGAGTTATGATGGTCCAAGTCGAGTCGTTATGTAGATTGCATTGAGGTATTGAAGTTACAATAGACCACGTTCGTTATTGGCAACAACGAGGTCGATGTTGAGATGCGGCGGGAAGACGTGCCTGATATCTAGACCGGTGACCGTTCTGTATATGAAGGTACCCAAAAGGTACCTTCAATATACAAGTTACATATCATATACAGGCTGGTCACGAGCCTAGATCTCTCTTGCTCTCAGGCCATCTCAGGCCCAGCTACCTTTTCTTCCACTTGCATGTGTTAGCTCCCTTCGACAAATCTATGACTCGCGTTCAGCGTAACGGGTTTGACATCGTTTTCAGCTACGATATGTCCAGCTAATGTCAAAAGTCTGGCCAACCTCGGCCGATATAGATTCCGGAACGCAATGACGAAGTTCCAAACAATCTTTGAGGAAGCCACCTTGCACGATATTTCCGAGTTGGGATGGCCTACCAGTCCCATAGACAACACTGCAGATAATGTTATTACCCTTTACGACATAGCAACTGCAACGCCCAACCAAGCTTGGTCTCCAAATGTGCTTCTGCTACCAGCGCCGGCACCAGAAGACTCGAGACGAGAACGGGGGCGGGTTCTAGCGGTAGTGCTAGCTGGGGACCCAGAGACAGAGGTAGAATGCGATTGAGTTGCCGAGAGCGAACGGAAAAACAACCAATTCTGGTGTTGCTGGCTAGATCCGCTGGCCTTGTTTTGCGACTTTCGTTGGGATGTGGTGTGGTGTGGGGGAGTGGCGACCACTGTCGTCTGAGGATGAGGTTGGAAAGAGAGAAGGCTTGGCTCTCTGGTCTACAGCGGGGAGTGATATCCATCATCTCCGCGTCTTGTTGTTGATAATTCGCCTCAAAAGTCTATACCAACAAACGTCATTAGTCAAAAGGGAAAAATAAATCTGCGAATAACGAAACGTACCAGATCTACCAATCATAATCACCTCTGACGGAGTAGAACTACTCCCCCTTTCCCTCCTCCTCCTCACCATTTCACGCTCCCAATACGACTAAACAATGTTGTGCCGCTACCGGGACTACCAGGACTCACAGGGCTATTGGTGGCACTGCCAGGTTGATGGTGCGAGGCAGGCGGGGGGGTACTATTTGCATAACGACATCTTCGCCTTCATTCTCATCCCCATCGGCAAAGACATCCCGCTCCCTCTCCAGTTCCTCGATGTTCCTCACCCGCGTAAGTAAGCCCATCTCGATGGTGTTCCCACCAACACCTCAAGCGTCTTCTCCCGCACCCGCGGTGTATAGGCGGGCTCGGTGGGCGGAAATACGTCAAGAATGTTTGTTATGGTTTGAGCAAAAGCAGGGGGGCGGGCAATTGTTGGGACGGAAAGGATGGAAGAAGTGGGGGAACGCGGAAATGGCTGTAGGGTGTTTGCGTTGGAGTTTGAAGAAGGGAGGAGGAAGGGAAGTGGCAATGCGGGGACTGGAGGCGGGGGTGTTCCTTGCTGAGGTGGTATGTTGAGCCGGGAGAGAGCGATACCGCGAGTGTGTGCCGTGACGGTCTGGTCCTCCTCGTCTCTGTCGAATTCCAGATTGTCATCCTCAGAATCGGAGGAGCGAGTCCCCGATTTTCGCTAGTGCTTGTTGGATGAAGACGGGAGTAGACGAAGAGGAGAAGAGCCCTTCTTAAATTCGTCTACGTCGTTGTCATCGTCCCAATTTTCGTGTTTCTGCTGCGAGGGAAGGCCTTGGCGAGCATGGTGTGCACTCTTCTCCGTCGTCGACCGAGAGTGGACTATATCGACACTCCCGGAACGACGAGAGGGTGTATCTGGGATGGTGTTCTTCTTGTCTCCGAGAAATTTCATAGGCGAATCGTTGGCGAGGCCATCGTTTCCCAGTCTGAGCTGGGCAACGACATCCGCGTATTATTGGCTTTCGCTGTTGATTTCTGGAACCCAAAGTCGTCGTCCCAGTTTTCTGACGGGGCCGGAAATAGGGAATAGAGTAAGATATCGTCAGATAAGATACGTCAAAGAGAATTAGACGCACCCGTTGCATGATGCAGAGAGTTGTTCATCGTATCGCGTGATCATGCCCGGACTCTCTCTACGAGTCTACCACCGAACGAAGAAGCTGGACTCGTTCGTTTTGAGTAACCAGAGAGGGAGAGAGAGAGGGTTAGCAAAGGAGTCGAAGTCGTCGTTGCAGGTTAGGAGGAGAAACATCCTTTGTTTTTGCCACCTGTGAACCCCACCTATTTGGTCCTATTAGACAGGAACAAGATATGCTTGTTCCTGTCTAGTTCGATCAAAGATGGCTTTTGTAACGCTCTGGGCAATAACTACCAGTAGTGCGTAGGGACTTTATAATAAATTCTTACCTGTGCTCACCGGCAACCATGAATACCAGTCACCGGTGTTTGGCACTTGGCGGCATTGCGCTCCTGCCCATAAAGGGTTCGATGCCATCACGAAGAACCCTTACTCACCGTTGTTGATGGCAACGCGTCGAGCTCGTCGTGCGCAATGCCGACAACGTGTATCCCCCCCAATAATCATCTGTTCCCCTCGCTTTCTTTTGCATTACATAGGTATTATTAGGTAGATAGTAATGCATATGTTTTACTTAGTCCTCCTGGCTACGGGGGCCGTCACCACTCATATCAAGTACACTAAAGCAGGCACCAAGAACCTCAATCTCCTCATCCTCACCAGCCTGCTCCTCATCCAGCTCCTCTTCTAAATCCACTTCATGACTGGGGGTGGTACCTGTAGGGGGAAGGGCCGGGGTCTGAGGCTCCCCTGTTGCATCTGGCTCCTCTGATGTGGTAGAAGCCTCTGCAACATGAGTGCCAAATCCAATGGGACCAGTATAACCATCCAGGAGATAGATCTTCTCCAAGATCTTCAGGTGGTGAGCATTGAAACGGCCCCGTTCCATCCGATGAAGTTTGAGCTGAAGAGCGAGGGCAGGACGAGAGAGCAAGAGCTCGGCTTCTTTTCCTCGAAGGAGAATGTCTTCGTCATGAATATAGGTTGCAAGGCGGGGAACTTCGATGTTCAGCCGCGCAATCTCTTCCTGCGCACGTTCGAGTTTGAACGCCCGGTCAATTGCAAGGCGAGCGGCGGGTGTCGCCCAAGGTTTCCTTCGAATATCTTGACGGGCATCACGGAGGAGATCGAAGTCCGAGAGGAAGGCGTACTCAACGACCTGATCCCAGTTGAGTACCTGTCGAGGTGGCACTAGAGCCAACGCCGCTGTATTGTACCTGTCGAGGGCGGTGCGAATGGCGACAGATCGGGCCTTGAGCGCGTTGGCAATGTGTTTACGAAGGCTATAGCCTATCATGTTGCCGTCAGCTGCAGTCATTTCCGAGAAGACAACGTCTTACCTGTCTGGGACCGGTTCATCTTTGTGAGTTCAAACATGCGTGCGACCACGAGCCCTTCCAGGACATCGATGCAACGTTGGTATGTCCGCATCATAACCTTCTCTCCTGCTGCCTGCCACTCAAACGAACCCCGCTCCCATCGCCGTGCAATGTTGAGCTTCTTCTCTAGTACCTGGACGGCGGTGAGATCGCGCTTTTGGGTTTCGAGCGCATGGCGGCGGGCTGTTTCATTGGAGGCAGTCATGTCGTGTTCGCCGACATTCGCCTCCGTAAGGTTGGACCAGGCCAAGACAGCCGCTGCAAGTGTACGTCTGTAGATCATAAGTAACAATACAGATCAATAAAGTTTAGACTTACTCGCTGGCGTTGAAATTGAGGAGTAACTTGTAATACTCCATCTCCAGTGTCTCCTCCAGGGGTTCCTTCGAGAGCCCCCTCAGGTATTCCTCCTCCTCTTTCAACCACTCTTTCACCATGACCATGTCCCGTGCACCCACTTTCACCAGTGCGCTGTCAACTGCCGATCTCGTGTCCAGTATCTCGAGTGCTTGTTTATAGTTGTTGAGAAGGAAGGTGCCTAGTGGACAATGATCAGTAATGTCACAGTATGAGGGGCGGCACACGTACTGAGGTTTTGGTAAGTCTCAAAGGTGTCCTTGTGTTTCGTGTACTCCACAATGGCTTGACGGCGGTGGAAGATGCTTGAATATCGGGTCGAGCTTGCGAGGGCGTTGACAGCGAGAAGAAGCGCTCGCAAC
>NW_001889873.1:2194433-2195585 GCF_000143565.1 Laccaria bicolor S238N-H82 | reverse complement strand
TCTTTTGCATTAATAGGTATTATTAGGTAGATAGTAATGCATATGTTTTACTTAGTCCTCCTGGCTACGGGGGCCGTCACCACTCATATCAAGTACACTAAAGCAGGCACCAAGAACCTCAATCTCCTCATCCTCACCAGCCTGCTCCTCATCCAGCTCCTCTTCTAAATCCACTTCATGACTGGGGGTGGTACCTGTAGGGGGAAGGGCCGGGGTCTGAGGCTCCCCTGTTGCATCTGGCTCCTCTGATGTGGTAGAAGCCTCTGCAACATGAGTGCCAAATCCAATGGGACCAGTATAACCATCCAGGAGATAGATCTTCTCCAAGATCTTCAGGTGGTGAGCATTGAAACGGCCCCGTTCCATCCAATGAAGTTTGAGCTGAAGAGCGAGGGCAGGACGAGAGAGCAAGAGCTTGGCTTCTTTTCCTCGAAGGAGAATGTCTTCGTCATGAATATAGGTTGCGAGGCGGGGAACTTCGATGTTCAGCCGCGCAATCTCTTCCTGCGCACGTTCGAGTTTGAACGCCCGGTCAATTGCAAGGCGAGCGGCGGGTGTCGCCCAAGGTTTCCTTCGAATATCTTGACGGGCATCACGGAGGAGATCGAAGTCCGAGAGGAAGGCGTACTCAACGACCTGATCCCAGTTGAGTACCTGTCGAGGTGGCACTAGAGCCAACGCCGCTGTATTGTACCTGTCGAGGGCGGTGCGAATGGCGACAGATCGGGCCTTGAGCGCATTGGCAATGTGTTTACGAAGGCTATAGCCTATCATGTTGCCGTCAGCTGCAGTCATTTCCGAGAAGACAACGTCTTACCTGTCTGGGACCGGTTCATCTTTGTGAGTTCAAACATGCATGCGACCACGAGCCCTTCCAGGACATCGATGCAACGTTGGTATGTCCGCATCATAACCTTCTCTCCTGCTGCCTGCCACTCAAACGAACCCCGCTCCCATCGCCGTGCAATGTTGAGCTTCTTCTCTAGTACCTGGACGGCGGTGAGATCGCGCTTTTGGGTTTCGAGCGCATGGCGGCGGGCTGTTTCATTGGAGGCAGTCATGTCGTGTTCGCCGACATTCGCCTCCGTAAGGTTGGACCAGGCCAAGACAGCCGCTGCAAGTGTACGTCTGTAGATCATAAGTAACAATACA
>NW_001889873.1:2192266-2194067 GCF_000143565.1 Laccaria bicolor S238N-H82 | reverse complement strand
CCAGCGAGCTCTTGTTTATTGTGGTCTTGAAGCGACACCCGATGTCGTAGCCGTGGCCAAGGTCAGCCCCAAAGATGTCAATCATCTTGGAGACGATGGCCAGGGGGTACTTGGAGCTTAGATAAAAGGTTAGCGATGAGGTGTGAAGATGGTAACCACAGAAACAACTCACAGTTCGCCGCTGCGCACCATATCTGCCAACACGAGAACAAAACCATGTCGGCAGAGGGCCAAAAATAGGCCGGTCTCTTCGAACATCCCCCACATCTTGGCAGTCAGTTCGGTCTTCATATTGCGCCAGCGTTCGGCACAGGGATTGTCATCGTCATACTCGAAACCCGGGACCTCCTCCATCAACACCTCTTTCGCCCACTCATCTACCTGCTCCCGCGTCAAATAAATGCCACGCCCAGTGGTCCGACTGTCCTTGACTTCGCTCGAAGCCCCGAGGATAGGCTGTGCTACGTCTTCTGTTGTTGCTGGTGCCTCCTCGGCTGTTGGCTCTGGCTCTGGCTCCCTATGAGGGATCCTCTTCATAGAGTCATTGCCGTCTGTGGTGTAAAGCATTGAGAACTTGAGTTTATCTTCATCTTCGAGAATGTAGGTACAGGGGGGACATAAGTGTTTGATGCGGTAGTCGACGCCATCACGTCCTACGGAAGCTTGAACCAATCGGTCAACGGCGGTTCGGATATTGAGATAGAGATCGAAGGCGATGGAGAATTGACGTCGGAGGTAAGGCTTGAATGGTACACAGTGCATGTCGCAGAGGCTTTTGACAAAGGAGTGGATGGAGACATGGGGGCAGCGGAGGTGTGTCAATCGGAAGAGCTCGAGCGCTCGGATGCTGATTGCGGCTATAGGGGAATATGGGGCACATGGCATGAGCCCTTGTCGAATTAACGCGGCACACACGTACACATCTGTTGATAGGTGATAAACTTGGACGTGTCGGAGGCCTGAGATCAGGGGAAGGGTGAGTAAAATAAAAAGAGAGAGTGGCGAAACTCACGGTACACGTCGACTTCACAGATGGTTGTTGTTGCCTGGACTTCAGCATTGGGAGGCAATACATACTCTCCTGAATACCCATCCTCTCCAAGTTGAAGCATCCACCCCATGTAAGCCTCTATCAGTGCTGGGAGCTGGATATTAAATGCGTCGACGCGTCGTTGTGTTCGATCCCTACGTGTACGGTAGTCACGAGTGCGGGGTCGTCTAGCATGGACTCAGAATGTGTATGATAGTACAGAAATGGTGGTTTTACCTATTTGGTGGGCCCAGTAATTCATCTGCAATATCCACAAGTGCGGTGAATTCCCCCCCTGCATGGCTAATGTCTATTGTTTCCGCTCCCGCAAGAATCACATTGACATCCATTTCCCAGGCATCATGCTCAATGTTGCTGTCGTCAACGCTTCTACTGCCGCTGTCGTTGGTGGTGTTTGTACGGATTGCCTCCAACTCATCTCTTTCCACTGCGGACATAGCATCCTGACGAAGGGCGTGGTCTATGCGATCCTTGGCCTGCCTCTTGTGAATGGCCGTGGCATTTAGAACCTCTTGTCGTAGGCTGGTGCGACCGCTAAGTGACCGGGAGGTGTATAGGTGGTGGACATGTACGGAGGATGAAGTGCCAGAACGCTTAGTTTTCCTGGACCCAGGGGGTTTACCGAGCGTCATGTAAAGGGTGCTTTGAGGGTGCTTTGAGGGTGCTGGGTGCTTGTTGTCATGTCACGTGCAATCAGTTAGAGATTAGTAGAGGCAGACAACCTCCCCTCCCTCTCTCGTTAGCCCTTAA
>NW_001889873.1:2185030-2191739 GCF_000143565.1 Laccaria bicolor S238N-H82 | reverse complement strand
GACTCAAGACACAACGTCGATGTTGTGATGAGGAGCAAGAAGTGTCACGGTTGGTTGATTGTTGATTGTTGATTCACCTACACGTGATGCCAAACACTCGTCAACTCAACGTCAACTGCTGCTCATCCCACCATTGCCCCCAATGGCCTCACGCTCCTCATCCCCGTATGTCGTACCTGCAGAAGAAGATCCGTCTACTCACGCAGGCCGCAATTCTTCCCAACCTCAACAACAAACACGAGTTCTAACGAAAAACACGCTGTCGCAAGCTCAGAAAGCCACGCGTTCCCTTCGCCAGATTTCCGACCATGCAAAGGCTGAGGAGCTGGCAAAAGCTCTTGATGTTCTCCTTTCCCGCCACCGCACCGAGCTGGAAGATTTCGCAAAAGCGCACAACACGAAACTGGAGTACATCCAGAAACTCACCTCTCAGTCAAGCCACTACAAGCAAAAACGAGCCGTCACGATTCAGAACGCAAAGTTACATGCAAAATCCCTGGAGGTCAACGGAGGTATGTACATAACCCACCACTACATCAAGCTACATGTTAACAGCTCTGTTCAAAGATCTTGAACTCGGGGATAGGATCAAGGTGAAGGAACTTCGTCAACTAGTACATGATGACCCTACCTACCAGAACCTTACCGCAGAGGAGGAAGAACGGATGAAGCAGGATGTCTTGGAGCTTCGTGAGCAGAGGAAAACCGGCGCTCGTCCAACAAACAAGTCAGCAGCCCAAGACTACCGTGCGCAGATGACGCAGATGAACAATGAGGCGCGTCGTCCTCTCATCTCACTTCCTTATTGCTGACGCTCTTCAGATAAGTGCACTGTCTGACAGAACAGGAGCTGCAGTCGTCGCTTTCTTTAGCCGCTCCAACCTTGAAGACACGTTTGAGCCGAACTGGATTTGCTCTCCCAATGCCGCAAACTTCTCTCAAGAGGCAATGAGCTACGGGATGTGGGACATTGCCCGGCTGTTGGAGCAGTGGGCATGTGCAAAGGCGAAAGGTAGCCGCACCGTCGACACACTCTCGACGATGCAGAAGGAATGCAGCGCGATCATCAACGGCACTCTCAGTAAGTCTTTTATACCGTGTCTCGTCGTTTCTTTGAACTAAAGCTACTGAACAGAAACGGTTTCGCAATCACGACAGGCCCTCATGAACTACGCCAACTACGATACGAAGGTCGTTGAACGATACCAGACCAAGCTCATGGGCTGGACCTACCGTGAATTCAAGAGCCCGTTCGACATCCACACCATCGACGATGTTCGCACATTACTGGAGGCACTTCAATGCGGTAGGTGCTGTTGGGTAAGGATGACCAGAAGCGACATAAATCACCACAAAGATGACGTTAGCAAGAGAATCGCAGCGGGTGAAAAGGTGGGGAAGGCAAGGCAGCCGAGGTCGGACAAAGGTGTCAAGAGGCCGCGGAAGAAAGCACCAGGGACAGGGGAAGGCGAGGACGATGGGGCCCCACCAGCGAAGAAGCAGAAGAGGGGGAAAGCCGTGCCCGAGACGCGCGCTACGACAACCAAGAAAGCGCCCAAGAAATCCAAGAAATCCCAGCTGCCCCCCACCCGTCCCACCAGCAACGAGTTTGTTGAGAGCGATGCTGATGTTGATAGTGCCTAGCTTACTCATTGAATGCCGTATGCCGTGTACCCTCCCCCATACCCTACAACAACATGATCATCACCTCCATACATATGTCTTTCATAACCTTGCTGTAATAAAATGCCATTGATCTACATACCACTGTGTTACACAAAAAAAGCGAAGGGAATGGATTGTTATTGAGGGGGATACACGTTGTCGGCGTTGCGCACGACGAGCTCGACGCGTTGCCATCAACAACGGTGAGTAAGGGTTCTTCGTGATGGCATCGAACCCTTTATGGGCAGGAGCGCAATGCCGCCAAGTGCCAAACACCGGTGACTGGTATTCATGGTTGCCGGTGAGCACAGGTAAGAATTTATTATAAAGTCCCTACGCACTACTGGTAGTTATTGCCCAGAGCGTTACAAAAGCCATATTTGATCGAACTAGACAGGAACAAGCATATCTTGTTCCTGTCTAATAGGACCAAATAGGTGGGGTTCACAGGTGGTTTTTGCTTTGTTTGTCGAGTCAGCACTTGTTATTTTCCATCATGCCTCCACGCTCATACTGCCTCTCCTTTGATCCCCCTATCATTTAATGACATTGCGGAACAGCCTGAAAGCATTGAACGTCACCCAATGCCCTCAAGGACCATCTCTGTGGCCAGCGGTGTGTTCTTGAACACTGTTAATGTTTCGACGAAGCCGACCGGACCCTGTTGGCCCTCAGCACATCTGGCGAGATCGACGAATATCGTGTTGTGTCTGTAGACGAAAACGGTGTACAGTTCGAACATAAACTCCCCTACGTAGATGTATGTCAGCCTCATCATCCTTGCAATGTTATCTAATACAGTTCACAGAGGAATGAGAAACTCAAAGCCGATAATAAGTCGCTGATTACAACAAATGACTCTCTTAAGTGTGAGATGTACGATGTTAAGGAGAGGCTGCGGCAGATCGAGGAGAGGCAGCGGGAGACGGACGACGCCGTCCTTCGATGGGAAATAGCTACAAAAGTGGCGGAAGGTCTCTTTTTCTCTTATGCCCTCGATGGTCTGCTGACTCGCCCCCATAGCTTTTGGTTACCTGCTTTTAGATGAAGGCAGTGCCGTCTCCAAAACCTCAAAAGCAGAAATGGCTAGGTACAACATTGATAATAGTATGTTTGTATGCTCTCTCCTTTCACTCCCTTGCTTACCCTTATATTACAGTGACAGAGCTTCGCTCCCTGAGCCAACAACATCGCATACGCCCCAATACGCGCACTCCTCAAACTACTGCTGCTTCAAAAATATACAATTCTATCCCGCTTTGCTACCGCCAAATCCTTGATTACATTGTGCGCGAAAAGGCTCCCGTGTACTCAGTTAGGGCGGCTATAAGTCACCCACAGGTGAAAAAGTCAGACATCTCGGTCTTTCTAGCTCCCTGTTTCCAGCAACAAATGAATCCTGCCACGGAGTTATTGCAATCAGTTCAAGACATGGAGGTCGTAGATTCGGTGTCTGGGGAGTTGGTTCCTATGTTTGTGGAGGGCTGAATACAAAGTTGCCCCTGTATACATGGTGACTATCCAGTTGACTTTTTGTAATCCTTAGTTCTCTCCTACCTACATTGTATACCAACATAATACTAGACGACAGCTACCATACCTTCTACCAATCAAATCAAAGCGGTGAGATTTCACTCACCTTTGCACTGCTTTGACGCAACGATGAGAACACTAAGTTTACGTCGTTTTCGACAAGGGGCCGATGTTTGCCAATAGATCGTAGCGCACTATGGAGAGTCAAGAATCCGATATCAGACTGAATGCAGAGCAAGGAAGAATAGAGTCACTTACAATTGCCCACCCACAGAGTCTGAGAAGTTGAAAAGCATCAAGTATACATTGAATCCATCGGGTGACCAGAGCTCCGAAAAGATGCGGTCATAAAGAGGGCGAGAAATGCGCCGCGTAACTGGGGTGGTTGACTTCAGCGCGGCGGCTGTGTTTAGCGTGCGACAGAGAAGACCCTTCAATTTCTACCAAATGTTGTCCATAAAGCTGTACCTTGATCTTGACACATCTAACTGGATTTCCGACGAATGAGATGTGTAGGGAGGGGCGTAGAAGGAGGGCACGAACATGGTCGTTCAGCTGTAGAAGCGGATAGTGGATGAATGACTCACAGGTGCAGCAGGTACAAAGTCCGTGAAACTGGCATGAGTGGACGGAGCAGCTGTGAGTGCCAGTTCGAATCAGGGAGGATCGAGGACATAGTTAGACCACAGGTATGCACCAAGGGGCTGCCACCAGAAGATTCCGTAAACTCGACACCCCCTCGCTGGGTACCACTTTGAAATTACGCGCTTGACCATCCAAACATTGATGTGACTCTCTCGATCCTTCTACGAACTACGCTAGGTCAAGAATGGTCTTCTTAACGATAAATTGTCGTCGGGGTCGAGTGTTGTTTGGGTCACTACGGCTATCCCGAACAATATCACGCATTGATTTTCCCGTCTTCAATTGCAGGTAGGAGGACGTCAAGAAGGATCCCTTCTTATTGTGGGGTGTCTGTCGACGGCATCCGATCCTTATCTTCGGTTTGGGACCCGAGCTGTACGACGTTCGTTTGCGAGAATCTGTGTCATGACCACGTAATCCGTGCGAGGAAGTCTCTTTAACCGCTTGGAAGAAGCCTCTCGAGAGGACAAGTTTCTGCGACTAAAAGATATGGGGAATGAACAATGTCCACTGGACGGTCTCGTACGCGAGAGGTGTAAGCGCTCGCAGCGAAGTGAACGCCTGGACGAGCAGCACCATCCGAGCCAGCCCATAGAGAACGAATCCAGCAGCGATCGAGTACTCAACCCCCAACTGCCAGAGGCTTTCGAACAATGAG
This sequence comes from Laccaria bicolor S238N-H82, assembly GCF_000143565.1. Taxonomy (NCBI): domain Eukaryota; kingdom Fungi; phylum Basidiomycota; class Agaricomycetes; order Agaricales; family Hydnangiaceae; genus Laccaria; species Laccaria bicolor. The sequence goes on along the minus strand of NW_001889873.1, from coordinate 2,187,238 downwards.
GAATATAGAATGCACAATATGGCATTTAGCAACGGCACACAAGTGACGATCAAGGATGCTGTTCGCCACAACATACGTTCGACGTGCGAAGGGAAAGTGAATGCCCAGGCAATACAATGGATACTTCCAAAGACCACACCAAAGAAGGTACACAAGAATAGGATCCTCAATTCCCATTCGCGGTCAAACTTGTACGCGTAGTAAGTGGGAACGCGGCTGTTATCTTTGATGTCGTCAACTTCGTTTGCGTTTGCCATGTCGCGGATAGGTTCAACAACTGCGCGAATAGGGCGAAGAATCAAGGGAAAAAGGACCCTGTGCCAAAATCCTTGGTTTTCGCTGTCCGACTTCCAACTATACTGCGAAGCAGATTCTGCCGGACCAGAAAACGAGGGTAGGGGTGTCTTCGTGGCTTTCTTGTCGACCACCTCTTCTGGTACGCAGCCGTCCAGATCACTGTCAGGGGATCTCAAGTTCTCCTGCTGCACAGGAAGGTGACCTATGACCAGCTTTGATTCCGTAGCCTCCTTCAAATGTATGGTCACAGGACTCCGTACGTCGAGAGGCTTGTGCCACCAGAAGAAATACATCACTCCGTTCAAAGCCGCAAAAGCCAACGTTACGAGCTCAAGTTCTGTTATGACGAGCCCTTGCACTCCACGCGCGATGCATTGAACGATAAACCAAAACGTTTGGAATACCACCAAACTTTTAGCAAGCATGTCGCTCTTGCTCCTGTCCGCTATCTCTTCTTCTGTGATTGAGGGGAAATCAATTTCCCCAGTCTCGAGCAAAACCTCGAATTCTTCTGGAGAGAGGACGCGAGGAGTAACGTCCGTGCTGAGAAGCCTGAACCCTCCCATTTGGATAAAGAAACCGTGTGTTTTTGTCCATCCTAACCAGCCTTTGTAATTGAGAACCAATTGAAGATTAGAGATGCCATACCCCTATCTTGGTACTTGTCCTTCAATTGCCTGGCACCAACCCATTGCCTCATCGCCCACAAGATTGTCATCTCAGGCGCAAGAATGGCATACGCCATCACCTGCAGCCGTCGTCGTGCAACAATCCAAAAGCTATCCCCATCGGCGGGAATGTTAAGGTGCACAGCGAGCCAGGTGCAGGCGAATATGGTGAGAAGGCAGCTCCAGACGATGTCCCAGATAGAGCGAGAAGAACCACCAGTGTTGAAGATGATGGGACAATCACAACTGGTGGAATCAATGGCGCGTGAGTTTACTGTGGCTAATGGCACTGCGTTGACGTCTGACGACTGCCTAAGAACAGAGAGTGAAAGGATGAGGACGATGGTTAACATGAGCAAGCTTCATCCGACCCTGATTGACCGGATCTTCGGAGGCGCTGCCGGACTTATGTAGGCTTAACGGTGAATGATTGGCAAGGCATGGACTTTGGGAACTAGGAAAGTCGTGAGAGGTCGTTATGTAGAATATACTGAGGTGCTGAAATTACCACAGTCGTTGGTGGCAACGACGAGGTCGATGTTGAGATGCGGTGGGAAGACGTGCCTGATGTAGCCGCGTCCAGGACCAAAATGAGACTTGAATATCATGCTCCCACTGCAAATCCTATTCTTCATCTTCCTCCCAGCAGCAGCAGCGCGTCGACATCCATTCAATGATCTCTCATTCCCTAACCACCACCTGCTTCAATCAGACGCATTTCCTGTTGTAGACACTACCTCTTTCACCCCGACTGCACCGTCATCCGTTTCCCCAACCATTCCCCAGCTCAAGTCACGTCCGACGACGGTGTACCGGCCTGACTCTCTCGACGCCCTCCACCAATATCGGCTTCGATCTTTACACCACTCTCAGAGCCTGGTGGATCAATTACAATGGAATCCTACAGAAGTGCAAGGTCCCGATATAGAGGAGCGACACACTCTTGCCCAGCTAGCACGCATGGCTGGCAACGCGTATGCCCTTCCAGGTCAAAAGAATTGGTACGAGATTGACGAAGCATGGAATATGGTGAGTTAAACTTGAGTTCAGCAGCAGTTTTTTTGTGACGAATCTATGCTAGAGCTTCCCCTTTGGCTGGGAAGAGTCAGAGGGATTCAGAGGTCACGTCTTCCTCTCTTCCGACAACTCGACCATCGTTCTTTCTATAAAGGGAACCACCCTTCAAGGCCCAACGTCCAAGCTTGACAAATATAATGACAATCTGTACGTCCCATCCCACATA
>NW_001889873.1:2182797-2184980 GCF_000143565.1 Laccaria bicolor S238N-H82 | reverse complement strand
TCCCTAAGCTCTTTAGTGAGCAAGCTGAAGAAGATGATCAAGCGCTGGAGCGACTGCATCAAGCTGCTGTGCGTGGTGAGTTGCGTCGGAAGAAACGTCATCATGGTGTGGGGATGGATGACAGTGAGGATGAAAGTGATGATGAAGATCAACGTGCTAGACGGGCACGTCATTCAATGAAAAGGGCACGAGTTGATCGAGACGACGTGAAAGCATTGGGTGGGTGACCTGTGCTTGTTTTATAGAGTGGGACTCATCATTTGGCCACAGAGGCCAATCCGGAGACGAAAGCATTTGCCGAGTCATACATGCAGACTGTACTGGATGATGGTAATGACTTCGACCACCTTGGAGATGCATCACAGGAGTCTAGCAGGACTCTTGTTGGGGACGATGACGAAGAAGGTGACGTGAACGTGGGCAAATTCACGCGTGATGACTTGATACGACAAATTTACGATGGAGGGTTGGAAGACGAGGTTCGCCCGCTTGCTGTGCTCTAGTAATTCTTGTGCTCTTCTAACAACCGGTCTTCAGGATTATGAGATGGACCTGACCGATACGTTGTGGATAGACGGCAAAGACGAGGAAGACCACATCCGCGTGAAGGCTGTCAAGTTTAACAAAAGGATGGCTGGTGCTTCAATCATAGGTGCAACCGAGCTTGACGATGGTTTGGAGGTCAGTTGTGGCTCATGTTCTATTGTTCCTGAATTGATGTCTTTCAAAGTTCCTATCTTCCGTGTCCAAATCTAATCAACGTCAGCGAAATCAAGAGCAGTCTTGGATGAAGCGCGAAGGAAAGATAAGAAATCCAGGTACATCACGATCTGTTGGCGGTGCAGCCGTAACCAGTCTAGGAGGCAGCGCTCTCCGTAAAGTGTCGCGTGCGTCGTTGGCTGGTGCAGGCTCCGCGCCTCCAGTCAATGTACCAAAGCCTGTGAAGGCAGCAGAAAGTTTCCTATCGGCAGTCGACAGAACGAACAGGTTTGCATAGGCAGCCTTGGTTTATTAGTCACGTGTTGGTAGTTTTCAGCTTTGTGCCTTCGTTGAAGTTATAAGTACATGGAGTTTCTAGCGCTAGTAACTAGTGTTGAAGAGCGGTAAGCAAGATGAGGGGAAGGTGCGAATGAAGAGGGAAGAAAGCAAATATGGGATGGCAATATAGTAATAAAGTGGTACAGTCTCCTGAAGGCTGAGGAGTAGCTTCAAAGGATGGGTATAAGAAAGCACAGGACAAATAGTATGTCCCAGTAAAGGGTACTGAACCGGGACAAAGCAGTATCAGTGATACTGCTTTCCGCCAAAGGGTTTTCCGAAGCGCACCCAAGATGCTTTCGGACGAGAGGATGGAACGCTGTAAGTTCGCGATGCTTGACGCGAACGTGAAGGACTGCGCCGTTTTCTGTTGCTGTTTTGAATCTAAAGACATGTAAAATAAGATCTTTTGGGGTGTAGACATGTGGATTCACTTTGTGTCGGAGCAAGATGAGCTTCGCCATGTTGGCGGGAGGACCAGTCTCACGGAAAGGATTTCCTAGAAGTAAATATGAGAAACGGGTGCAAGGGCCAGAGAATGAATGCGTACGCGAAGCGACGAGCGCGAGACCTGATTCATGAGCGTCGAGAGACTCGTCAGCGGACATTATTGATAGCCATAGAGCGGGCATGAAAACGTAGACGAAAAGGAGGGCAGCAAGGGAGCTAAGTGTCATGAGGGCCAACATTGTCGCTGAGCGCGGACAGCGCTAGGGCGCGAAAGGCGCAGAATGGTGGCGAGGGAGAGTTGGCCCAGAGTCGGCGGGATTATTTGGCGGAATTATGGTGAGACTTGTTTTCTTTTTATTGTGGCTGTGCCGGTGATGGCACTCTCTGTCGCAACAGTGACCAGTGTAGGACTCATTTGCAAAGCTGCCATTGCTCTCGGTATCTGCTCTTTGCGCGTCAAAGGTCTATCCACTCTCGACACCGCACTACATAGCCAACACAGACAAGGCATTCTGACTGGTCCGTGTCCAACTCACCGACGATTAACATGATTTTTTACTAAATTGTTAGTTTCAAACCACATCTCCACGTGACTCTTCTTACTCATGCACTATCTTCTTGCTCATTGATTCTCTGTCAGCGTTGATGACCCTTTAGTTTGGGCTGCTCTTCCACTCCGGTACTATCTCAGTTCC
>NW_001889873.1:1949083-2182747 GCF_000143565.1 Laccaria bicolor S238N-H82 | reverse complement strand
CAACAACGGTGAGTAAGGGTTCTTCGTGATGGCATCGAACCCTTTATGGGCAGGAGCGCAATGCCGCCAAGTGCCAAACACCGGTGACTGGTATTCATGGTTGCCGGTGAGCACAGGTAAGAATTTATTATAAAGTCCCTACGCACTACTGGTAGTTATTGCCCAGAGCGTTACAAAAGCCATCTTTGATCGAACTAGACAGGAACAAGCATATCTTGTTCCTGTCTAATAGGACCAAATAGGTGGGGTTCACAGGTGTTTTGCTTCCATCAGGGGAGGTAGAATAAGACAGACACAACGTTCGGGTACATAAACGAGAGTAGAAATGACTGAAATGCCCACATGTGACGTCACTAACGCGAACTGTCACGGTGTGTGACGTTGTAACACGTCGTCTCCTACGCAGTGCTCTTGCACCTGTCTCTTCCCTCGAACAACCAACGAAAGACCGCGGTCTCGTTAGCGGTTTTTGCGACACCTCCTATTTTAATCTCCTTCTTTATTCTTATGCCACTGGGCAAGGATTTATCCATTGTGGCAGATTCCACCGTCTCCTCATCTCCCCTACGCGACTCTGCAAAGAGCGAGATCAAACGGCCCACTCGAACGTATGGCAGAAAAAAATCCCCTCCAGCTGAAGATATTGAGGCATCAACCTCATCTTCTTTACTGGCTGCGCCGTCGCGCGCCAGTGTCCACCAAACTGGGCCGCCCGGACTTGACGAAGAGGTTCCTCCGAGCTCACAAACCTCAGATGATGAAGGAACAGTAGAAACACATGGAGGATTGGAAAAATTCTATCGAGCTTCTTCGGGATTTCAGTTTGAATGGCGGGCGCAATTGAAAGCGATGGATGATGAAATTGACTTCCCCGATAGTCAAGATGCGTCAAAAATCGACCAATCGTTGTCCAGTCAGCCCTCATCTAAAGCAGGTGGATTTACGAATTGCGTTTTTTTTTGCATAACTAACAGTTTCGTTTCAGGACGCTCCTCTGGATGATTCCTTTGCAGGTCCTCTTTCTACCATTACTGCGACTTCACCAAGATCTGTAGATCATTTGGCACCTCCCTCATCTCCCCTCATCAGTGAGCGGCGCCGACGTACAAAAAAACCAACCACGCTGCTAGACTCAGACTCAGATGGTGAGCTGGGAAACGGCACACATTCCAGCAACTCATCACCATCCGCTCTACATCGCATTAACACCCCCGAACCCGGATTCTTATCTACACTTTCTGCCTCAGACGGTGGCGTGACTGTGGCCCCAATGATGAGTGTGGGGGAGGGTCGTAACATGAAAGTCGACCATGTTGAACAGACAATCCCACACAATAAGTCCAGGAAGCCGAAAGTCAAGGTACATGAGGTAGTCATGCACGTCGTATTTTGTTTAAATTTCTATTCACCAGGCGCCAACGAAAAAAGACTTCACCGAAACAGCAAAAGCGCGTGCTCGGATCGCGACGGAAAAAGAATGCCTCATCCCTCGTCCTCAACGCGATAAGCACACCCTGCAACGCTTGTTTTCCGTCGTGTTAGTACTCTCGTTTTGTCGCCACTGCTCTAAGAATAATTCCTTTTCGTCATTTAGCAAAAATACTCAAAGCAGCATGCAAGTGCCTTCTGATCCACCTTCTTCTCCCCGTAGCTCTGCCGTCAATATATTTCGCCCTATCTCACCATCTTCTGTCCATCCTTTTCAAGGGGAACAATGTCCTCCCATAATACCGCCAACTATTCCAGCCGCCGAGTCTGACGACGAGTTTCCTGAACCTGAGCTCCTTTATGAAGAGCGGATAGCAACGAAGAAACGGGAAGACATTCAGGCACTCAAACAGCGCGCTCTGGTCGAAAAGCAGAATGCACCGTTGGTCAGTGAAGATGAAGACGACGACCTTGTCGTTCTGCCTTCTCCGGAGAAGGGCACTACCAGACTTGACGAGGAACACCACAGATCTACTAGCAAGGGGAGACCGTCTGAAGGCAGAAAGGTCCAACTCAATTTTGCAGGCATGAACTTGTCAATGCAGAAGTCTGGCGCTGCACCCAAATTGGGTCCCCTCAACAATGTCGGTTCGTCAACCAGTCGGCGTAAATCAGGTATCACACGTGACGAGTTGAATACGAGTCTCTGGAGTAAAGTCAAGGGAGATATTCGCGAAACCATTCACAAGAAGGAGGCAGATTACATGAAGGCTGGAGGCAGAATCCTCATTTCTGAAGGCCCAGCAGAAGTTTCAGAAAAATCTTTGAACGTGCTTGTGGAGAAGGGACTAAAAGCCGCTGAGGCGCGGATGGCTGGTGCGATCGAAAATGATAGCGATAATGAAGACGAGGAAGACGAGGACGATGATGATTGGATGCCAGAGGGCAGGGGCTCTGCCAGTCCCGAACCCGAGCCCGACGAAGGTCAGGGTGCAGCCGAAGTTATGGCGGACGATGTTGGAGGGGATGTTTTGATAGATGACCTCAACGATCAGGAGAATATAAACACCCGATCATCTCACCGGCGACGGACAGTATTCTATTCAGACGACGAGGACGATGAGCCCAAGCCCAGAGTTCAGCATCCTTCACACAACAATGTCCTGCCTGATAAACCACCCACAATGATATTGGAATCCGAGGATTACATGTCAGCTTCAGCGGATGAGCGGGTGGAGAACGAAACAGACAAGGAAAATGACACTGGTCTCATGTTTGATTATAGCGAAGATAAGGAGAACAAAGCTGTTGTTCGACATGCAGAGCTGGGCCCCTTAGGAAGGTCCCTGTCTTTGCGAGGCGAAACACAACGAAGTTCGGCAATGTCGTCGCCTGACTTGGGAGAAGGCTTAGATTCTCGGAGACCATTTCAGGAGTTGGTTGGTGGTGACAGTTCGCAGGATATGCAACTTGCCCCCACCAATCTTACCCAAACCTTTGCTTCACAGCTAAGAACAGCATCTTCACATCTATCCACTAATTCGTCTACTTTTATTCCTGCTGCTTGTATTGGTAACAGCGACCTGGATGAGTTCCAGAAATTTTCGGGCAAAACGTCGAGCAGTAATGCTGCTGCATCCATCGTCTTACAGCCCAGCTTTTCGGATTTGTTCGAATCGGCCACGGAAAAACAGGGAGACGCACGGCCCCTTGCTTCATTCAAGGATAAAGAAAAGGTATGAGGGTATTACTCCCTGTTGCAGACGCTCAACCTGCTCTCAGGCTGTTTCCATTTCCCTCAACCAAATTCGTCGATCGGATACCCTTGATCTGACTCAAGATATGACCCTGCTGCCTGCATTCCAAGCTGGAGACAACGTCTTACGCAAAGCTGACATTATATTTGAGAAAGAGCAAGATTATTTGTTGGAAAACGCTGGTCGGAAAAACCAACAGAGTGCTGAGCTGTATGTCAATGATGATGGGTATGTGGATCACGACATCATAGAAGTTCTCTTCCGCAGCTACTATGAAACAGATTCCTCACTCAAACGAGACCGGATGTTCACAGCCCAGAAATTTATAAACCTGCGTCGCCGTCCCAGTCAAGGGTTCCTCGCGACACCCTCTTTAGCCCGACAGGGTTTCGGTCTGCACCACGCGCTCCATTAGGGACGTTGTCCTTTTCAGGGATTTCACATAATTCTCCTGACGGAGGACCACTTTCACGCCTGAGGAGGGCAACCGATAACCAATCTTCAGACAGCCCTGGCACCAGAAAACGGCCAGCTGACGCTTTCGACCTTCTCCGCCAAGGAGCGGCGAAGGAGGCGAAGGCAGAGTTAGCGTGGAAACGTCACGAAGCGTTAGAGTTTTTTGAGGACGAGGCCCAAGAATCGGATGAAGATGACGCATTTGGTTTCGGAACAAAACATCACATTGAAAGAGGAGAGGAAGAAGACGAAGACGAAGACCTCGATAAGACATTAGAGACCCTTGTGGATGATCAGGAGATGGGTGAGGAAGTAGTTGCCGCAGAAAAAATCTTGGAGAAATTTCAGTACGTATCTTTCGTTGTGACGTTTTCCACGCTGTTCACCTAAGCTCTTTAGTGAGCAAGCTGAAGAAGATGATCAAGCGCTGGAGCGACTGCATCAAGCTGCTGTGCGTGGTGAGTTGCGTCGGAAGAAACGTCATCATGGTGTGGGGATGGATGACAGTGAGGATGAAAGTGATGATGAAGATCAACGTGCTAGACGGGCACGTCATTCAATGAAAAGGGCACGAGTTGATCGAGACGACGTGAAAGCATTGGGTGGGTGACCTGTGCTTGTTTTATAGAGTGGGACTCATCATTTGGCCACAGAGGCCAATCCGGAGACGAAAGCATTTGCCGAGTCATACATGCAGACTGTACTGGATGATGGTAATGACTTCGACCACCTTGGAGATGCATCACAGGAGTCTAGCAGGACTCTTGTTGGGGACGATGACGAAGAAGGTGACGTGAACGTGGGCAAATTCACGCGTGATGACTTGATACGACAAATTTACGATGGAGGGTTGGAAGACGAGGTTCGCCCGCTTGCTGTGCTCTAGTAATTCTTGTGCTCTTCTAACAACCGGTCTTCAGGATTATGAGATGGACCTGACCGATACGTTGTGGATAGACGGCAAAGACGAGGAAGACCACATCCGCGTGAAGGCTGTCAAGTTTAACAAAAGGATGGCTGGTGCTTCAATCATAGGTGCAACCGAGCTTGACGATGGTTTGGAGGTCAGTTGTGGCTCATGTTCTATTGTTCCTGAATTGATGTCTTTCAAAGTTCCTATCTTCCGTGTCCAAATCTAATCAACGTCAGCGAAATCAAGAGCAGTCTTGGATGAAGCGCGAAGGAAAGATAAGAAATCCAGGTACATCACGATCTGTTGGCGGTGCAGCCGTAACCAGTCTAGGAGGCAGCGCTCTCCGTAAAGTGTCGCGTGCGTCGTTGGCTGGTGCAGGCTCCGCGCCTCCAGTCAATGTACCAAAGCCTGTGAAGGCAGCAGAAAGTTTCCTATCGGCAGTCGACAGAACGAACAGGTTTGCATAGGCAGCCTTGGTTTATTAGTCACGTGTTGGTAGTTTTCAGCTTTGTGCCTTCGTTGAAGTTATAAGTACATGGAGTTTCTAGCGCTAGTAACTAGTGTTGAAGAGCGGTAAGCAAGATGAGGGGAAGGTGCGAATGAAGAGGGAAGAAAGCAAATATGGGATGGCAATATAGTAATAAAGTGGTACAGTCTCCTGAAGGCTGAGGAGTAGCTTCAAAGGATGGGTATAAGAAAGCACAGGACAAATAGTATGTCCCAGTAAAGGGTACTGAACCGGGACAAAGCAGTATCAGTGATACTGCTTTCCGCCAAAGGGTTTTCCGAAGCGCACCCAAGATGCTTTCGGACGAGAGGATGGAACGCTGTAAGTTCGCGATGCTTGACGCGAACGTGAAGGACTGCGCCGTTTTCTGTTGCTGTTTTGAATCTAAAGACATGTAAAATAAGATCTTTTGGGGTGTAGACATGTGGATTCACTTTGTGTCGGAGCAAGATGAGCTTCGCCATGTTGGCGGGAGGACCAGTCTCACGGAAAGGATTTCCTAGAAGTAAATATGAGAAACGGGTGCAAGGGCCAGAGAATGAATGCGTACGCGAAGCGACGAGCGCGAGACCTGATTCATGAGCGTCGAGAGACTCGTCAGCGGACATTATTGATAGCCATAGAGCGGGCATGAAAACGTAGACGAAAAGGAGGGCAGCAAGGGAGCTAAGTGTCATGAGGGCCAACATTGTCGCTGAGCGCGGACAGCGCTAGGGCGCGAAAGGCGCAGAATGGTGGCGAGGGAGAGTTGGCCCAGAGTCGGCGGGATTATTTGGCGGAATTATGGTGAGACTTGTTTTCTTTTTATTGTGGCTGTGCCGGTGATGGCACTCTCTGTCGCAACAGTGACCAGTGTAGGACTCATTTGCAAAGCTGCCATTGCTCTCGGTATCTGCTCTTTGCGCGTCAAAGGTCTATCCACTCTCGACACCGCACTACATAGCCAACACAGACAAGGCATTCTGACTGGTCCGTGTCCAACTCACCGACGATTAACATGATTTTTTACTAAATTGTTAGTTTCAAACCACATCTCCACGTGACTCTTCTTACTCATGCACTATCTTCTTGCTCATTGATTCTCTGTCAGCGTTGATGACCCTTTAGTTTGGGCTGCTCTTCCACTCCGGTACTATCTCAGTTCCACCACCACCAGATGGACGCTCGGTGCTTCTGACGTCATGTTTACCAATCCGTGAGTCTCTCATTGCATCGTACACATAGCTTCATCTGGGTTAAAAAGTATCTTTTCAACCTTCTTTCGTCTCGGTCAGACCCTCGAGACCTTCCGCGGCAAGGGTGTTTACCAGCCCTCCGTGGATGCTGCCATACAGAAGCTTAGTGATGGGCAATGGGTATGTTTTATTAAATTTGTCGCACAAAGTGATCCTTCAATCTCACCTCCATAGATACACCTCTTCAGTGAGGGCAAAATAAATCAGCCAAACACATACTCGATAGACTCTCGCGGTTATGCCCATTTACCTCGCTTTAAATGGGGCGTGTACGTCGTTCTTCAGCACGCGATGCATGCGATCGCTCACTATCCTTCTCTAGGGGTCGCATTCTTATGGAGGCGCCTATACTTCCCGTCATCATCCCAATGTGGCTCACCGGTTTCGACAGACTGATGCCAGAAGGACGAACATTTCCCTACAAATATTTTCCTCGACCTGGTGTTGAGCTTACTATCACCTTTGGGGATCCAATACCAGCTAAAGACATTACAAGTTGTTTGGATACCTGTATTTCCAACCGGCCGGAAAGGTTAACTGCTGGGACATCAGAAGCGACCTTCGAGGCTTCCAAGGCTAGAGTTGCAGTGACCACTCTCATCCACCAAAGGGTGGAAGAACTCGGGAGGGCTGTTTCTGGAAACGAACTGGGTGCTCCCTTGTCATCGCCACACCAATAGAATAGAAACGCGTAGTAACAATGGGATTCAGGATAACAGGATAGCATAAAGACATGGTTGATGGAAGTCGCAACATATAGAGTCTATGCTTCACTGCTACCAGTCGCCGCTTTCGCGATTGCCGCCGCAACAGTTCCGCATTGCGACATGAAATTAACTTCGGTCTGGCCAGTGTAGAACCACGAACATAAAGCCTGGACAAGAGTAAGAGGCAGAAACTGCATTGCGAAACGCAAGGTACCCACAATCATGATGTAGAACGATACCATCGCAACTCCCTCTGCCCAGTTGGTTTTCGAGTCAGCGGTGACGTAGTTGACTATGAAGCAAGCCCCAATCAGGACGCAGACCTCGAACAGATCTAGGGCGAAGAGAATTAGTAATTTGCACGATGAAAACCAAGGATCACACACCGAAGAGGAGAGTCATTGGTTTACCGATCCACCAACCAAGGAGAACGAAGAATGGCATCCAGAAAAGGGTAAATTGTATGCTCAGGTCGATGGCACGCCCCTTGGCCAGTGTCGTTGGAGGGGTGGGTTCTCGGAAAAAGTGACGAAAGAGGTATTGGACAAAAAACGCGGAAGCCACAGTCCCGTCCGCCGCAAATGATACCATCGGAAGAAGTATTAAACCAAACCATCTAGAGGCCAATTAAGAAAGTGAAGATTTTCAAGAAAAGTAAAGGAACCAACTCCACTTGAATATGTCCCGATTCTCTGACAAATTCGATACTCTCTACCATCTAAACGCCTAAAATCAGAAAAGAAATCCTTTATGACGGAACCACTCACAAATTCTGCGGTGGCAGCCATGAGAGCGATGCAAGTGGCAAGCATTACGAGGCAGACCCATTGGTTCACCTCTGGATCAGTTTCCTGCAGATGAGTTGCTTCGTGCTTGAAGGCCTCAGGAGCATCCGCCGCCAAATGAAGGCTCAGAGCATTGTCATCGCCTGGAGGGTTGTGAAGATAGATCCGAGAACAAATGTAGCTAGACCAAATCAGATAAATAAGTACGCAAGATTCTCGAGTTTCTTACACGCAGAGAAGCAAAATAGCGACGCCTCGACTCATTTTAAGGAACATGCCTCGAATCTCATCGTTGACGACTGGGTTCACCGCTCCTGACGTCGTTGGAACAAACCCTCCATCTATTGCTGCAAAGAATGCTGCAGGAACCATGAGACTAAGCACCCTGCATGAAGAAACTCAGCCGTTACCATTTCATGGTCGGTGTATGTAACAGGAATATAACTTACCCGAGGGTGAGCAGAGAATGATTGAGCTCCGTCAAGTGCGGATGGAGATCTTGTTCGATTATACGTGCTCCTCCCGTCACAAAGGCCGTCCCAGGTACAAGGAGAAGATGAAGAATGACAACACCTACACACCGATTGTTATATCCCACCTATCTGACGAGCGAAGTTTTAAAACACACCGACAATCGTGGACTTAAGTATAACCAATCTAAAGAAAGGTGTTCAGCCAGGTATACGGAATGACATGAAGAGAAAGGTACTCACTCGCATTTTTTTAGAAGAATGATGGCTAAGGTTGCTTCCACAGTACTTAATATACGTCAGCAACAAAAAAACAAAGAAACCAAAAAAAGACATTACTTGTTCAGAGTAATAATGATGAGATCACCTAATTCAATTCCCAAGTAATGAGCCAACTGCTCTCCGCCATAATCAAACAGACGCTCTAAGGGTATAATCGTAAGGAATGTAACTATAGGAACGGTGAGCGGGACGGCTTATAAGAAACGACAATTCATAAGACATACGAGTGAATGTCACGGTCGGGGAGAAGTGTCGAAATCTTGACACCCACGCGGGTATTATTAACAGTAGGAAGATGTTAAGCCCTGAAGCCAACAAAGACATTAGGTGGGAAGCAAACACGGGTGAAATGACTCACAAGATGAATAGAAAATTGCCCGGAGACTCTCAACCACTCCGATTTTTCTCTTCCCTTTTCGCGTAAATCTGTCCCACAGGTGAACCAGCTCTTTTTTGTCGGGAAGATGCATGGACATATGCGAGTTCTCTGATTTTGTGGGGCTCTTCATGTTGACCGCATGGAGATGTTGACCATTCGAGCTCTGAATAGCTTCCTCCTCATCTCGAGGTCGAACAATCACAGTACGCTGCCGTGTTGAGAAGGTGGCTTCTGGCTGAGCAGCCATACTTTAGCACGGTTGATGAGAGGGAGGAAGGGAAGAGTTGAGGTGGGCGTAGAAGAGCTTGCACCGTCTCTTGAGGCCCCGTGGAGTGACGGGGGTTTCCTTGGTGAGGGAAGAGTTTCGAATAGTTCATCTGTCAAACTTGAATAAAACACCGTGAGTAGCGCCCGTTGGGGCAGTGTTGTGATGGGGAAGTGATTTCCACCTTGCCACAACGCGGTCTGCATGCAAGTTACATAAACTGTCCAGTGTGATTGGTGCCAAGCCGCCAAGCCAAACTTGAACACAAAGCAAAGCAGAGCAAGGCTGACTGACATTAAATACATGCACGACTGGTAAGAAATTCGAAGGAGGGCGCCAACCTTTTCTTCATCAGTTTCAAAGTGTGTTCTTACCCTTTCAATTTAATTGGACCCCGGGACCACTTGGCGTCCTGTTTTAGTCTCTTTCAAGTCTCTGTTGCTCAAGCTTGCTATCCTGCACGACGCCCTCTCTCACGCAACTGTACCCTGTGTTCCCAATCTCTTGTAAGGAGAACGATCGTCGTCAAAACAGACAACGAGAGGCTGGGTATAAACGAGGCTATGTTCCCAACGACCTCAATTTTGCGACCCTCTTCATGATGGCACTGATCGCGCCCCCACTTTTGCCACAGATAAGTAACGGAAACATCTCGTCGAAACAAAAAGCATCCAATCGCGGCTCGCCGAAGCACCGAACAAATCTGTTCAATGTAACATAATGTGGTCGTTGGTAAACAATTCACAATATTACCATACAGTACAACGATGTTGGTGGCAGAACAAGAAAGCTTATTCTGAACATCGACGACGCCTGGCCGCATCTCTGGGAACTTTTGTGTCGGACTCCAGAATCACTTTATGGACGTTATTAACAGCGTTCGCGGGTGCCTAGCTACATGGAACAAAGGTGGAGAATCGGAATGGTCAGTTTTCTCTCACTTACATCTCACCATATTCTAATTCACCCCATAGCCGCAACATTCTCATCTCTCCTCATTGTAACCCATCCAATTCTCAATGTTTGGATGTTCTTACAACTGCTTATCACACCCTCCTGGCGTCCGTTCTTTCCACCTGGTCACCAGCGCACACCCTTTCGCTAAATGCGTTCGTGGACTTCGTTCAATCGGTATTGCGTGACCTGCCCTCTTCCTCTTCTTCATCCTCGACTGCGTCCACAAATGCCTCTATATTTGGAGAGCATCTTGTAGACGTTCTTTGGTCTATTGACGCCGAATTGGATGAGACTCTGAGTGATTCCCGACTTGCCGTCACTGCATCTGCCGACCAAGGGGCACCGGCCTCAACTGTCTTGGCCAAGGCCAAGAAAGCTAAGCAGAACGCAGAAAACGACAAGGAGAAAGTACAACTCATCGTTAAGCGGCTTTTGGTACGCTTTGTGAACCTCTCATCGTGCGCGTGCAATTTTTTGATGAAAATTTGCACCTAGGAGTGTGGTATTATCAGCCCCGAGTCATGTCGAGAAAGGCTTGACTCCACAGTACTGGCAAGCGTTGGATTAATCCCCGACAAAGCATCGTTAGACAAGAAGGAGATAAGGACACGGACGGGCTTATTGTGCGTAAATTTGCCCTCTGTTTATTGATCAACTCACAAGCAACATTAGCTACAAGCAAAACAAGTTCAATTTACTTCGTGAACAGTCGGAGGGGTACAGCAAGCTAACAGTCGAGCTTACGAGTAGCTTAGGACTGGCTCACTCTCCGCAAACAGGCCGTCCGACAGAGACATATACCGCTATTGAGGATCGTGCTCGACCTGTATGGGAGAAAGTAATAAGCCTAATTGGCTACTTTGATCTTGATCCCAACAGGGCCCTCGACATCATTCTTGATGTTCTCTCAATACACTTAGCGACGCATTACACCTTCTTCCTTGCTTTACTGTCATTCTCGCCATGGCGTGCCTTATACCGGCCTCCGAAACCCCAAGAGGATAGTGCAGAGATGAATGTCGACCTCTCACCACCTTTCTCAAACAAATCACTTGAAGAGGTGCTCTCCTTGGCAGCAAAGAATAGTCCTAACCCTGCTCCATGTCCAAAAACTAGTAGTCCTCGGGTTCTTGCGCAGGTTCTCGGCTTCAAGTTTGTGTACTATCAGGTACATTTTTTACTGATTAGTCTTCGTCAACATATTAATTTTACCCCAAAAGTCTTCTGATATTGTTGAAGCTGCTCCCCGCAATTTATATCTTACCGCTGCGCTTCTGATACGAGAGGGTTTCATTACACTTGAAGATCTTTATTCGCATGTATGTGCCTTTTTTATTTGTCATTCAAGACTGATTCTTATCGAGGATGCTAGCTTCTCCCACTCGACGAAGATATGGACAACGACCGGAAAGAGTACATATCCAATGTGCAATCAAGGATATCTGGAGCCAAGACAAGTCAGCTAGCCATGTCTGCTCCACTTGAGTCGAACGCTTTATCCAATCCAAAGTATAAACCTCCGACACCGGTAGAGCAGAAAAAATCGGACGTCAAGGATACAAATCAAAAGGTCGGACTACTGAATGCCTTGCTTTCAGTGGGCGCGATGCAACCAGCAATTGCTATTATGTCCAAATTCCCGTGGCTGGTTGACGCACATCCTGAGATAGCTGACCTCATGATTCGAGTGATGAAAGCCTCTTTATCTCCCCTTTACGACAGTTTAATGGTAACCAAAGAGCGGAATGTCAGCTTTACTCAAGCTAGAGCTCGTTACGGGGCTTCAGGCGTTGCTTACCCAAACCCTCGCAAACCAGTACTCACCCTTTGGGCACCTACACCACCCAGCACCAGCACGACTGATTTCGTTTTCTTTTTCCCTGACTGGCCGGACAGAGTTCCAATCAGCTCATCTTTGGATGACTTGGAGACTGTAATTGAGCCTTTGATGCGCTTCATTGGCCTCCATGTGTCGCGGGATCCCTTGTTTTTGACTAAATTTCTGCGTCTGGGGCGTCTTCACCTGCAATCAACAGTTCCCATTGACCCTCAAACCAAGAAGCCTAACGGTGAACCAGACCCCGACAACCACGTACGCCTATTTTGGTTCCAGATCTTGAGGATGTATCTTTTACCGGCTCTGCCCCTCATACGTGGTAATGCGGTTTGCACGGTTGAGGTCTGGAATATCATTCGCCAATATGAAACCACCGCTCGGTGGCGGCTTTATGGAGAATGGAAAACAACCACCTACAAGAGCCATCCTGAACTTCGGATTCGAGAGGTCCAAGCAGATCGTGAATCAAAGGGCATCCTCCGCCGTCTCTCTCACAACACCATCGATTCCTTGTCAGGGACTGTTGCCAAACTCGCCCATTCTAACCCCTGCATCTTCTTTGCAAACGCTGTGAACCAGATCATGGCCTACGATAATTTAGCCAACGTTGTTATACAAGCTCTGCGTTACGTCACCAACATGGGCTTCGACGTTCTTGTTTTCGTCATCCTTGATGCACTCGCCAACCCAAGAAAAGAACGCGTGAAGGACGACGGCGTCAATACGTCAGACTGGCTTCAAAGTAGGTTTGTCACCATCCTCAAACTCGAAGATATCTCAATTTCTCGCAGGCCTTGCCTCCTTCACAGGAATGCTTTTTAGGCGCTATAGCGCCGATTTAACGCCAGTTCTGAGATACATCGTCCACCAGCTTCACAACGGACAAACTACAGAGATAGCTGTTCTACGTGAACTCATCTGGAAGATGGCCGGTATTGAGCCTTTGCCGAGTTTATCCGAGTCTCAAATAGCTGCTATGGCTGGCGGTCCCATTCTGCGTATCGAGGCTATCGCTTCATCTACACGGGGAGCACGATTAGACCCAGGCGACGCTGTTCTCAAAGGTCCCCAGAGACTTGGCAAGGGCCTCCTTGATTCTTCCTTAGCCCTACCACTGCTTATTCAAGTTGCTCAGCAACGTCAGGCTTGCGTATATAAGGCACCAGACGCACATTTAAAGTCTTTGGCAGGCCTTTATGATGCAGTGCGTCTACATTCTCTCACAGTTTATCTTTTCTGAGTTCGCCGCTCAGACGCATGGTGTTTTGCTACAATATCTCGAACTACTCACGTCGCCTTCGGTCGTTTCCCCTCAAGATTATGCAAATAAAGTCATTCCATCTATCGCGGAACTTGCAGAGCGCTACGGTCTATGTGCTCCTATTTGCATGCAAATCATTCGTCCAGTATTGCATACATCACTGCTGGCAAGCATTTCATTTCTTTCGTCTTGCGTGTCTGATCATCACTCCAGTCTTCCGCATTGGCGATGCAAGAACAGGAACGAGCTGCTAACGAGGAAGTTGAGAAACGTCTGAAAGCTGCTCTGCTTACAAAGCGAGAACCAGGAACGGCGGCATCTCGTATCGCTTCTCCCGCCATAGGAACTCCTGCATCTGAGATTTTAGCAGATGCAAAACAACCACCAGACGAATCATCAGGTACAGATGAAATTCTCATGGAAGTTGATGCAACCTCCGCGCCGATCATTCAAAGCACAGATGTAAGTGTTTTTCAACCAGACGTTTCTCCAGCCAAAACTCGCGACTTTCAGAGCCCCTGGCTACCTGAGCTGGAAGCCCTTTTTGAGGACATCAAAAAAATCGCGCCCGGCAACGCTTATGATGTCATTGGGTAAGCCCCTTGTCAACATCCAATCAATTGACACTAAAGCATTCCGAATACTTTTAGACCTGGTTTCTACCTCACATTTTGGCAGCTTTCAACATATGATTTAGTTCCTCCTTCGGCGAGGTACAACGAAGAAGGTGCCGCCTTGCGCATCTTGAGCCGCCAAGAAGATTCGAAATATATTGCGGCAGACCGTTCAGCTGACCGCTCCAAGCGTTTGACAGCATCCTCCCACCGAACTCGTCGTGATCGCTACAATCACTTCATAAATACCCTTGCGCAAGAATTCAAGGAACAGACCCTATCCCGGGCTTTCACCATGAAGCGCCTGGCTCGGGAGAAGCAACATTGGTTTGCGCAATGTAGGAATCTCTCAACCTATCTCATTTTCGTTCGCCATATTGACTCCCACATTATCTAGCTACCAAAGCCATGATGTTGGTGAACTCGCTTATTGAGCATTGTATTCAGCCACGGTGTCTTCTTTCACCTATGGATGCCGACTTTTGCGCCCAATTTATCAAAGTCATGCATACTCAAGGTACCCCTGGTTTTCACACACTCATGTGCTATGACAAGGTATTCATTCCCTGTTGTCCCTAGTTCCTCCCTCCTGATATGCTTCCTTCTTAGCTATTGGGGGATCATGTCAAAGTCGTCTTATTCTCCTGCAGCGAGTATGAGGCTCGTAACTACGGTATAATTTCATAGCCTTCGTCATTGTTACCCTGCTGATTCTTCACTAGGTCGTTTCTTATTGGGCGTACTGTCGGATCTTCATAAATGGCATCTGGACGAAGCAGTATATATGCAAGATAATCGAACCAAAATTGGCGGGAAAACTGTGCTCCATCCTGGCCTTCAAAGAGTCCTCTCATACAAGACTGTTCAGCCTGATAGTCTTTTGAAGTGGGATGCGTTTCGGCAAATTTTGCGCAAATGGCATCGTAAATTGGCGAAGGTAGCGACCACTTACCTATTTCCTACCCTGTGACCTCTAAGTCTCTGGTACAGTGCTTCGTCGAGTGCATCCAAACCGGAGAGTTTATGCACGTTTACAACGCAATCATCGTCCTGAAGGAGATTATCACCGTGTTTCCTTTGGCTGAGGTCACAGATACTGGAGCTGCGCTTGATATTACTATGGATCGCTTTTTAGAGACGGAGGAACGGGGCGATTTGAAGATCCTTGGTCGAGCGTGAGTTTCGCATTGATGTAAAAAAACTCTCGACTGACAATTCGTATTTCAGATACTCCGCTAGCCTGAAGAAACGAGAAACCTTCTGGGCAATGTCGAAACTATCAGGAAAGGTTTGGTCTCGTCATTTTACATCATGTGAAGCGTTTTTGACGCAGCTTATGAAGTCGAACGGAAACGCTTCTCCGATGCTGTTGACGTCCGGAAGCAGTCCAAGCTCAGAGAAGTTGAAGAGTGCTCTCCCTCCTACCAGCGGTGGGCCCGTTTCTCAACCAGCTGCTGTAAACGATGGACGCCGTAGTACAGTACAACCGCCTTCAACACCATCCGCTCCACGAGCTCAAATCGCAACTGCAACTCAATCTGCAGTAGAGAAATCGACCATAGGTCCTTTAAACTCAGCTAAACTTGCGATGGAGAGGTAGGCAATTTAGAACCAGTTTTGTAGCAAATCTAATTATCTCGTAGCATCCCTCGGCCAGAGGTTGTTAAGCGGGTTCGACCGGACCGCAGTGATTCTCCCAAGCTCACTACTGACGCATCGGTGCATCCAAAGACCGATTTGACAGTTGTGGACCGCAAAGTTTCAAGCCTTGTCCCTGCCGACGCACGAGAATCCCCTCACAGCCCACACTTCAATAGTCCTGCTAATATTGACGCCTCCCGCTACCAATCAGCCACCTCTTTACCAAATTACCGCCCTCTAGATGATAAAACACCTCGCTTAGACGGCCATCCCGATATGCCACCCCCTTCAGTCCCAAGTCAGACCGCATCGGCTCAGGAACTTAGGGAAACCGCGAGACAATCCATTCGTCCAGACAAGGTGGAGAGCAGAAGTCAGAATGGATCTGCGGCCCCATCGCCTCGTCTCCGGTCGCCATCGCCTTCTAGTCGCCCTGGGACAAGAAATGGCAGTTCTGACAGTCGTGCCAGTGGAGGGAAGTCACGCTCAGACCGAGGGAATGCTGATGGCGGTTCGGATGAACGGCGGTCAGACAGGGAGAGCAGGCATGACGCTCGCGATGCAGGAACTCTTGGACGCCGCGACAGTCTCACACACAACCGCGGAGATCGGCCCAATAGAGAGCGAACCTCTACCCGGGAAAGTGACAAGGATAGAGAAGACAAAGACCGAGGGCGTGATCGACACAGCGAAAGAGACCGTGAGAAAGATAGAGAACGCGACCGTGACAGAGAACGTGATCGGGAACGTGACCGTGATCGTGATCGTCACCGCCGCGACGATAAAGATCGGGAACGAGATGCAAGAAAAGACCGTGACGGGACTGTTACAGGTCGTGTTGCCACAATAGCATCTCAGGATGACCGGGGCCTTCCTACTCGCCCCGATCTTTCGCGACACCGGCACCCTCTCCAAAACGGTGATGATGGTCTTGGAAAGAGAAGACGCCCTGCAGATGATGACGTGAGTAAATCCATTGCACAACGTGGGAAATTATTCACTCCTCTCAAGCCAGAGCGAGGTTCAAAACGAAGCGCTCGCAAGGAAGGTCATCGTGATGAACGTGGTCGTCGATTTCCTGAAAAAGATAGCCACGACAGGACCCGCGAATCTGACCGGCGACGTAAGGATCGCGATCCGGAGAACGAGGGACGTGCTTCACCCTTGGATAAGGTATGTTGACTTCATATGCTTTGCAATGGTGTTTAAGTAAGCGCAGGTAAACGAGAAGAGGTTACCTGACGGTCCCCTATCAAGCAAAATATTACCACCCTCTGCACCGCGGGCCATGGCTAGTGGCGCAGATTCTGCAAGATCCAAGGCTGATCAGAATTCAGGCCGTGAACGCAGCCGCGACACTCTACCTAAATCATCTGGGTCGAGCAGTAATCCGCAACCTACGCAGGCCGGGAGCCTACGATCTCGCATAGGCGAAAAGGAGATGCCACCTTCCGCACCTTTATCTTCGCCTATCCCATATCGCAGTGACCCTTCACGGAGTGAAGACGACCGAGATGGTGGTAGGAAACGGACCGCTTCAGGTACAGCCAACTTCTCAACCTGAAAGGGTAACATTATTAACGCTTTATTCTAGACCGTGAAAAGGATTCCAGTGAAATTCCCCCAGGTCCAGACAATGACCAGGCCATGCAGGCCCCCAAGCGACCTCGAATAAATCGGAATCGTTATAATTCGAACTCGCACGCTATCGCAAGGAAATTATTGCCTATTGATCCTCTAGCTGGTGACAAGAGCCAACGAAGACAAGATTGAAATCACATTTTGTAGCATAGTTTTCATGTAGTAAAATTGGTTATCCGAATTTGCAAGAACGTTGCTTTCTTTGCATTCAATTCGATATATGACAAAGATAGATCATGAGTTGCACGAGTTGAATCGTTGTAAGTAATGTTGAAGTAAGCGATGGCTTACTTGCTCTTGATGAGTGTGAGGAATTCTTCCCTAGTCTTTTGTTGTGTGCGGAAGCATCCCAACATGCAAGATGTTACGGTGATTGAACCAGGCTTTTGGACGCCACGCATGGTCATACAGAGATGCCTGTAGAACAAAACATCAGCAGGTTGACCTTCATCCCATCCAAAGGGAGGAGGGATTACGTTGCCTCCATAACAACTGCCACTCCGCGGGGTTTGATGGCTTCTTGAACCGCAATAGCAATCTGTTTCGTGAGACGCTCTTGTACTTGCAATCGCCGACTAAAGGTTTCCGCTATCCGTGCGAGCTTCGAAAGCCCCAATACTAGTTGGTTGGGGATATACGCTATAGCGATCTGACAACTCCACTGTTAGGAAAATGTGAGTCAAGGGAGAAGGGCGGTGACAAACTTTTCCTGTAAACGGTACAAGGTGGTGTTCGCACAAACTAGAGATATCTATGTCTCGGACAAGAACCATCTCGTCGTGATCTTCGGCAAAAACAGCATCGTTGATAACGTCTGCACAGGTGTGAGCACTCAAGCCTGTATCCCCGAAATGGCAGTCACCTGCTAGTCTCTCTTCATATCCTCGTGTCATCCACATAATAGCTTGCGCATAACGCTCTGGCGTGCGTTGGAGCCCTTCACGATCGGGATCTTCACCGATGCATTCAAGGATTGTGCGGACGGCCACGGCCATCCTTTTCTCCCTTGCTGATTTCTCTTCAGCCGTTGCATTGAGCCGGGAGACCGTCGACTTGGCTACGGGAATATAAGGGCTGATAAGCAATAGCATGTGGGCCAAAAGACTCACCAGGCCAGCCGAGGCCATTTGGGTCTGGCACGAGCGAACTTAAGCGAGAAAGTGGGAGGGAGGCAGCATCAACCTTTTGGGATGCTACAATTGGCGTAGAAAGCCCTGATCTACGGAAGCCATAGCCCTCTCGAGGACTCGGTGGGATTGTATGAGTGATCGGAACAGTGTCGGAAACAACATCGAGATCGTTTGTTATGAGGTTTTGCTGCACTTGCAGACGTTCGAGGCTGTCGGACAGTGCGTTGACATGGTTGGCGTCAGCGGGAGTGGTCATGAAGGAAGAAGAAGAGATGAATATTTTGCTAAGATTCCAAAATTAATTGGGATTGCATTTACAGACACGCTGCCGTCCCCAGTCTACTACACCGCCACAAGGCCATATAAACAGCCGGTACGTCGTCCCGCCATTTTTCAGTTTCCCTGTTCTCGATTTGGTTATCTCAAGGGGAATGTCCAGTTTTATTTCGCTCCCAATTTTTTTTTTCAAGTTGGCAACATCAACTCCGTACTCTGGGTCCTTGCTACCATATATGCTCGCCCTGTACAGCCTACACCAATGTCGCCCGCACCGCAATTAGACGGCCATAAAAAACCTCCGGATCTCATCTATGAACTGACAAAAAGACGGCACAAATGAGCAGTTTGGGGCCGCACCTCGTCAGCTATAAAGTCAGCCACTCTAGACGCGCTTGTCAAACTCCTACTGGTCCAGCATGCGTCACAGGAAGGGCTCTCGTCGCGCGCAGGTACTCTCAGATTTTCGCATACCCCCGCACGGCCAATCGTTTGCCACCAAATCTCCAAAATGGTGTGCCCCCGAAACGGTGTACGACGCCTGGTTATCTTCCCGAGCGATGCCTGGCAAGACAGGCGCCTTTCTTGTTCCAGGTGCACCAAGGCCTCTCACTCGTGGGAATGCCAGATTGGCCCTCTTTGTCCTGCAGAAATGCATTTTCGACTTTGTGATGTTTTTCTACCCAGTTTTCTCTTTCAAATTTTAACAACGGTCCTATAGCTCAAAGTTTTATGGAGTTTGCATCCACTACGCACAACGCTCATGATGACCCTGAATATTGTTCGAAGCCTTTTCCCGGCCTTCCGAGGTTACTCTCAGGTTAGCTCTCAAATTTTTTTCTTAGCACAGTCAGGTAATGTTGATTTTAGGCTCTCATTGTTGACGAGGTTAGCTACCTTCTCCGATCCACTTGCTTCACGCCGAACTTTTCCTTCTGACAGTTACAATCTCTGATCGTGTCGGGTTGTTTCACGTGGTCCCGTCTTCTCTGGTTGATTACTTCAGAGATTCTTAGACGAATGGTTGAAGGATTGCTCGATTCATATTCGTCAGTTGCTCTCGACTTTTTTTTTCCTGCCGTTTATTTTACTTGGAACAGGGCATCGAACGAATCTATTGTACTAAGCTCAGCTCGATTTTTTGTCGAGTATAAACAAATGGAGCATCGCGTTCGATTAGATGTCCCCACTCTTGCAGACCCCCTCGTCCGCGACCTTCTACAAGAATCCGACCTTTTCGCACGTTCCTTCAGTGGAGGAGGGTTTGGATTCTTGTCTCCGTTGGACTTTGTTAACGTCTTTTCCTCCACGATCGAGATTGCCTCCCATCTTTTCCTTGTCGTATCCCTTACCCGTGGTATCTCCCACTTTGGTGTTCTCTTCCTCGCTGTTATTTCCGCCCTTCTACCACTAGTTCTCTCCTGGTTTCATTGCTCAACCGGTCCGGAAGACTCACCTTCTGATATGCGAGAGGCTAGAGCGGCGGATCGTCAAGAAAGAATGCGAAACATGGCGTACAGCGAGGCGTACCGTCCAGAGATTGCGCTCTTTGGCCTTGGAGATTGGATCCTAAAGTCTTGGTCGGGCGCGAGGAGGATTGTCCTCACTTCCGAACATCCTCCTCACCAACGCGCATCCTCGGTCCTCGCTCATTTCAACCTTGCAGATCTGACGTATGCACTGCAAAACGTCAGTCCAATATTCAAATTCACTGCCAAGCCGCATTGACCCACTCTTGTAGATCTCACTTCTCCTTCTGCTTCAGAGTTCGTCGACTTCATTGGGATCATTGACTATATACCGAAGCTCTATCCAATGCTTAATATATGCGTCAGGGAGCCTCGTTACGACGGTCAAAATGGCTTTCCAAGGAATCTTCCTTACATCTGCTTTTTGTGCAAGTATGAAGTTAAAGCCCCGTTTGCAGCCAAAGAACGAGGAATTAGTTCCTTACAGTTGTGGAGCTTATGGGCCGAGTATTGATGTCAGGCAAGTGCTTGATTATCGAGAAGCAAATAATATCTGATGATCGAGCAGAGAGTTATCTTACACATATCCTGGCTGCACTGAGCCAGCACTGAGAAACGTGAATTTGTCAATCAAATCAGGCGAGACTCTTGCAATTGTTGGCTACAATGGATCTGGTACCGTGACACAGCATCCTCCCTGACAATTTCTGACACACTGCTTCTCAGGCAAATCTACACTTGCTAGAATATTGCTTCGAATTGTCGACTATGATCAGGGGTCTTTGCTGATTAATGGCGTCGAACTTCGGCATTATAGCCCTTCGGAATACCATCGACATTTAAGCGCTGTCTTCCAAGGATTCTCCAAATTCAACTCTTCGGTGAAGGAAAATGTTGGATTGGGTAACGTTGACAAGATGGGTTACAGGCCTGCGATCGATGCGGCAGTCCATCTTGCCGAAGCTGGTAACCTCGTGGCTTCGTTGCCTGATGGGCTGAAAACGCAGCTCGAAAGTCCTGGTTTTGAGTCCATCTCGTATCCAGGCTATATGTGTGGTCACGCGCAACGACATGGATTATCTGGTGGGGAGGTAAGTTCGCGTCAAGCAACGTGTTTAATTATCTTCCAAACAATTCTTTTTTCCAGTGGCAGCGAATTGCTCTCGCCCGTGCCTTCATGAGAGCAAACGAACCCGACGTCGACTTACTTTTATTCGACGAACCCGTACGAGTCCACTTGCTAGACTACTTCTTTAACCCCTGACATTCAACGTAGACCTCTTCTCTGGACGCACACGCACAAAATCAAATTTTTGATACTATCACGAAGATCTCCCGGACACCATCGGGTGAAAGGCGGAAGACAGTCATATTTATAACGCATCGCCTTTCAACTGCACGCCGTGCGGACAAGGTTGCTATGATGGAAAATGGGGTGAGCCAACTTCCGGTCACACTTCTGAAATGTTCATGCTCACCCGCCTGCTTAGACGATTTCTGAGTTTGGAACACATGATGAATTAATTGAAAAGAACGGTCCCTACGCGGCCCTGTACCACGCGTCCATCTAGCAATGCTTTAATCTATACCAGTAATAGTCAAATTGTAGCATAAATACATTATATCAATCATCTGGTTTCACAGATATTTTTCCTCAAGAAAGCTCCCGCATCGAACGATCCACAAATGAAATGAAACCATGGGCAACGAAGGCGTCCACAACACCTCCATCATTCTCCGAGGTTAGCTCTGGAAAGGCCTCCGAAGAACCGTGAACGCCAACAATCAATTCTGCACTCCTAATACCGTCAATCAGTGACGGAACTTGAACCTTGGAAGTCGCTCATCAGTATTCCACCTGCTTTCGTTGATCTCAAATGCTTACCAGAAGTTCAGCATCAATAAAAATGCCTAAAAGATTGTTTCCCTTGGCAAATTCAACTGCAGAGCCGACATTGGAGACCCTTTGATCGGTAATTCCTGACTCCTGGCCAAACGAAGGCCTCCCACAGTGCGATCTAAAGAAAACAGGATCTAAGACATGTGTTAGCCTGACCCGTACAAAGCCCCCCGTCAATGGTGAAGCTCACAATTCGGTTGCTTCCAATTTAGAGCCGAACAGACATCTGGAAGAAAGGAGGAGAAGGAAAATTTCCTGCGCAGGTGGCTCGTCTCGACAGAGGCAGAAACATTGTGGATAGTTCGCAAAACACAGTCGACAAAGTCATTCAGATCTGGTCGGCGGCTAGTGGAGGGCACTTGCTTTGATAGTTGCGGGTACATCAGTTCCAAATTGACGTTGACGTCGATCGGCAAAATCTAGAAACACAGCAAATACGCATATTTTTGGCTGCCAAGCCATGAGAGGGGAAACGAATCCCTCACCTTCAATAGTTGTTCAAGTGACAGTAATGATTGTGATATCAATTGCGGCCAGTTGCCTTTCGGTGTCGAACCTTGAGAAATTGACAAATCTTTTCCTAAAGAACGCGCAAGTTCCTCAAATTGTACGAGAGTCACATCCGTAACGCCAAGTTCAAAGGTAGTTCCTGGGAGCAGCCAGGCAGCGTAAACCACAGGATGAAGATCCCGAGTAACTTGAATGGCAACATGCAGATAGTTTCCATATAAAGATGTGATGGTCAACGCCTGGCCGCTACCAGTGCTTACTGAAAACGCAGGAGATGTATGCGCGGAACCACCGGCATGGCTAGGACGCCTTACTTCGCGAGAAATTCCCGATAATGCAGTATTTTTCGAAGATATCGATGTAGATTTCCAATATGTTTCAACGTCCCCGCCAACTTCAAGCGTGACACCTTCGAAGGATGTAATGATATTGATTTCAAAATAAACCTATTTGATTGAAGTCAAGAATCAATCAAGATGAAAGGAGGGACGTTACCTCGCCAATGATATGTAAACGATGGTCGAGAATCGGCAATGTAAAACCTTGATTATTCTCAATTCCTGAAAACAAGGAGGGCAATGCGACGGCTCGGCCAATTGTTTTTGTGCCAAAATTTGGATATATAGAAAATTCCAATGACAGGCTATCGAGAGATGGCGTCTGGAATGCAAAAGTTCCCGCCTGCGCTCTCTGAGGAAGAGACATGGTGTATGGAGCCGAGTTGACGTTTGGGCTAGTTGTCATAACAAGTTTCAGTGGCGTTGTCGCCAGAAGGTATTCGTCTTTAAAGAATGGACTGATGAGACGATGGTGAACACGAACGCCAGATGCTTCTTTTGATTTCTTCGAAGATTGACCGATCGAAACTTGGACGAGGTGGCTTTTGACGAGATAGTTGTGTCCGTAAACTCGATGGGGCATGATAGGCGGCGGCAGCGAAAGGGATGGTATCATATCTATTTCGAACTCGCCTGACAACCCGGGGTCTGACTGGGGAGACTTGTTTGACATGATTGGGAGGTTCATTGTATCAGGACTACTTTTCAAGGCAGCGAGAAGAGAGGAAAGGACCTGCTGATGGCCATACCATGCAGCGTAATGAGCAGCTGAATGACCTAGTTCATCTTGTAGATGGACGCGGCAACCAGCATCGAGAAGAACGAAAACACAGCCATCGTGACCATGACGCGCTGCATGGAACAACGGGGTCCATTCGTGATATTTGTCTCGGGTGTCCCATCCCTCCCGATGGAGAAGCAGCTTGCAAACATCAGTGTGACCTTCCTGTGCTGCGAGATGCATTGGGTATTCTCCGTTCGAATTTGGCATACAGGAAGCCCCGTGTTTCAGTAAAAGAACGACCACATCTACATGCCCTGCTTGAGCGGCGAGAGACAAAGGACTCAGGTCACCGGAGGATGTAGGAGACTGGGCTGGTACGTGTCCTTCTTCCAACAATACACGAATGCAGTCTGCATTTCCTTTCATTGTGGCATAAAGAATGGGGCTATAGTTGTCTCGATCTAGAGTATTTGGCGGAACGTTGACATTCAAAAGTTGTTGACAGACAGAGGAGTGGCCGTTCATAGCAGCGTAATGAAGGGCCGTACGACCATACAAGTCTGACTTGTCCACCTGCACACCATGTTGAATGCAAAGATCAACCAGCCGCTGAGTTCCAGCTATGGCGGCCTCGTGTAAGCAGGTACGTTCGTTAATGTCGTCAATAAAGTTGAAATCGAAAGGGGAGGAAAGAGTTGAGAGAATCAAATCTCCCAACTCAGGAGGTGCTTCAATGATGACGTTCCAAAGGATGCGAGTTATGTTTGTTCTGCCTGCAGGTTGTTGACTGAGAAGCTCCGAGTAATGAACGCAATTAATAACTGCGGCAGAGTCGGATGCTGCAACCGCTTTATGAAAATTATTTTCGAGATCCCAGAATGGGCCGATAGGTGTCCGCTCAGTCATGATTTGTTGAGCAAAGATATCGTTTGCTCCAGGCCCCTCAAACTGGAGGCCAGAAGACAAGTCGGTAATATCCAAAAGGCATGTAGCAGCTGTGTCAGCGAGTTCTGATATGAGCTGTTACAACGAATTCTGAGAATGTCGGGGCACTCGAAAGGGAAATACGAACCTGTCTATTGAATACAGGTTGGACATCAACCTGACGAGCAAGGTATAACTCTTTAGTGGTTGACGTAGATCGTTTATCGTATTTCTTGAGTATTTTTCGGAACCCCGTAGCGTTTATTTCCACAAATTGCTGAGTGATCACCAGTCCATACGTTACAACACCGAGCCGAATTATGGTTGCATACCTGAAGCTTTCCCAAATCTCTCTCCAGAAGTCGGAAACCTTCTTCCACTGCGCTCCATTCGACGCGGTTCTGGCCAGTGTCCCCCGTTGTTTCTGGGAGCCCCCTCATCGCAGCAGCCCTTCGCTTCGAAAGAAGGGTTTCCATCCGCAACTTGAGCTCAGCTTCCTTTTGCAAGTAGAACGCGTTTATCTGCAGTTGTATAAGCCAAACTCTAGAAAAAGGGTCGCCATGAAAAATACCTTTTCCAACTCCCTCTCAAGTTTGAAAAAAAATGCGGCCTTGTGCGCTTGAAAATCCGGACCTCGTCCAATATCATTCCCAGATGCTGCAAAAAAAGGCGGCTGTCCAGGGCTACCTGTCGGCGATGCTGCAGGGCTTCGAGCATGCGTGGACTGTGATAGGGGCTGGGGCAACAGCGGCGTCAAATGATAAGGCGGACGAACCCCCAGAGCGAGCGCTGCAGCCTCGGATGCAGGGCGATTGGCAGCAAGTGAAGATATGATTTTCTTCAAGAACTTGTAGTCTAGGTAGTACGCCGACCATCCAGGGACTTGGTGGGCTTGTATGTGTTTGCCGAACTAAGTAGAGGCATGAGTGCGTTTGGAGGCGGCATGGAAAACCGCAAGTACCTTCATATTTACAGCCGATATCGTAAGTCGTCAGGTTGTGAGTAAACCTCAGGAGGCCTCAGATCTAGTTACTACAGTGGAACCCGCCATGGACGAAGAAAAGCTTGTACCCGTAATTTGTTTAGCCTGATGCGGAACAGAGGCTCCGATGGCGACAAACGTGCGGGAGGCACTGGTTTAAGCATAACCCACTCTTCCTACCCTCAGTCCAAGATGTATTCCGCAAAGTATTATAGAAATCTAATCTGATGTGCCCCAATGCGTCCTCCACATAAATCGATAAGTATCGGACTTAATTAACCCCTCAAGGCTAACGAACGTGCGCTCGTCGTCCAACTACACTCCTAGACCAGCACTTTTCTTAGTTGCCAGACTCGTGCTGGAAGAAGGGTCACCGGACATCTCCCGCATTTCTCGACCTGGTCATATGCACACCGGTAACAGAACACATACCCTGACGGCAATGCGGTTGCGTTATTGATGCCGTTCTGGCAGACCGGACACATCCCAAATGCCTTTTTGTCAAATGGAATTCCTTGTGGATGAGGTTGAAGTAAACGAGGCGGCGGGACCGCAGGACCAAGGGGAGAAGTCGATAATGATCGTGCAGGTGACCCAGGTGAGTACCACCACTCCAAGAACTTGATGAAGAAGATGGCAGTAGGGAGGGCGAATCGAAGGGATTCCAGGAGGAGCCGTGACAATGCAAATATTGAACGTCGCAAGCGTGCTATTCGTCCGAGGACGCTTACGGGTAACGTTTTCTTCTGCTCCGCCGCTGAACGCTACGCCACGTTAGTTGGTCGGAAACACCGTAAAACGGGAGCTTACAAAATCATCAACCCCGAGGCGTCGTATATCTAGGCCTATCCAGGATAACCACGGCCGATGAACTGGACGTTGATCAAAGAGATATGCAACGTTCCAGAGCAGCAACCATCCTTCAAACCCGGCATTAATCCACGGGTAGACAGCTTTAAACCCTCGACGGAATTTTTCCTTGAGGCTCTGTAAGATGTCTTATTAGGTATACCAGTAGAGAATTCAATTTCAATACTTGATCTGTAGTTTCACGTATTTGTCGACCATCCACCTCGCTGTCCAGGATATCAGCTGCAACGCCCCCTCCCAATTCTTCAAAATAATCTTGCGCTTTCGCCCTGACGTAGGGTACACCGACCTGGTGAAATTTAAGGGATTATTTCATCCGGGTGACGGTGAAAGAAGTGTACAAGAAAGAGGAGGCAACGCCAAATCTCCTGACTCCGCAGACTTTCCCCACTTGGTATGCCCCCAACAGCAACCTTTGTTTTCTCGGCTTCGATGTACGGTCTACGGCGGCGTTTTAGTCCATAGAAATTTTCTGAGAAAGACGCGTCTGGGACCTGTATTGGAAGCTGACAGAGATGGTAACAGACAAGGTGCGTACTGTGCTTCTTCAAGTAATGTCTCTCGACGATGAACATAATGACGGCATAAAACTCCTCGTGCCGGTTGACGATGCGTAACAAATAACGGGGATACCGTTGTGCAAAGACCTACCGAATGGAGGGTCAGTCTCATTCGCGAAAAGAGGCATAGTCTTACCGCCAAAACATACTTCAAAGCAGGCTGTAGAAGGTCCTTCAACTGCTCCTGCGCAATGAGTTCAAATAATGACGGTTTAAGGGGGTCTTCTCCAACGTCATTGAAGAACTCCATGAATATTATCGTTGAATGACTTTGCGCAACCTTGATTCTCTCCGGATCACATGCTTCCTCCGACACTACAACGACCGGCGAGCGATACTGATCGTCAGATATGTATATCCTGAAATCCTGGATGCATCGCATGCTATATCAACATCGATGGTCAGCGCTTGTGCCTCATTGCATTGCCGTGGTTTATGGCTGGTGAACGTCCTACTTACACGCTGTTTTGACATACTACATAAACTGCAATAGATCAGCGAACATCACAACGTCGTTTTGCTTTCTCAACCGCCACCATATGTTCAACGGATTCCACGCAATGGCGCCCTCCGATGCTGAACTAGCAACACAGTGTTTGACAGAGGAGGGCAATTATCGCTTCACGACATTCTCAGCTTCTGATGCGGTGACTCTTGTAAGCTATCAGCGTCGGCTAGCTCACTCCCTTTGAGAAATCGTTGCCAGGGACTGTCGGTTCGCAAACGATTTCGTGCATCATCCCGACACATAAAGGGTAAAGGTCTTGTATTATCGATCCAGACGATTGCAGGTCATACCCTCTTTGCGTGTACTGTTGGCGATTTGGGTCACGTCAGTGGAATTGGCGATGTTAGCCTGGACAGCTGGGCCTGCCTGGAGGGGATGATCAATGTTGTACGGCGCACTGGCCACTCCAGCTTCTACGTCGAAAAAGGCATGAGTGCAATGGGAAAAACTCCAAAGCAAATGGGAATCCAGGGGGAATTTCGCGTCAATGGTGGTGGTGATTATATTTATTGGTTCTTCTGAAACTCAAACGTTATACTGACCAGCTTTTACAGCCTTTCCGATTTGGTTGGAAGTAGGAATTGCCATGATCGATTCTGGAGTGCTTTCATGCTCACGGGCGACGTTAGAGTGCATCCTGTTGCCCAATTGCCATCGCAGCCTGTTACTCTGGAGCCTCACAAGAAGATCACAATGTGCGTGCGCTCTTGGTCGTTTTGCGGGATATCGAGTAACGGGAGAGGCAATTTAGTTGATTGTCACAACAATTCGAGATTATCTGAACAAGCAGCACAGAAATAGCCAAACACATTTGCCGAACATACCTGTGCCAACATTACCTGTAGTTCCTCAACGTGAAAGCACGGTGCGAGCCTTTGTCAATTTGGTCGGCACGAAGGCTAACAGCGTACATGAAAAGGATTGGCTTCCAGACCCAGCCGCAAGTGGCTCTAATCAACAGGAAGAATCGCCGTTTGAAGAACGTTATGAGCGTGAAGATTAGCATGAAGATGGAAGGGGACTGCATCGAAAGGAGGTAATGTTTATGTATGTAAGACCTGGACACTACTCGCTGTGCTCCTCCTCAATCTCTTGCCACTGCTTGGGGTATGACAATACTCTGATGGATTCTATTCAAATCATTCAATGAGAATGAGAGGGATAGGCTGACTTTGAGGTGATAGCTTACCATGTCTCAGGAAAATTTGGCGCTGGCCTTGAGGTGTCGCGGCGTCTGCGCCAGGTTCAGGCTCCCGTAGTTCGAAATTAGCCTCCACAAAAACCTTCGACCCTTTCTTGAGTGTCCGAAGGTACTTGTTGGTGCCATCTTGGAAAGATAAAATCTTGTGAAAGGTTGCAGTTGAGGGGCGGCGTTCTGGAAGTGAGTCAAATAGTAGTTTCAAGACCATTAGGCAGCTTTCGTACCTCCGTTGGCGTCGGCGGGTGGGGGAGGGTAGTTTTGAGTTGCAACAGTGTACCTGGATAGGGAGTTGAAGACTGGTCTCTGCGAGTTAAGTTGGTGAACTACGAACACCACGTATTCTTTTTCGGTCTTAGTCACCCGAACATCTGGCTCTCGGACGAGGTTGCCAACAAGAACAAGTCTTGCAAGGTCAGCTTTGCGAGCTGATGAAGTTGAAAAAGACTTTTTTGAAAAAGAAATAAGTCCATTAATGATCTGTCTGTCTCTTAAAATGAAAAGCTTACACGAGCAGGGAACGCACGCGATGTAGCACGGAGGACGGAGAACATACTGACAAGAGCTTGTACTTAAGAGCAATTTGTTGGCGTTGTTTGTACTTGATTATTCCAGCCTAAACCGACAGTGGTTCAGGATCGCAACACCAGGCAACAACACTCGGGCAACTACCCATCAACCCATAACGATGTCTCGGCACAGAGATTTCCGGAATATCAACATCGGCGGTAAGCTATGTTTCTTTGGTCAATATCATGTTGGTTACGACCTCTGGGCAGCCGAACTTGAAGATGATGCTTTATCGGACGGTGGAGAAGAGGAAATGACTCCAGAGCAGCAAGGTTTGCCTGAGGCCACGCTATTGGCATCTGTCCAATCTGAATACATTCAAGCGCAAATGAACGATGGCCTAGAACAAGTGCGCTTGGTAATTGGCGGTGAAGCTGCCTCTGGGTTGTCGGATACTTCGATTAAAGACGTTCTCTGGGAGTATTACTTTGATGTCGAGAAGACGATCCACTGGGCAGTTGGTATGTGTGACCACCGTATACTACCCCCTTTTGTTCTCAACCTTCACAGATGAGCAAGAGAGAAGACAGCTTTCGAAGGAACGCAAAGGTGGGCTTATGTTTGATATTTTTTATCCCTTTCTTTTTCGCTCTCGCGTGATGTGAATCGATTCTGGGTCCTTCATTATCGTTGATATCAGGATGAATGAGAAGGTGCATTTTTTATCACCCACTTTTTTTCAAGACTTCATCGCAATACTCTTTTACTCACGTCCCGCCAGATGATGACTCCGCAAGTGGCTCGCAGTCCACATTCCAGGAAGATCAAGGACAATACTTTCATCGAAGTCCCGAATCTTCTGGTTCTTTCAACAGTATGGATGAGGAGTATGGGCAACCGGAGGTTCGATCGCGTCTACCCTTGATACTTCAGGCCCAAGAGGGATTTTTACCCGTTGATGATCGTCCGTATCGGTTGAGTACGATCACGGAGAGGACTGAGCGCACGGAGCCTTCCCCACACTGGCGCTCCCGGCAGCCGTTTCTCTCAGCCGGCACACCTCAAACCTTTCCCTCGAGCCCCACGACGTCGTATGGTCAGGTTATCGGTGAGAAAGCTATGTAAAGTATCGAACTTATTTCCTAACTGTAAAATTTAGACGATGAGATATCGCTTTCTGGGATGTCTTCGCAAGTGGTAGATCCAAACTTGATCCCTCTCTCACCGTCAGGATCGGCGATACGCAGATTGTCACAATACGAAGCTCCACCCTCTGACCATACGTCCATATTTACGGGAAGCACTCGACCTACCTCTGCTCATCAACAAAGCGAGCCTACGCCATCCGTTGAAGGTCTTCCCGACATACCGGACTACAGCTCAAAGTCGAGTAACCAAGCTCCTCTTCCAATTCCTCCTCCCAGTCGGACACCCAAACAGATAGGCTCTAAGTTGTCGATGCTTGCCAGCTCAAGAGCAAGTAGTGTCAGCATTAGAAGCGAAAGTTCTAGGTCGTCTGGTACTGCCAGGGCTGGGTCGATCAAGACGTTCCCAGCGCTTCGCCCGTCAGCTCACTCAGAGCGTCCGCCAAGCTCGGTCGCTGCCTCTGTTGTTTCAAAAAATTTGCCTCCAACTCCTTCAAATGTCGCGACACAACCATCAACGACATCTTTGGTTCGAAGAGCAATACAGACCGCCCTTGATCTCGAAGCCGTGGATAAAGAAGTCACTCCGAAGCCTACACGTCCATCGTCACCACCGTCACTTTCAACGGACACCCAATACAGATCCGTTACACCGACGCTCAAGCTTTTCCGAACGCTGGATCCAAGCCCCGCAAAAGTTTTGGAGGACACAGTCCCGCTACCAAAATTGGCGTCAGGTCGTCCACCTTCCAAGCTTGCTCTGCTTGCTCAGCAGAAGGCAGATGCCAGCCGTGGGCCCAAACTGCCCAAGACTACGACAGAATATTTGACTCCCATAGCCAACGGGTCGTCAGTGACCACCGCTATCACAACCTCGTATCAGTCGCTTTATAGTCTCACTGATCCCTCACGTCCTTCGATGATCCCAAAATTGGATATTGTGCCTTTACAACAGAATGAGAATGGCACGATTTTACCGCCGGCAGGGACGAAACCATCCAAACTAGCACTCAAGGTAAAGCGGGCGGGCGAGAGGCACGTGCGACCAGTCCCAGTCGAAGAAGAAATCGCCCTACCAGTTTCACCGATTTTTCAAGCGAAACCGACTCGCACTCGTGCGTCGCCTTCCGCCTTTGCTTCGTTGCTTATTCATGACATCCATATACCTGCTCAAGACAAACATGAAAAGGATTGGAAGCACAGGGAGAAGAGGGATATGGGTACAACATCCTCTCCTGTCCTTGTTGTGGATGATACCCGTAATGGTCGCCCGCGAACTCATAAACGAAATCACATCAGGCCACCGATTGCAGAGCTTTCACCGTCGGCTTTCTCTTTTGATGGTCCCAGCCCAGATGATGTCGTACTCCAGGCACGGCGGGGAACAACTTTAGGGAAACAAACATTATCGTCTGTTTCTTCCCCTCGAATGACTACAGGCACCAGAAAACCATCTTCACCACCATAAATCGTCCTCATTTTGGAAATTCTTCTACTTTCAATTACTTTTTTTATTATTTCTTTTTTTCTGTATTGTAATGCACCTTGACAGCCACTAGAGATCGGGAGAAAGCCCAAAAGCTCGCACAGAAGACACCCACAGGATCCACCAACAACTCAAGAGTACCAACACCAGCTGGAACGCCTGTTAAAAATACCAAGAAAGCCTCATCTGTTCCGGTTAGATCGACTCCTACGAGGAGAAGGAGTTTAGATCAACAGCAGCTCGATGTTTCGGGTCTAAATCTCGAGGAGAAAGAAAGTTCAGCTGTGGTGGAGGAACTGCCCAAGATGACTTTCGCAAGGGAAAAACTTCTCGAAGAAGTGAAACGTATAAATGATGCTCAGGACGGGCGAAAAGGCGTCAGCGTAGTCGTGATCGGTGCGCCACTGAGTTGTCTCCATATTAACGGTCTCTTTCATGCATTTTTAGGTCATGTCGACGCTGGTAAATCCACTCTCTTAGGCCGATTGATGTATGAACTCGGCGAGTTGGACGAAAAGATTAGAAGGGCAAATGAGAGAGGCAGCAGCTCTGCTGGGAAAAGTAGTTTCAGCTGGGCATGGGGTCTTGACGGTACAACCGAGGAACGAGAAAGGTTAACTGTTGATCGCTTTTTCCTTCTCTTTGTCTTACCAGCTTTTAGGGGCATCACTATGGATATTGCACTCCGGTCCTTAAAGACGACGCATAGACAAATTACCGTCCTCGACGCCCCAGGCCACAAGGATTTCATCCCGAATATGATTTCTGGGGCATCTCAAGCTGACTGTGCATTGCTCGTTGTTGATGCCACAACAGGGGAATTCGAGGCTGGCTTTGAGAAAGGTGGACAAACTAGAGAACATCTTCTCCTCACACGGAGCTTAGGTGTTGCTCAGGTGATCGTAGCCATCAATAAACTTGACCAGGTCAGACATTGACATGAGATTTACAACGATTTTTTTGAATATTGTCTTGAAGGTCGAATGGAGTGAGAGTCGATACGAAGAAATCTGCGCAGTTCTCCGTCCGTTCTTGGCACAATCTGGCTTCCATCCCAGCAAGACGAAATTTGTTCCCGTCGGCGCAATGCAAGGAATCAATTTGTTGCAGCGCGAAGGTGCTGATTCATCTTCCCTTCGAGAATGGTACTCGGGCCCTACACTGGTTGATTTTCTTGGTAAGTCGATTCAAAATCCCAAAGTTACCCGTTTTTAATATCGCACTCCATCTCAAAAAGATCAATTGGACCCTCCCGCCCGCGATGTCACTGCACCCCTGCGAATTCCTATTTCGAATGTTTTTAAAGGCCAAGGATCTGGTGCTGTCGCCGTCTCTGGAAGACTCATCGCCGGTATTGTTCAGACTGGGGAACGCTTGAGGGTTCTTCCTGGGGATGAGAGTGCCATAGTTAAATGTAGGAAGTGCTTCAGTGCCTTTCCAAGTCAACGCGTTAAACTCCCACCCATCAGCAATTGAGGTTGAGGACAAGTTTGTCCCGTGGGCAGCGGCGGGTTCAAATGCAACTCTCAACTTGAGTGGAATCGAGGCCATCAACTTGGGCATTGGCAGTGTCTTGTGCCCTCTGACGGATTTGATCCCCCTGGCCACCGTATTCACCGCTCGGATCATTGTTTTTGATATTCAAGTGCCAATTACTGCTGGAACCTCAGTACGTACTTGTTTTGTGGTAAATCGCCGACTGCACCTCCTCCGTTTAGGTTGAACTTCATCATCATTCACGTGACGTTCCTGCCACCACTTTGAAATTAATATCAACCATTGACCGCTCATCGGGAAACGTAATCAAAAGCAATCCACGGTAAATGAACTTTCTATCTGTGTTTGACCAACATGTTCACGCCGATTGTCTCAAGCGTGTTGACGAAAGGAACTTCAGCTGAAGTGCAAATCGGACTCCGCCCAAGTCCGGTTTCTAATATCGCAGGCAGAGGGATCCCATTAGAGCCTTTTTCCGTTAACAAAGACATGGGACGGATTCTTATCCGGAGGGCTGGCGAAACTATTGCTGCTGGTGAGTTTGACATTCAACATTTATGAATCAAGATGTATTATTAAGTGATATGTGGAGGTATTGTTCTTGAGGTCATCTCTTGAAAGGATTAGGGAATAGCTGGTGCAATGGAGTAGGAGTAACATCATATATGTACAGAACAACATCATAAACGCACAGGGAGCAAAAAATGGATGATTCCGGTTGGTTGTGTCTAATGTCGTCAGGAAAGCAGAAAAAAAAAAGGCAACATCTAGAAAAGATGGCGAAGCATGTGGTCGTCATGGGCATCAAGTAAAGGGCCGTTCATTGTTTCCCTTTTTCCTTGTCCTTGTCGTGATGGAATATATGTTTCAACTTGCCGAATATTGAGGTCCTTTTCTTTCGCGCAGAGTTGGGTGTGCCGAATCTTGATGAAGAAGGCGAGCTGTTCACTGAACTAGACGGCGACGAGGTTGGGAAGGGGTTTAAAGAACGTTTGACGGGCGTCGACGGCGCGCTGGGGATAGATGTAGATGTCGATGTCGGGGTGGCTCGCCCATGAGGAATAGCCTGTTCAGAATCTAGTGCGGGTGAGGGTGAGACAGATATCGCCGGAGTCTCGGATCGATCCCCAGACTCTCCAAGTCCAGGAGAACGAACAGTATCCTCTGGGGAAGCCTCTTTCTCGTCCACCAAAAGTTTTCCTTGGGCTGAAAGGACCGCAGTGACATCCGTAACGTTCTCTTGCGGTGTTGGAACACCCTCCTGGGTCTCCGGAACTTCCTGGTCAACGTGTGAGATACTTGGTACTTCTGCAACCACCAACGATTTCTCGGCCTCCGCTGCAGGTTCGGAAGATGTGCTTGTTTCCGGCGCATGAAGCTCAGGCGCCAAAGCGGAAGCGTGTGAGGTGTCCCCCAGTCCTTTTTGACTGGAGGCAGGGGCGTCTGCCGACGAGAGGGATGGGTTCTCGACCTCTGCTAACATCTGCAAAAGCGTTTTGGCCCAGGAGATACCTGACTTCTCACGGGACGCGGAGAGTGCCGTGGGCGACACAGAGCATCCTGTAGTACCACGCTCTCTCTGTAACACGCCGTAGTACCACGCTCTCTCTGTAACACACTGTAGTTGGCCACCCACTCCGCGGCATCTTCATTACTCAGTAGCCCGTTGCAAGCTACGACTAGGATGACAATGTCATATCTCTGTCTGGTACGTGGAATCCTACTAAATTTTCAACATAACCAAGTCCCTCTAGGCTCTCAAACCATCTCGAACTCATGTCTGGAAGGTCTCGCCGTGTTACACCCCCAAGCTCACCTGGTGGACCTTATCAAATCCCTTTCTCTCCCCTCCCAGCGAGTTCCCCCACGCACTCAATTTCAGGACATGAGTCACAGTGTTCGGACGAGGAAGTTGAGAGTTCCATCTCTCATGAGCGCGAGGTAAGCTATCAACGTTGTTCTATAATCCATCCTTCTGATGAGCTTCATTTGCCAGTTGTGTCCTCGATCCCCTCTCACACATTGCAATCTAGGTGTATCACAAGAAACATTGTATTCAGCCCTGGACACTCTGCAAGGCGGGCAACGGACCCTTTCTGCTCGATCGTCGGTCTCACCACCCCCAACCCCACTATATACACCAATCCCAATTGATCCTCACAACAGTGGTTCAATATCCGACTGCATGGCCGACTCGGAACAAGTGGAGCCTGAGTGGGTGCAATCAACGCTCGATAGGGCGCTTTGGCAGGAAAGCCAGGTATGCTCCTCCATTTCTTTCATATCCCCTCTGCTAATGTTGAATAGGATCGTCGATTCTTTGCCCAAACTCCGGAAGTGAGCACGCAAGAGGCGTGCCCTGCTTTTGCCCATTGGTACGCCCAAAAGCTAGCGGCTGAGAAAGAGCTGGATTTCGCACACGTCAGTCTTTGTCTCCATCCATTCGCGCTCTCTTACCGTTTGATTACAGGTACCAGAATCTTTTACA
Organism: Laccaria bicolor S238N-H82; assembly: GCF_000143565.1. Lineage (NCBI taxonomy): Eukaryota > Fungi > Basidiomycota > Agaricomycetes > Agaricales > Hydnangiaceae > Laccaria > Laccaria bicolor. The sequence continues at coordinate 2,147,096 of NW_001889873.1, read as the reverse complement.
CCTGATGTCCAGCCGCATATCTCATCACCGATGACGTCTCGCATGTGTACGCCTCACACGCCGCGCAAACACGGACATCGATTATCAGCCTCTCGTGCCCGTCAGATCGCATTTCAACTTTCTCAGGAGTTGGCTACTCTTGAAAAGGTACAGGCGCGGCTACGTCGCAAGTATCAGAGGATGTTGAGGCTAGCAGCTGGAATCCATTAACTCCCCACGTTGTCAATTACTATACAGGTAAACAATCTTGGTAGCCTAGTTTAATCATACAAAACATATGTCCGTCAATGTGTGAGTTAAGGAAATACTGTTTGTCGTTCCCTCGAGTCTTAGGCATTAGCATGACATTCCGAGCTATTCTGTCAACTGTGATGATCTCAGCATAAGGTCCGTCGATGCCACCCTTTCGACGACTTGATCTTGAGACGTGATAGTATCCCGTAATGTCATCGGGTTTCCGCAAAGGGGTGAACCACTCAATGTACGCTAGTGGGTGCTCCGATTTGATACCGTAGTGTCGAGGAAGTTGAAAGATGGCCCGCACTTGAGCAACCCGGAGACCTACAGGGAAAGCGTAAGTATAGCACCTTGACTCGAGAGATAGGAGTTAACCCACCATGAAGAGAAGTTCCATCGGTGAATGAGTTCACTTCAGCAGTCTTGATGAAGGCAAAGTCGAGGAAGGCAGGCTGGGCTGCCATGCGTCGTGTATCTCCAGACGTAGGAGGTAGTACAGCCCGGGCCGCAGAAGCACGGACAGGATTCTTGGAGTGCCGTTCACCAACTTCAGGGATGTGAGGAAGCTTGTAGACGAGTTGTTTCCACAGTCCGAAAACGTCGAAGTCGCGAGGTTGAAGTGTTGAACCTTGCTGAGAAAGAAATGTCGTGAGCGCAGGCAAGAACCGAGAGGCCCCATGGCCATCAGCAGAAATGATGTCACTTGCAAGGACGTGGCGAGAGGCGGGGGGAGGCTGTTTGGCGATAGCGTGTCTGGTAGAGATGACGAGGTCATCAGCTGTTAGTTCCACTGTGTCATCCGGCTTCTTGGGTTGGGATACCTCCTTCGTCCATTCAATAAATGCGGCAAAGTATTCCACAGCCTCCTGGCGTGAAAGCCACTCTGCCATTTGCTCGATGTAGTTCTTCCGATTGCTAGCACGGTACGCATTTTTGGCAAAGTCGATGTGGAGACGCTCTGGTGATTCGGTATTGAAGCCATCCGCACTGCCGAAGAGACGTATGAGTTCCTCGTAATGATCAAGGGAGTGAAGTTTGGGGATGTTGAAGTGAGTGGAATCGCGTCCACCGAGCTCGATGAAAACTTGTTTGTTGAGATGGAAGGTATCAAGTGCCTGACGAAGGGCGAGGAGAGTGTGAGAGGTGTGGGATTGAAGGGATGCCAGGTAAACAAAGTCCATCAGCGCCCGAACTGCAACAACAAGGCGTGGATCGGGGTTACTCGCCACCAAGCCTAGAAACACCTTTTCCATCTCCTTGTGCTCAGTCCCTGTCCACTGCGAAACATGCGAGATTCCATTCTCAAAGTGCCGAAGCCCTGGGTGGTGTGGTACTGAACGAAACCGTGCGTCAACTTCCTCCTTCCCTATGATTTCCGTGCACCACTTGACAAGGTGATCTTTAAAGACGCCTTTATGCACCTGATGCAGCAAATCAGGAGTGAACGATGAAAAGATGTCGGCGTGGGGTAGGTTTCTCCAAAATGGCAGGGGGACATCTCGCATACCATGGGCTTCGAAAACGGTGTCCTTGTTTCCTGCATCCTTTCTTGAAAGGTAAAACAGCGTCTCCTTCACATCTCTTTTTGGCTCACAAACATGGTCCCCTCTCGCCTTAGGATCAACAGGGCACATTGGACAACGGTTTTCCTTGCAGCAGGCCACCAAACACTGTTCGGGGTAATCTGCTACATACGCTGCAAAGATGGGCCGCACCATGCGTATGCACCCATCACTACACACCATCTCCTTTCCGTGATTGCCAACAGCGATGAGCGGCTCCATTACGACATCCATGCATGTATGGAACAGGCGGTATTTCGCGAGTGAGCGCACCTCTTTTGTGAAGCAGTCGAACTTGGGGATGGGCAAGTAACCAAGGAGAACAGTGGCATGCGATGATCCCTGCCGCCTAGTCTCCTTCCCGATGTTTCCGATGGTGAGATAGATTGGCCATGCAGAAGCATCGCCACGAAAATTGGAGAGGTGGGTCTTGTCCGAGGATACAATCAGTGGTACGATTGTAATTCCATTTGGAAGACGACTCTAATATGTTTGTTAGCTTGCTGAACTTTTCGCCTCTTCACGGCGCATGCTCACCTGTATCTCCCACCACCAACTCCCGGTCCACATTTCATTGATGACTTGTGTTTTTCCCTCCATATCTGCGTACACGCGCTCCGGAGCGTATTTCATGACTTCGCGAAATTGGGGGTTGCCTATAAGCTCTTCGACAATTTCCACTGGGTCTCGGAACCAAAGTTCTAGAGCTTCGCTTCTCATCACCTTTCCGGTCGGGTCTTTAGCAAGATCAGGCTCGTTTCCATCAACCTTAATGTCCATACACTTCCATGTAGGTCCCTTCGGCAAGCTGTCAATCCGGTTCAATAACTGATCTTTATTGGTGAAGGACGGTTGTGCCCGCCCTGATATCTTTATTATATGTGAGATTCATTTGTGAATTGACGAAGTATTACACAAAACTCACGATAGGAAGTTTTAGAAGGCTATCAGCCTGGCCATGCCCGACATTTTTAATAAGCCACTTTGCAAGCTCCCATTCCTCCTCATCCTGGAATGGCCCCCAGATCTTTGCGTCTGTCAATACCTGCTCATCATGGATGCGCTCAAACTTTGTACGGCCCTTTCCAACCTTGGCCCCAGCTTGCCTGTGTGTCGGGTAAGGCTGTTTCCAATACTTCCGTTTGCGACCTGGAGCATCCTCATCTTCAACTTCAACCATTCGGGCTGCAGGTGCAACAGCATCGATATCTATTGGATCGGCAGCTTCAGTTTCTTCAGCATCAGGGTCACTTTCCATCTGTACGTCAAAATCTTCTGGATTTGCGTGGACTTCTGAGAGTAATTCTTCTTGTACAGCAGCCCCACTGGTTTGGCTCGTGGTTCCATTTGCCCGTTTGAGTTGGTGGGCTTTCAATGTCGCGCCGAAGACTTTTTTGTATGCTTGAAGACACTTCGGCGACTGCTGTCGGTGTCGGTTGACATCGGCGTATGATGAAAAGGTTCGGAGACAGGTCTGGCACTTAGCCATTTATCGTTGAAGTGAAGTTGAATAGATGACGATCGTCCGTGCGCGTGATGCGATTTGAGATGAAAATTTTTCGTGCAGAAGTTTCATATTCCGCTACTCTCTTTTTCTCCCATTGCAATGGCAGGGAGGCGAGCCCCGCGTCCTTCTCAGCTCAGTCTACCAGAGCGTCGGGACAATCCCTCTGAATTTGTTAACAATCAGGTTCACAGTGAAGGTCGTGGGCGCCGGCCCACAAAAGAGAACCATGCATTGGATTCGTTGAGTATGATTCTGTTCTATCGCCCTGCTACCACTTTCCCATTGACGGTTGACTTGATTAGGGCTTACCCTCCATGCAAATGCAATCAAGGCAGCAAAAGCAAAAGAGACAAGAATGAAGAATGCTCAACTTCGGTCACAACCCATGGATAAACCGACCTCTACCCCTCAGTGGGAGACGCCTCAAAGTAAGTTTGCCTCCTTCCTTCAATCCTGTAGTATTAATGTTGTAACAGATGTGGTGACACGGCCACCCTCTCATGCCGTAGCACAGTCCAACGTTAGTAAGCCTTTCATCACTGACAGCACATCTATCTCATATCGTTGCATAGCCCAACTCGCACTATCCTTTCTCTGGACCAAAAGAGCCATCCTTTAACTATCCTTTCACCGGACCAACAGAGCAGTCCTTTATGGAGCAGCTCACCGGTGATGATCTGACATGGCCGGGAGCAGTGACCACCTTGGTTCATCGCCCTGCTATGCCGGCTTCTCCCTGGACTCCTGCACAACCAATGACTGCACTGTCTACACCCGTGCCTGTTTCGATGCACCCACATGGTATGACTCCAACGACAACTCCGACAGCCGCACCTCCATCGCAAGAATTCAATTTCAATGCTGTACCTTCCACTCCAACCCCAAGAGCTCCCCTCGCACCACTCAATTACGCTCCGTTGCAACCCCAGCAGCATCAGTCGGTTGCCATTGATCTTTTACCATCTACACTCACCGCTCGCCCTCTCACTCCAGCGCTAATCCCATTCGAGGACGATGACCCAGAATATAGGGAGGATGCATGGGTACAGCAACCTGTTGATGGCCATCAGCACGAGTCCGAAAATGAGGAAGATCACCTGGAGAAGGGCACTGACGACGCTTCAAGAAGAGGGTTACAGGTTTGTCCTGTACCATTTTGAGAGCTAGCTGATGACACCTGAAGTAGATAACGATGTGTTCTGTGGAACCAAAGTCCGTGAAGAAGAGAAAGCGGGCACAACGAAAGAAGGTACACGTTACCTTATCGGAGATGTCTGAAACTGACGTCAGCGCCAGGACCGTGCGGCAAGAAGAGCCCAATCAGACACAAGTGAGGACGGCGATAGCGACCACCAGGTTCATCGAAAAAAGAAAAAGTCTCGTAGCATCAAGACCTTCGACGAGGAAACTCAATCTATTCTATCGGTCGCATATGAACTTTGTAAGCAAAAACTGACACTAGAGAACCCTTGGCCGAATGACCCGAAGTCCGACATACTGGCAGAAGATCAGCTGGATGAGGCCACTGAGATTGCCATGCATGCATGGCTCGAAGCATGGGAGAAGCTTGAATTAGAAGAAGAAAGAGAGCCGGGGATGGATGAGCTTCAACATGCACGTGTCTTTTATTCTTTTGTAGACTTAGCTTATCTGATGCTTCCCAGATTTGTGGACGTATCTCCCAGTTTCGAGGCCAACTCCGAGATCACGCGCGAATTGAGGTCATCGAGGAGTATGGGTTCGTCAACCCCAAGCGCATCAACAATCCTACTCCCGAAAATCTAGAAGCAGTGCGTGAGCGAAATCGCGCGCTCGTAGCTAGCATCAAAAACTCATTCTGGTACACAGTGAGCTATTCAGCATTTTGTATCTAACTCAATAAACTAACCAGTCTATCAGAAACCCAGTGAGACGAACTTGCCGGACTCGATGTATAAGAATGCCATCATACAAAACATGCTCAACCTCAACTGGTTTGGCTCGGGTACCTTTCGCCGTGCCTCTTTCTTTGCTGGACAAACCTCGTTACCGCTGGTTACCATTGCGTTGATACTGACCGCCGTATGTGGTTCCCATCTCTCCCTATATTACTACCAACTTACCTTCACTCCTAGGTCCTGTGTGCAATCGATGAGTGGCGTACAGGCGAGCGGGTGACCATACCCTTTCAACGAGACGCATACCTACGTCACTATCAAAAGTTTCTCAGAAACCTTACACGCTGGAAGGAGTGGTCGGCCACGCAGCAGCGTGACCTCACATCTGAACTGCAAGAGAGTCTTCTCTACAATGCCAGGTCAGCTTATGTTTACCCATTCTGGATACCCTTCTAATCTTTGTAATAGAGCTGCTTCCGGCGAGGGAACACCTACTTCCGACGACGGTGGTGACGACGATGAAGCGACGCTCCTGGCGATTTTCGCTGCCAATCAGTCCACCATCTCGTAAATAATTAATTAGTTGATCAATTCATTCAATTCATTTATTCCCTGCTTTGAGCGCACTGCTAGACCAACGGCTATCATATTCAAAGGAGACTACAAGGTGCTCTGTTGGCTATGCTTACTCTAAATCTACGAGACTCCGTCACTACAGCGCTCTCTGGAGTGACACATAGTATTGCCGTTGTTATGGGGGTCTATGATAGGGGGGTACGTGACTCCGAGCCTCCGAAGCTACCAGGCGCTACGGAGACCTCTGTAGTCACTATGTGATTTGCAGATGAAGTCTGAGGAGGAAGATGACGTAATGATGTTGTTCTCCAAGGCGTCTGCTTGAACAGTCGCGATTGGCACAAGAGACGCAGCTGGTGACGGTATGTAGTCTGTACTTGATTTCGGGGGCGAAATGGGACTGGCAGTCACATCCTGATCCACGGTAGAGGCTGAAGCTGAAGCATCGAACTCTGGGTCCACCTTCGAGGTTGGAATGGCGATCTATCACAGCATTCAATAAGAGAGCACAAAGAAAATCTTAGCTATTTACCTGCCCTGCGTTGATGGGATCGATACCTACAGAACTGTTTACCACCCCGCCAAGCCCAGATGCCACATATCCAGGGACTGAAGAAGTACCGTCTCTGGCGATGACGGTACTAGCTATATCTGCAAGTAATCGAGGAAACCCTGGTCCTGTCACAGCTGCTGCTTGAGAGAGGGAATCAGCTCTCTCGGTCTCCGCAGGCTCACCCTTGCCGTTGGTAGAAATGCCCTCAACGTGTTGTCCTTGAGTAATTGGCTTGGGAGGTGCGGTGTAGACATTATTGACATATCCTCCTGGGTCAACCTCGGTCGGTTGGTCTTCCAGTACAGACCACTGTCCATCGACAATAAACTTGTACTTGATTGTCTGACCCCAAGGTATGTCGACAGTGGCCTCAAGACCTGTGGAGGTCTTGGTGAGAGGCACGGACCTTGACCACTGGTGAAAGTCAGTAAGTGAAAATAGAATGCGTAGAAGCGCTCAAGAATTCTGCTGACGTTGTCGAAGGTTCCAGTGACGATGCCACTGCTGGGATCAGTATGCGGCCTAAAATACTGATGAGCGATGAGGAGACGAGAATAATAGTTGACTTCGTTACCATTGGAAAAGGACCTTGTGGAAACTAGACATGGTTCAAGTTCAAGCCTGTCAAGCGGAAAACATAACTTACATACTGACGTAGTAACTAATCGATTAATTAATTAACTAGCGGACAACTAATTAATTAATTATCAGATGGCATCGTCTTCGCCTTCGACAACCTCCTCATCGTCGTCGGACCTGCTTGTTGTTCTACCCCACCAGTCCCATTCCATAAGTAATGGCATCTTCCATCTTTCTTTCTCCCATCCGTGGCAGACCCTTCCCCACCCCTTGTCGATTGATCTAGTGCTGGACGCTTCCCCAGGATGTGGGGGTGTGGCCTGGCCTGCTGGGCAGGTGGTTTTCGGAACACCACCCCTTTTCGAGATGTAGTGTTCATTCTATTCGTCGGCAGATCCTGGCAACGTACCTCGTTCAGAAAGGCTCCGATTTCGTCTCTGGCCGAAACACAATTGAACTAGGCAGTGGGACCGGACTCGTCGGACTCCTGGCAGGAATCCTAGGCGGAAAGGTGTGGATAACAGACCAATCGTTTGTTCCCCGTTTCTCTTCGCCGTGCCTATCTTAAGCCTTTGCAATTCAGTCCTCTCCTGCCAATCATGGGTCGCAATGTTTTTATCAACAACTTGTGTAACAATGTCAAGGTGGCGGAACTCAATTGGTCTGTTTGTCTTCTGAGCTATTTGAAATCTTGCCAGATGGCGCCTCTGATAGCGCTTCATGTTTTCTGTAGGGGGTCTCCGATACCGCCAGAAATACCCCGTCCTGACCTTATCCTTGCCGCTGATTGCGTCTATTTCGAACCCACATTTCCCCTTCTTGTGCAAACTTTAGCCGATCTTGCCGATGCGACAACAGAAATTTTGTTTTGCTACAAAAAGCGGAGAAAGGTTTTCTTGCAACATCTCAAAAAATTCCCTCGCAAAGCTCATATCCTGTTTGCTAGGCCGACAAACGTTTTTTTGCATTGCTGAAAAAAGCATTCACATGGGAAGAGGTCAAGATTTTTCTTGCGTCAAGGACAATCTCTTACTCTTTCAATTGTCAGGTTCAAGACGACCCTAATCGCAGTGTATACAACCGGGAGGCAATTACTCTTCTGCGACTTTCCAAAAAGTTGGCATAATTGGCTCTTAACCTGCCAGGCAGTGCTAACCAGGAATTCCATTTGAGCACCCATGTTTACCAGTCTCGATTTCTGTTGCTTTCACCGACAGACCAGCATAATATCTAGAGGTACTGTTCGCAGATATCCTGTGTCGGGGATTAAGTCGAAGAGTACATCGACGATCTTTCAATTTTCAGGACTCAATTGAGGTATCGTTTTAATCTGCACGTAAGATTTATAAGTCATGAGGAGATGGGAAATAGACAGCGGGAGGCACCTGGAGCCCGTGGATTCCCTCAATCTCTTGCTTCAGAGTCTCTGTCACCAGTTTATGCTGCTTGATTGTGGACAACCCGTTGAATGACTCGCTAGCAATTGTAATTGCATAAAAGCTACCACAACCTCCTAAAACAGAAATATTGCTGAGCGTATGGACCGGCAATGACAGACGTTCAAAACGAACCAGACACATCCAGTACCTTTAGATGAGACGGAGCAAACCGTGCAATGAGCTTGTCGTGGATTGTCTGCTCTCCGTCGGATAAGTGTGACGAGGTGTTCCGCCATTGTGCCGTGGTGCTGAAGGGGCGTGTAGCTTGAAGAGCGGAGAGTATTCGACGGGAGAGCATAAGAGGTGATGGTAAATAAATAACCCAACTTTCCCCTCACCATGCTGCTGGGTGCGCTGAGGTTCGCAGCACCTTGCAGGTCTTCAGCACGCTTCCTCTTCACTCAGCAGTGCCGTCGCCCTGCATCCCGGGGATTTATCAAACCTCTATGTCACCCGTACTCCGTACTTTCATGGCGAGCATGGCCTTCTACAACTCTGCCAAGTAATTCCCCATTTCCTACACTACTTCGCCTTCGACGTCTACAGTCTCGCTTTACCTCGTCAAAACCAACTGCACCAGCTCCAGTCAAACCCTTGCCGGTTCTTCCCTCTTCTTCAGTAGGAAGATGGCTTATGTTCTCCTCAACCCTGGTTTTTGCAATCATCGTTGTTGGAGGCGTCACCCGTCTCACTGAATCAGGTTTAAGCATCACAGAGTGGCGTCCTATCACTGGTATTTTACCTCCCCTGTCGCATGCCGAGTGGATGGTAGAGTTCAACAAGTACAGGGAGACTCCCGAATTCAAACTGTGAGTGTCGCCTTTCAATGCATATCATTTCTGAGTAATTTTTCTAGATTGAATCACTCCATCTCACTCGAGGACTTCAAATCCATCTTTTACATGGAATGGGGTCACCGTATACTTGGCCGTCTAATCGGCGTTCTATTCGTCGGCCCCTTGGCCTATTTCGCCGTGAAGAAAAAGATCGGCGCGCCAATGGTAGCCAGACTTTCTGCCCTTTCCATTCTCATTGGATTTCAGGGACTACTGGGATGGTACATGGTCAAGTCTGGGCTTGAAGATTCGCTGATGGACACCCCAGCGGCCGTACCGAGAGTATCACAATACCGTCTCGCTGCCCATCTTGGTACTGCGTTTCTTTTATACGTGGGGATGTTCGGTACTGGTTTGGCTGTCATAAAGGACTGGAAATTTGCCCACGGAGCGCCTTGGAGTGGACTCGAGGGTCGAAGCATTTCATCTGTTTTGACGAATCCTTTGGTGAAAACATTTAAAAAACAGGCTTGGGCTATCACAGCTCTTGTATTCCTGACTGCTCTATCAGGTGTGTGTTTGTCTTTGACTGCCTGGGTTTCGCTACATCTTTGAATTGGCAAGGTGCCTTCGTTGCTGGGCTGGATGCTGGACTCCTATACAATGAATTCCCCCTCATGGGCGGTCGTCTGGTACCACCTTGCGACGAACTCTTTGACCCTGCCTATTCCAAGAATCTTGACAAGTCTGACAAATGGTGGCGGAATCTCTTTGAAAATCCAACAACGGTGCAATTTGATCATCGTGTTCTAGCAAGTGTTGTTCTCGATTCAACCCTTGTCCATCTCATAATATTGTTTCCAGGCGGTGACTACATACCTTGGCACGGCCGCGTTGTTCGCTCAAACATTCAGACCAGCAGTACGCGCTGCTCTGCCCCCACTTGTCCGAATGGCAACAACCGCCGCATTTGCCATGGCTAACCTGCAAGTGCTATTGGGCATATGGACACTTCTTTACCTTGTTCCTGTGCCTCTCGCGGCCGCTCATCAAGCGGGAAGCGTGATGCTTCTCAGTGCGATGGTCCACCTCCTGATCAATCTGCGCAGACCTGGGACAGCTGCTAGACTCTGGAGGGAAGCCGCACAACGACCCTCTGGCAAGCCTTCCCGAACCATTTAACTTGGAATAAAAGTAATCGTAAGTATATAACCGGCCGCCACCAACATGATTAGGGTGCTTCTGAAGGATTCTCGTAGCAAAGAAATGTTCAACATAAAGTACTCTTCTGGCTAATTACTACAATGGAACAAACGAGCGGTTTTTTTCAGAGTATTACCGCCCTTTCTTCTCTACCCTCCACTCCTTGAATATGCCATCCAAGCTTTTGTAGATTAGATGCGATGGAAGACATCTTATGATTTCTCCAACTCGTTCCTCAACTTCGCCCTTGCCTTTGGCTCCCAAAGCCTTTTTTGCATACTCCACCGTCATGCGGAACATGGCAAGAACTGCAAGGGATACATGGGTTTGTTGAGCGCCATGGGCAGAGCCCGGGGACAGCGCTGATAGAAGAGGGCCACATATGCTGGGCCCAGATATCGTTGGGGCAGTTTGCGAAAAGGGGGTAGCTCGCTCGCCACGGACAAGTCGAAGAAGAATTTCCAAGACATTGTCCGTTTCCGTCAAATGGGTCTTCAAGAAACGTTGACGCTCATTAAGGGCGCCCACAGGTGAATTGGTCGCCCAGCCATCCAGCACAGTCCAGATTGTAGGTGCCTAGGGGAAGTGTTAGATGGGGTAAGACAGCATTTGAGATGTCCTTTTACCGGGTCAGGATCAACAACTTGAATTTTCTTTTCCCAGCCTTCTGCTGCATCTCCAGAGACCCAAAACATTCGACCGAACATGCTCTTCAACCAATCTTGTATATCACCTGTTTTGGCCCATTTGGGCTCCGACAATGGCCGTGTTGTGTCAAGGTGGACAAGTAGTGTCAAGGTCGAAGGTAAAGTTGCTTTTGAGAATGGAGGCAGGGTGATATCGGGGTCACCATCGACAGAACTGTCCAACAAAGTAGGAAGAGGCAAGTAGGACTTTGTAACATCGGAAAGGCCTTCCAACTAGAGAGTTCATCAGCAATGAAGCATACTTAATAAAATTTAACATACGACTATTCCTTTCAATCCATCATCTCCCTCTTTGCCTATCTCAATGACAACTTCGATACGGCCCTCTTGACGGAAGACCTTGAGCGACTTGACAACCTCAGCATCAATGACAAGTCGCCGGTTGCCACCAGCGTATGATAGCGACAGGCGATTTGCTGATGGAATTTTCGCTGAATTGACTTCAGCTTTAACGACAGGAAAAGGCAAGGAGTCTTCAAAGGTTGATGTTGACGATGTTGACAAAAGTGTGTTGGAAGTTGGAGATGCGGGTGGTTCTGGGAGATGGTCTGCGTGAATAGAATCCATTTCAACAGAGTGGATTTTGGATGCAGAAGAATCGTCGTCATGGCCGTTTACGACGATGGATGGGCCATTGTCTACAAGGCTTGTCTCTTGAGTTTCGACATTTTGCGTTTCGATACTCAGCAGGGTCGCATCCGCTGAGAGTGCTGAGAGTGATTTTGCAGGAGTTATTGATGAATTGTCCAAAATCTGCGTAGGAACAGATACAAGATGGTTAGTAGGTTGTTCCTCGCTGTTAAAAAATGAGTAAGGACAACATTCAATGAACAGGATATGTCAAATACGGACACAGATTCAGAGAGCAGAGAGTCATTCTGAGAGGAAGAAATGGCATCGGCGGCAATAGAAACAGGTGGCTCCTCTGAAGCAGAGGGCGCAGTAAGAACATGACCGTCCGGAGACGGCAAGGCAAAGCCTTCAGTTCGCTCCAACTCGCTGTCCGTCGCCAAAGGGGCATCGACACCATTGATGGGCCCATCCACCGACACATGCTCAAGCACAACACCAGAAGAGGAGACAACAGGGGCAACAGAAACAGCTGAGACTTCATCTCTCGGAAGGGATCTGTCCGTTTCCTCAGATACCGCTGGACGAGGCTCAAGAGCCACCGCCTCCGCCAAATTTACATCATCATTATGAATAATGCCTTGAGGAACCAAAACATGTCAGCAGTGTGTGCACAAGGCAGCCTCCTCACCCCCAGAGAAGGTTCAGAGGGTATTTCACACCAAAACGTGCGAGAGGTGAAGTAAGAAAAAGCTCACCATCAATCATTTCACCTTTAATATCATCATTCCGTGACAATTTGTTTATGGCAGGGGCATGCATATGATCACTGTCCTCTTCCTCGTCGTCTGGAGGATGTAACTCACCGGCTGCCTCATCTTCCTCTTCACCTTCGACAATGGCAGCCATTAACCAATCGGCTTCACTCGCAGTTTCAGCCACACTTGGTGCTACACTAGCAGCCACACTCGACCGGTCATCGTTGAGGCCAGCCATTTGTGGAGGTGGCGGAGGAGCTCGACTGTCATCCAGATCTCCATCCGCGTCGTCGTCCTCAATCTTCTTTCGCTTTCCTTTCCTGGTGTCTGAAGGGGCATCCGTATACGAAAAAGAAGAGCTATTAGGAATTGGGCGAGCATCATCAGCAGTGACTGGAGTATGAAAATATATCCTGATTCGTGATGGTGGAGGCGTATTGGAATTCACGTCCGATGAAACTCGCGGCAAAGCCGTTGTTATAGCTTGGGACCCTTGAGTAGGCGTGTCCTGCACCATTACATCATGCATAGGATCTAATGGTGCCTCAGCTTTTGAATCAACCTGAGGTTCCGCTGCGGATTTTGACGAGTCGGCCCCCTGCAAGATACTATCGTCCTCCATCTCCTCATCTTTTACAACGACGTTTGACTCTTCCAAACCAACTTTGACCGTCTCTTTCATTTCTATCTTCACCTGGGGTGAAGGTGGTAGCACGCCCCAAGTCCAATCCAAGTCAGGGATTGAGAGGCCAACCATCTTGAAGTCTGTAAGCGTCCTTCGATTCTCTTCCTTTTTACCATTGGTGACGTTCGATAACGCAGTTCCATCTCTGGAGTTGAACGCGGAGCCACTACTCCCTCCATCGTGTCGACCGCCTCGATTGCCACCTTGGTTGCGAGCACGGAATGATCCTCCTCCACTCCCATTATTGAATGATCCACCACCTCGTCTACCCCCATAATCTCTGTTTGCCCCGAAATTTCCCCTTGACCCGTGTCCTCTCAAGGGTCCATTTGGTTGTCCACCTCCCCGTCCGCCTCCACCACCCCCTCCAACGAAGCTACCGCCTCGACCACGACCACCTAGGCCACCTCTGTTGCCGGACATTGAACCTGCCCTTCCACCACGAGCTCCACCGCCAGAAATACCTCCACGGCCGCCAACGGCACCTCCCCGGTTGCCTCCCATAGGAGTATGGCCAGGTACTCCACCACGACTGGGACCATGGACAGGACCGGTAAAAACTCCCAAGTTTTGAGGTGGTGCGGGAGGAGGCTGGAATTGAGGTTGTGGTGGTTGTGTCGGTGGTGGATGATGTTGACCTGGATTGTGTCGGTTGTTGGTGGGACCATCGAATCGTTGTCGTTTAGCTGGAGGAAGGTGTTGAGGAGGAGTATGATGAATGTGGCGAGGTTGCTGTTGCTGAGGTTGTTGCTGAGGTTGTAGGTGAGGAGCAAAAAATTGCTGGGGTTGTGTAGGTGGATGAGGATACGACTGTTGAACGATAGGTTGAGGTGGACCAGGTTGAGGAACGTATTGCTGGGGATAGCCAGCAGTTGGCTGGTAAGGATTATAAGCAGGCTGAGGTGGTGGTTGAGGTGGTTGTACGAGTTGTGGTGCAGGGTGATACTGCTGCTGTTGCTGCTGCTGGCGTTGCCAATGGTTATTTTGAGATCCATAACCATAATTTGCGTATAAAGCACTTTGTTCAGGCGGAGGACGCGGAACTTGAGGAGCAGTCCATTGAGGATTATATTGGGCTACAGTTGGAGGTTGTACATGTGATTGCTGAGCTGCAGCTGCGTTTGCCCACCAAGCAGCATACTCAGGATGTGTTGGCTGAGGAGGAGGAGGAGGACCAGGAGGAAGAGGAGGTTGTTGCGCTGTAAAACTAGGGAGAAATGGATTTTTGTTCATTTCGTTACAGTTACCGGCAGCAAGTGCATACGAGGACGACTAACAAAATTATCACTTTCAATCTCCGCTCAAATAATATTTAATATTTAATATCATCCTGTGGTGCACCAGGAAGCCGAGGTGCAAGTTCCTTGGCCTGACTCACTTGCCTGCGTTTGCGATGCTCAGACTGCCGCACTACACAGCAACCCCATCAGTCATTGCATAAATTTAGTGGAGAAGAAGCAACCCACTCGCAAAAAAGTCTCGGTGAAGAACGTATCGCTCATGTGTTGGCGTTGACGGTGCTGGACCAAGACGAGACGGCGCAACCGGCTTTGTCGTATCGTCATCGGTCTTGTCTTTCTCCTCCTTTTCTTTCTGCTTCTCCTTTTCCGCTTTCTTCTTCTGCTTTTCTTCCCATTCTTCCTTCACTTTCTTGATCTCCTCGGGTGTCAAAGTGGTACTTGGTGACAGACTGTCGCGAACTAGGCTCGCAAACCCCTGGTCGGAGAGATGTCCAGGACAAGTATAAACGAAGTCAGTCGTATTGATAGTCGCAAGTACTATCGTTGTTGGTCTTGAGCAGACATAACAAGCTTTAGCAGTGCCAGCTGTCTGTGTCCATGTAAGCTTCACGGCCGTATTCAAAGAATAGGAAGAGATTGTACCCTCTTGTAATACAGATTTGTGAATGACATGGGCCTGAGGTCAAGTTCAAACTCGATCAAATCAAATCCTTATCTTGAGCGCTTAATCAAGTCTTTTTCCAGCGCCATCGATCAATAAGTATGCCAGACAGCCCAACGATCGGAAAACCCATCAAGTGCAAAGCTGCTGTTTGTTGGGGAGCAGGAGAGCCTCTAAAGATTGAAGAGGTTCAAGTCTCGCCACCTCGAGCTCACGAAGTCAGAATCCAGATTCTATACACCGGCAAGAGCTTCGAATTCCGTCCACTAGCATATATCTAACATTTCGCTAGGCATCTGCCATACTGATGAATATACGCGCAGTGGCAAGGATCCCGAGGTGCTTTGATCAACCTATTCATCTCTTATCACCAGGCAGCTCATGCACAAGGGATTTAGGGCATCTTTCCCGTCATCCTCGGCCACGAAGGAGGAGGAGTAGTGAGCATCTCTTTTCTATGGCATTGGGATTGCATTGAATCGCAGTGATGAGGTGGAATCTGTGGGAGAAGGTGTTACAAACGTTTCTGTCGGTGACCATGTCATTCCCCTGTACACAGCGGGTAAGTTCAACACTCGGCGTTTTGTTAGTTATGCCTAACTTTTGCTAGAGTGTCGTGAATGCAAGTTTTGCAAGAGCGGCAAGACAAACCTTTGTGGAAAAGGTACATAATGCGTTGCTTCGTATGTGCTATCCACCTGACATGATGGAGTATGTAGTTCGAGCCACACAAGGGAAAGGTCTAATGCCCGACAGCACTAGTCGCTTCACGGTCAACGGCCAACCTATTCATCACTTCGTTCGTTTGACGGGCTGATCGATTATCATGCATGGTCAGCTAACCGGCGCTCAGATGGGTACATCCACCTTTTCCCAGTACACAGTCGTCGCGGACGTCTCAGTCGTCGCCGTGAACACTGTGGCTCCTCTCGAAAAGGTTTGCTTACTTGGATGTGGCATTACCACTGCATGGGGCGCCGTTACGAAGCAACAAGGAATCAGTATGATCTCTTGTCTTTTTTTTTTCGTGTGATGGTCATTGTTGACCACATACATCTCAGAGGGTTCCACTGTTGCAGTATTCGGCTGCGGCGCGATTGGTCTGGGCGTTATATCTACGTCTGCCGTGGTTGGAACTAGCCGCATCATCGCGGTCGACACCAACCCTGCTAAGAAATCATGGGCCGAGAAGTTCGGTGCCACCGAGTTTGTCAATCCAACCGAACTACCAGAGGGCACCAAAATTCAAGATCATCTCGTAAACATCACTGATGGAGGTCTCGATTTTACATTTGACTGCACCGGAAATGTAGGCCGTTATTTCGAGGTCCACCATTATTACCTTATGTTATCCTTCTGCTAGGTTCAAGTCATGAGAGCCGCTCTTGAGGCGTGTCACAAGGGCTGGGGCGTATCTACAGTAATCGGCGTGGCTGCTGCTGGACAAGAAATATCGACCCGACCGTGAGACTTACATTTTCTGTTGAAAAAAACCAGCCTTGTTGACGTTACATTTTTTGTGCAGTTTCCAGCTTGTGAGCAGTTTCAAAACTCTTTTTTTTGATCGTCCTGTTTACATTCATGCCTACCATTTCAGGTGACTGGTCGCACATGGCGTGGAACCGCCTTTGGGGGCGTCAAAGGCAGGACTGAAATTCCTGGGCTGGTAGACGGTGCGTATGGCTGTTATCATCAGCTGGTGTCGTGCCTAATCTCATTTCAGATTATCTCAGTGGTACATTGAAGATCGACGAATATGTCACACATCAAAGGAGTCTTGCAGGCATTAACGAAGGCTTCCATGACATGCATGTGAGTTACCTTCTTGAGCGCTAGCCTCAGTTCAGCTCGTTGACCTTGTGGAAGTCGGGCGAATGTATTCGTTGCGTCGTGGATATGTCATAGGACGATGAAAGTGAAGCGTTGTAGCATGTATGAGAATATGATCCGGCCATAAAATCCATGAGTAGATGGTCGTAAATGACATTGAAATATGCAAAGCTATACCCCTCGATTAAGCATCACTCTCTCGGGTTTAGCCCCAACAATCGCTCGCCATAGAATCACAAGGGCGGCCTTGACCTCTCTTCTTCGCACACCGCTCTTCCTCCACAACGCGCCAATAACAGCAATAACACACACCAAAAACGAAACATCCAAGAATAATCGACGAACAATGATCATCGTTGGTGAACGGTTCTCATTTCTTGCAAAAAACACCGTCAAGTCTCGCAAAACAGAGATTGCACGGGTGACGGGATTGATAACAATTGACCACATTCCGAGGTCGTCAATGTCCCATTGCGGATTGTTGTCATGTGGTGAGCCTCTCCCAGTGGCCCATGCTGGGGAGCCAATGCCCCGTGGACTAAGAGAGACCCTTGATGGCAAAACAGAGCGTGTTTCGACAGACTCCAGTCGTTCCGTTAGGGCAGCTAGCTGAACTTGAACACTCTCGAGTGCACGCTCCAGTGTTGGTCGCGATGCAGGTCGGCCGGGACCATATTGGGATGTTTGATTGTAAGCAGGGTGGGACTGGTATACATGCGGGGGAGATACCAACTCCGCTCTGGACGACTGGGAGTAGTGCCCAGCATAAGAGCCAGTTGTCGGGTATAATGAGGAGGGCACAGACGTTGGATCAGCGAAAGTGGAGGGTGTTGAATACCCAGGATGCGGTTGCGCAGGTGGTATGCCATGCGTTGGCGGGGGTGACATTACGAGAGATCCGGCCATTGGCGTGCGGTAGCGATGAGAAGACAACGAAGATTGGGGGCGGTTTTCAAAAGCTAGTTCCCTACTATTTGCCGGTGGCAAATCGCCGGGCTCGTCGTCTGACTCTTCCTCTGAAATGGAATCAGCTTCTGAGGCATGAGTAATTTCGTTTTGGCTTGATGCTAAAGCGTTTTCCCGGGTGTAATGAGCCGGTGCGACGTCAGAAACAGTTGACCCAGAAGCGTCGGATGCGGGCGATTTGGTGAACGTTCCTGAGGAAAGTTAGCAAACGAAATGATGGTCATCTCCATCGACATACGACTCGTGACAATATTAGCAGGATCACCACCATACGCCTCGAGTTCTTGCACAAGGTCCATCGCTATAGTCTTTCCAGAATACTTTCGGAGTACCTGACTTCGATTAACATGTCATGAGATAGATGGTAACAACGTGACAGTCAAACCTTGAGGAGAGCATCGACATAGAGCCATTTTGCCTCAAAAGGATCCAAATCTTTGTGTTTGGCCCATGCATCCCTGAAAATAGGCTCAATCAAGACAAAGGAATTGAAAAGAAGCCGAACCATTTTGCTCTGCCTAACATGTCAAAGATCCCTGGACGAGGCGCTCTAACATTTCCGACAGTTGCTGGATAGAGACTCTGAGCGTTAACCACTTTCTAACTTGATCTTGCATAGAAATGCACCTTGCTTATATAGACTGCACACAGAATAAGAAGGGCCGTCAAAAAAAACACGGAGAAACGACTCCTCACCTATACATTGTAAGTTTCTCATCGTAATCGGTTTGTATTGGCCCAGTCTTGGGTAGACTTTGAACAATCTCAACTGCACGATCAAATTGAGCGTCAATGAGTTCATGAGACGACATTTTGACTAGGGATAGTCAAGGGAGAGATTAGGCGACTCTTTTGCTACTCTTTGAGCTCAGAGCTGGCTGCTGGAAAGAGGATATAAACACGTGAAAAGTTCAGAGCCACGTGGCTTGCACTGGGCCGTTACTTCGTACGACTTACGCGCTCATCCGACGCTCATCTTGAGAAATCTTGTATTTTTTTTTTCAGTACTTGCGCCATTCAGATAGCTCATATAGCAAATAAGTGAGTATTTTGCTTGCAACTTCCTCGCGGTTACTAACTTGGTTTCCATCTTCGGCCATTCACCTGATGGGCCCCATGTGTTTGGCGATTGGATGACCTTCAAGATGCACATGAACTCTGAAAAGCTCACATTTTATTCGCCCGCCTCCTCCAAACCTATTTCGGTCTTCTTCGGACATCCTACTTAGGGTCTTCAGGTTTCTATCAAAATTATGGGAAAGCCTTCACATGTTTCTAGTTGGTTTCTAAGAGAGAGGTCCAGTTGCCACCATCCGTAAAGCTGCACAAAGTTCTGTTCACCATGCCGCTTTTTGAGCTGATAGCTCGGCTTTGCTTGATATCAAGCATTTACCTGGAACTGAAAAACCCCAAGAGATTGACAAATTCAAGAAATAACTAAACAAATCTACAAGGTTTACACGTGAAGCTCTGGAGTTTGGTGCCACCAATTGCTTCTCTTCATCTCGAGATCTTGTCTACATGTCTTGCACACGCGGGTCAAGGTCAGCTACGCTACGTACCTTGTTGCGACAATGTTACTCCAGTCTGTTCTTGAAGAAACGTTGTTCTGAACCACATGGTCACTTTACTATCTGCTATCTCTTAACGACCACGTATATCAGGGCACCTCGGTGTATAAAAGGACTTTGGGCTTCTGTTGCTTAACTTTCAAACCTCTTACGCTCTTCTTGCTGAGAAACCTGCCTAATGTTCGCATCCTCTGTAGCTGCTTTCCTGCTCGGGGCCTCCCTAGTGCTCGGTTCTCCTTTTAACTCCACAACCCCAAAAAGGTGATTTCTTTTGCATTAATACCTACTCGATCGATTTACGGTGTGTTATAGGGCTTGCGGTACATACATCAGCGACGCCCAACTCGTCGCGGCTGAAGCTCACTTCATCCAACACAAAGTTACAGTCAGCGACTTTGCTGCTCTCACACCTACTAAGATCAACGTTAGTAACTATATCATTACCCTCAATACATCGGCTGAAATTTTCTCCTCAAGGTCTACTTCCATGTTATTAGCAAGGATTCAACGGCTGCTGGAGGAAATGTGCCGTAAGTTTACTCCATAGAATCTACTCACGTCCAATCTTGCTCAAACAATTTGCAGTGATTCTCAGCTCAGTGCACAGATCAGCGTCATGAATACGGCATATGCCACTGCTGGTATCACTTGGACCCTCGCGGGCACGACTCGCACCGTGAACGCAGATTGGTTCAACAACGCTGGACCATCAACGACACAACAAACGACTATGAAGAACCAACTTAGGACCGGCGCCGCCAAGGATCTGAACGTCTATACTGTTGGGTATGTTACATGCTAGACGCCTTATCGGTTGTGTCGTGCTAAAGCAGGTCCAGTTTCGTCTCTGGTTCTGGAGCAGGTCTCCTCGGCTACTCCACATTTCCCTCCAGCTACTCTGGTGCACCCAAGGATGATGGTGTAGTCATGCTCTTTTCATCTGTCCCGGGAGGATCTTCGGCCCCTTACAACCTCGGTCAAACTCTTACCCATGAAGCGGGTCACTGGGTCGGTCTATACCATACTTTCCAAGGCGGATGCACTGGCGCAGGCGATAGCGTCAATGACACCCCTCCAGAGGCCTCCGCTGCTTTCGGATGCCCCACTGGCCGTGACACTTGCGCTGGTGGAGGTGTTGACCCTATCCGTGAGTATTTTTCCGTGAACACGGACTCTAAATATCGTCTGATATCTAATACAGACAATTTCATGGACTACACCGACGATTCCTGCATGAACCAGTTCACCGCTGGCCAGGTTACTCGTCTGAGGTCCCAGATCGCCACCTACCGTGGAATCCCCGCATGAGGGGCGTCCGTTCAAACGATATTTAAATACTACAGAAGTGAAATATGAATATTTGTGAAATACAAAATTGGCTTGGGTTATACCTTTCAAACTAAGTATTGAGCGGTAATTGCTGAAAAGGTGGAGTTGGAGGCAGATCGTGGCCAAAGTTTCCCATCCTCTCTCTGGCATCAGCCTAGCTCGCCGCCCTCTGCAACGCACTTGCAATCATCGGCACTTGCATACCCATACGCAATACATGTACCAGAGAAGGCATCGACCCATCATTAACTCTTATCAAAGTATAGATTCAACGTCACGGTTCGCACACAAGTCCTGTTCCTATAGATCCTGCATGTTTTTCACCAGGCCACATCACCCGTCTGAAGTTACCATAATGAGGGCCGCTTAGTGGACAGTGGTCGCTGGCTTGAACTTGAGCCTGAACCATCGCGTGGCAAACCTTGTAACATGCTCTGTTCGTAACGTTATCTCTTGAGGCAAGTACATCCTCGCAAAATTAATGGCAAGTCCCCCTCCTCAGAACTGAAGTAAAGTGAATCCTAAGTTCTGTGGTGCGCGCCACTTGAACTCGCGCTACAAGAGTCTCCGGGAGTCAAGGGGAATGCTCACTAAACAGACGGACCCATTAGAACCAGAAACTGATTTTGAGCATGAACGTACGCTTTTTGAGGGTTGCTTCGCCGGTTGAGAGGGGCCATCTCTCCATGCATATTTCAGAGCACCCCGTATTCGCTCCTCTTGTGGGCTAACAAGATTGCCTTTTGAAGGAACATGACAAGGTCAGAGACTATATGAAGTTGTCAAAGCTGTAGTTGACGTACCTTTCCAGTATAAGAGCCCCCATGCTTTACCATGTTTGCCGCCGCACTTGAATTGAGAGCGAGTAACTATCCAGTACGAATTTCTGATGTCCTTGTCCGTCCATCGGCATTGATGGACAGCATTCCCAATCCCGCCTCCTGGTGTTCGGGAGAGCACTTCATATAAATTCCCTGACCTAGACACTAGTGAAGGAGGAAGCCTCGTAGGAAGAAGCTTCTTTAAAGGCTCATAGATATTTGGGGCACAAGTCCGGAATGTTGGGAGCATGTTGGCGGTTGAGAAATACAAGGGTTAAATTTGTGAATTTGCCCAAATTCAAACTCAGCGGAGACTTGTCACTGGTCAGCAACTGGTCAGTAAAGTATGTAAATTACAAGCACGCAGACAAAGTCAAAAAGTTCTTCAAGCAGGGATATCTATCATGGAATAGAAGATGGTTCCAGTAAACCATGGCCTCCGGTCGACCCAAACCCTCCTGCACCACGAATTGTCTCGTCCAAGTCCTACAATATCAAGATCATTTTCAAGCCAAGCTGTAAACTGGAATGTGCTCACTTGGACCTCAAGGACTTCGGCTGTGTGAATCTTTTCAAGGATGAGCTGTGCTACACGATCGCCTTCTTCCACTGCGTGCTTTCAGATTATGAGAATTCTGGAGAAGACAAGCGCGTCACCTTGAAAGTCTTTGTCTGATAAGTTAAAGAGCAAAACGAAGACCACACCGCGGTAGTCGGCGTCAATTACTCCTGCCCCCGTGTCTATCATAAATTTGGATGCTGTCCATACAATGAGTATCGCAATGGACAAGGATGGACAGTTACATACCAAGTCCGCTTCGGGGTGCGACGCGGCCGTAAGTTCCTACTGGTACGGCAATTGAGATCTGAGTGTCAATGAGAGCCTTTCCATGCGCAGGGATGACTTTTCTTTCCGCGCTAAAGAGAAAGCCAAAGGTTTGTTAAACGCGCGTAACGTGTAAATTCATTCTCACCTGTAAAGGTCGTAGCCCGCTGATAATGGCGATCCGCGAGTTGGGAGCGTTGCTTTCTCCGAAAGTCGTTTGACAAGTAAGTCAGGAAGAGGACTCGTGGGCGCTGCCGCGGTGGGGGAGATTTTTCTCTTCTTCAAGCTGACTGCGGGTGCTTCGCCACTCATGATAATTGACTATTGCGATACGAGCGATAAGGCAGCGGTGTGGACTGTAGCGCAACGTCAGTGTGCAGTGCAGGTCAGTAAGTATTTGATAGAAAGCCTTGAGAAAGCCACAAAGCTCGAGGTGTGACGAGTGCGCACGTGAATGGTGACCAGTCGTATCAAAGCAAGCAAATTGAAATACCTATAATATGTAATTAAGCTTTTGCTCGTCCTCACTATCAAGTACAGTGTAACTATGCCCGGTAGACTACAGAATAAGGTGAAGTTTTTCTCATCTCCCGATATTTCCTGGTCCTCATCTTAAGCAACAGGTTGCAATCGTAACAGGAGCTGGATCGTGTGTATCGTGCCATCTGATCATTGCATTTGATGTGATTCTCTCGCAGAGGCATCGGGCTGGAATCTTCTATCTTGTTTGCACAAGAAGGAGCAAATGTCGTGCTTGTGGATATTAACCTTGAAGCAGCCCAGAATGCCGTGACCTTGATCGCAACCCGATCCCCCAATGTCAAAGTGCTGGCAACAAAAGCGGACGTGAGCAAGGAGGCCGATGTCAAAGCCGCTGTCGATTTAGCCATAAATGAGTTTGGCAGATTGGATGTTATGGCAAGTGTATTTTCTCGTGATCTCGCACCATATCTCTTTACCATGATGTTCTCAGTTCAACAACGCAGGTAGGTACATCTTATTCCTGACTATCAGCAGTTCATATACGACGCCGTCTTAGGCATCATGCACCCTGCTGATGACAACGCTTTAAACACTGAAGAGCACATCTGGGATCTTACTATGCAGATCAACTTGAAAGGTGTTTGGTGGGGTTGCAAGTATGCAATCATTGCGATGCGCGAAACCCCCACGGATGAGGCCAAGGGATTGCATCGTGGCGGCAGTATCATCAATACTGCAAGCTTCGTCGCTTTAATGGGTGCTGCAACCCCACAGCTGGCATGTGCGTGATCCAGGTAGTATGTTTGACCACAAAACTTGAAATGTATCACACAGATACTGCATCTAAAGTGCGCAACATTCCTTTAATTAGAGGCAATTGTCGGAGTCATCTCTTTCCGTCAGGGAGGTGTTCTCGCAATGACCCGTGAACTTGCTATGGTTCATGCTAGGGAAGGCATTCGCATCAATTCTCTTTGTCCGTGAGTTTCCTTCCTTCCTTCCCAAGAATTGTTTATTCATTGAATTACACAGTGGCCCTTTAAAGACTCGTAAGTTATCTTAGGTCCACTTCAGCCTAAAACTCTCATACACTCTCACTAGCTCTCCTCATGGATTTCCTCGATACCGAGGAGAAACGTCAGCGCAGACTTGTCCACCTTCCTATGGGCCGCTTTGGCGAAGCAGTGGAACTCGCCAACGCTGCTCTTTTTCGTGAGTATGAATCAGCAGTTCGATTGTTACCAGACAACTAACGTCCTCGCTTAGTTGCCAGCGATGAAAGTAGTTATGTGACGGTGCGTCCGCTCACTCTGTATCTATGATTTGTGATTCCAAAATATTTCTCTTTGCGTTTGTAGGGAACCGACTTCAAGGTCGACGGCGGACTTTCTTCAGCATACGTCACTGCAGTCGGAGAGCCCGCACTTCCCCCACCAATAAGTTTGGCCACTCGGCAGTGATTCCCTGTTATATCGTACAATCGAACGTTAGCTAAGATTGAGACAAGTTGTAATGTGATCAATCTGGATAAATCAATGAACTAAATTTAAAGTTCCTTGCGTCTCTTGACACCCTCAGCTTTCCTGATCTTCGTGATCTCTTTGCCGATTTCATTATTGATGCGTTTATGCATGGCAGGTCGGTATCCAAGACCGAACAATATCTCAAGATGCACAAAGAACGGTGCCAGTACAACAGCTGTTGAAATGTGTGAGGAGTGATTGACAAAATTGAAAGAATATCATACCCCCTATGAGGTTATTGAGGAGAGCCGGAGCACGCTTCTCTGCAAGTCCATGTCCAAGAAACTGTGCAACCCATGAAGCAGCTTGCAGAAGACCCGCCCAGATCAAGTAGCCTGGACGTTGCGAAAATGCGATTGCGCTGAGGAGGGACAGCACCAGTTGAGGGGCGTAAAACAACTAAAGGGGATATAAGCAAATTGCCGATCGAAGGACTGCGGAATTACGAACTGCAGCGACGGGTTCAAGAATAAAATAATAGACCAGATATAACGCAGCATGTATTGTGGCGTAGTTCAAATCAAAAACGAGGTATTCGTTGAATGCGTAGTGGATCGTGGGCATAAATGAGGGCATGGGTAATGGGGCAACGAGTGCATGAGCGGACCTATGTCTCAAATGAGTCCTGGATATGAGAAATGAGCGAAACGAACCAGAGAATAATCGGCACGCAGATGATGTGGATGAGGACGTTGACTTTATTGGAGTGGTAGGCCCCATAAAAGGTGAGCTGTCGCCAGTGTTGTCAACATCGAGCGAAAAAGATATTTGAAGAAGAGATACCTGTTTGTCAACGTTGAATAGATGGGAGAGCGACATCGTGGTATGTTGCAAAGGTTAGGAGCCGTGAATAAATCATCTGCAGCAAACATATGATGAAGATAACAAACGGAGGCCAAGAACGGATTCGGACCGTAATATCACGTGCGGGTTTCTTGTTACATCACGCGTTGATATCTTATCACGTGAGTTGCACCACGTATTCAGCCACCACCGTTTCAAGCCTACTTGGCTCCTCATCTTCCATGGTTCGTTCAACCATCATCGTTCGAGCCTCAGATGCTTTGCCATTAGCTGCCAGCGTCGACGATGAGCAGGTTGGTTACAACGTTTTGCATCTGTCAATTTCACTCATTCCAACGTAGACAGAACAAGTTCTGCAGGAGCACAAGCAACAATCCAAGCTTATATTCCGACGTATAACTCCCAACGCGGAGCCGCGGTGTTCTATTGAAAGTGGGCCATACACATTACAGTATGTCACTTCTGTCCTTGCTCCACGGGACTTAACACTCGCTCTCAGTTACCTCATATCAGACAATGTCGTCTTTTTAACAATCGCCGACAAGTCCTACCCTCGAAAACTTGCCTTCTCTTATTTAGACGAACTTTCAAAGGAGTTTGCGACTACTTATGGTTCCAAGGTTGAAACCGTGCGAAAACCTTATGCCTTCATTGGCTTCGGTGCGTATCACCCTTGGGTTTATTGGAGTCTTTGTGACCGACTCACCATCCTCACAGACACATTTATGTCCAAGACCGCACGTTTATATCAGGATACACGAACAGCCAATGCTGCGAGCTCTGGGCTGGACAGATTGAATGACGACCTGCAAGACGTGACGAGAATAATGACGAAAAATATGGAGGAGCTGTTGTGGAGGGGTGATTCCTTAGATCGTATGTTTTCGTTCTGGTTCCGTCTGACGACATCTAATGACGATCCGATAGGAATGTCCCATTTGTCGACTTCGTTACGCTCTGAATCGGAAAAGTATCGGAAGGCTGCGAGGAATATTAACCTGCAAGCCATGCTCCGACAATACGCACCCTTCGGCGCTGTTGGGTTGCTGGTGTTCATTATGTTGTACTGGAGATTTATGTGATGGAATCGTGTGTTGGATTTGGATGATTATTTCTTATAATTGTTTTAGTGTAATGAGCTCGCGTTATCTTATCTGTTCTGCTGCTGCTATCTGAATACTATTAATACCACTGCCTCATACCATCACAGTTGGAGTCCCTTCTTTCTTCCTCATACCCATGGCGTACAGAGCACCATCCCCATCACCGTTCAGAGCACCATCGCCCTACAGAGCGCCATCCCCCTACGGAGCGCCATCGCCCTACGGGGCACCTTCTGCTTATGCCACCGCAGATAGTCAGTATCATCCCCAACCATTTGCTGCGGGGCCCGGTGGCCAGATCGTCCCAGGCGCAATAACGTACACGACATCCACTGGGCCCGATGGCAGAGTTATCTATCACCCGTTCAAGTACGTCCGTTCATTGTCCTGATGGAACCATATCGGCAGCCCATCGCTCAACCGATCTCCTCTCCCTAGGGCTGTATCTGCAAGGCGTGTTAGCTCTCCACCTTTCAGTATCAGCTTTCATTAATCGATCAACACTGATTTCAGTTATTCCACTGCCAATGGCATTGTTAGTGGCATCCAATGGGTTCCGGCTGAAGCCACTCAGATCCTCCCTCCAGGAGCACAGCCAGCGACCTCGGTGATACTTGAATTGCGATCTTTTATCTGATACTTTATTGACATTTTTCAAGGAATTCGCCGCATCATGGAACCGAGGTAACCCTAGTAAGGAGGAACAAAAGTCACTGAAAGACTGGTGAGTAAATAATGGTGCCATGTGAATGAGTCGCTCTGCTGAGCCTAATCCTCTTGGAGGCAACGCGATGAAGAAAAACGAAGAAAAAAAGAAGAGAAGGAATCAACCAAGCGTCGGGAGCAAGAGCGTATGGGGCATGGCCGAAACGATTCTGAATATGAACTTCGAAAGGCTCGTGAACGTGACACTCAGGAACGTGAGCGACGCAAGTCCTTCAATGCAGGCGTTCCTGGATATCCTTTGGCTCCAGGTGGTACAGGGTATCCTCCAAGCCCGTACTCGAACCTCAATGAACCTCCCAGTGGTTACAACGCCGGCGGCGCCCCCTATGGCGCCGCGACATCTGCGTATACCCGAGGTGTGAGCGGCAATTATACTGATCTTAGTCGCCAATTTAACGACCTGGACATCGACCGTAACCGCGATTATCCTGGAGAGAAGGCCAGTGGGCTCGGCCGCCCTCGCAAATACAGTGTCCATGAAACCGCGCAAGACAGGCCTCGCCCGATCAGTGGTAACTATGGGGCTCCCTACGGAGCTCCAGGTCCATACAGCGCGGCCTCCAGCACGTATGCGCCCGCCGCGGGACCTTACAGTAACCCGAGACCCTATCCAACAGCGCCAGCTAGTCAACCCCAGTATCCATCTTCTGGATCGTATTCTAACAACCCCTCGCCCAATATGCGCTCGAGTGAAGTCCCTTACGCACAGACTACCCATTCTGGGTATCCAGGATCCACTTTCGCCTCCCCTCCCCGTGGTCCAGTTCCGATCGCGCCCATTGCGCGATCTACCACTCCCTTTGGTGGCCCACCGCCCCAAATTTATCCTAGAGGGCATGTGATGGAGGGTCAGCCGATACCTCAGCCGTCAAGGGCAACGACTCCGATTCCTGGTGTCATTCCCGCATCTGGTGCGGGAGCCCCTTATACCAACCCACCCTCTACATACCCTGGACAGAGGTCCAGCTCTCCTCTTCCTCCTGGTGCTGCACTCCCTCCAATGGAACAGCAGCAGCAATTGCCCGCACCAGAAGCATTCTCGCGTCCTATCAACGCAGCGCTCCCCTATACACCCTTTGAAACTATGAAAATCCAGGACATGGACGAATTTTTCGACCATATCCCGAGAATGCCATTGGCTTTGAAGCCCCATGACGTTCATAATGAGGATTGGTTCCGTCTGATGGAGGTATGTGTCCTTTCGCCGTTATTCGTTATCTCATGACGAGTGCAGGACTTATCACTGTCTTGGGCTGGCAAATTGCCCGTTCAAAGCCTTGGTCGGGATGGAAGGCCCCCAAAACCATCGACTCTCGCGGCTGAGCTCATCGACCTTTGGAATACATCGTTCTTTCTTGCCCGCGGTATCGAGGTTGTCCTTTACAAAGGTCGTGAGAGGCGTTCGGGAAGTCAAATAGGAAAAGTTGATTTGAATATGCCCAGCTACGATGATGACTCAGATTCATCATCGTCATCCGAAGAAGACACGGATGACGATGATTACGGCAACACGCCAGCAGGGCCTTACGGACGTCCCAGTGGTCAACCTTCTCTTTCAGAAATTGCCGCTGGGCGCCGTCGACGTCATGAGACGAAGCAAGAGAGGAGGCAGCGTCACAAAGAGAAGAAGCAGAGACGCAAGGCGAAGGCCAGAGAAAAAAGATATGCGTTATACATCACCTGCTTGCCAATGAGTGGACCCAATGGCATTGCAGCAACAGGGATGCCAGGTGGGTATCCTGGTGTGCACTCCATGGGTAATTATAATCACGGAAGAGGAGGAGGTTATCAGAAGTGAAATGCGACGGAAGGATAAATGACTAGAACATGATGACACAACTGGCCTCTAATTTCTATCCAACCGCATGTACAATTATCTGATTCAAAACCAATGTGTTAACTTAACGGGACACTGTGAGACCAAGGGGGTAGCGACAAATAGCGATAGTGATAATATAGTTACATCCTTCCTCCTCTCCCACTTCCTCGCGTATTCTGACCACCGCGCGAGGGATAAGAACCCGACCCATAGCCACCTTGAGTGCCACCGTAGCCTCCATAGCCTCCATAATCTCCACCTCCTGTATTAGAAAAAGATTGATACCCACTCGAAGCCGGAGGATTTCCGTAGCCACCATGAGTGTAGGGGCCACCTCGAGAGGGAGGAGCGTTCCCATAGTTGCCATAACTCTGAGAAAGCCTTGGCCCTCCCCTTCCACCAGCAAACCCAGTATCACTATATCCACGACTCGAAGGTGGTTGAGCTGAATAGGGTCGGGATGGATATTGAGTTTGTTGATATACGTTTCCGCTGCCTCTTCCCGCATACCCGCCGCCATATCCAGTTCTATTATTAGAACTACGTTCAGCCCCATAAGAACTTTGACCATAGTTGGTGGGACGCGAGTGAAAGGGATCGTTCCGACCGCCCCTGTCATTGTAGCCACCACCAGCTCTGTGTCCGCCACCACGGTCCCATCCTCCCCGACCACGACCACGACCGCCATTCCTGGTGACTTCTAAATCGTTTGCTGAGAGCACGCGTAAGGACTTCTTTACTCCAGGAAGCATGACGGATCGATGAGGTGTCAGCTGCCTGGGGAAGAAGTATAGCACAGAGAGTGAACGATCGTTTTTGATGTCTGCCAAGTTTTGACTTGGTAATGGCGAGTAATACGTAGACCCGGGCAGGCAATCTGGATTTGGCAAAACGGAGCCACTCATGCCCTTGCTTAGGTGAGTATCTATTGGGACTGGCTAAAGAAAGTAATGAAACTGAGAATAAACAATTCGACTTGAGTCGAACAACTGACCTCCTGGCTTTTGCGCTTGCCGTAGAGTGCTTCATAGAAAGGGTACAACGGGTGGTCGTCTGACGCGAATATTACGTTGTTGCCCCAACGGTTTCGGCGAACTTCATCGTCGCTAAGATTCGGGTACTCTGTCGCCATCGCCTCAAGCAACCGTTTCTCATCAATGAACGGAAGGAGGGCAACTCCCTGCCAAGCCATCTTTTTCCCATTCATGTCGATTTCAAAAGTTGGTGGATAAAAGTCGATGATTGGGGAGTCCTCGTTGACCATCAAAGGTTGGAACACCTCAGGGATATGCTTTCGGCTACATTTCGACGTCAGAATAGTGGATCGTTACATCGAATTTACGACAAACCTGGCGGCAGGAAATACACCCATTAACTGTTCAAAAGGTTTGAATGGTTGTCCAAGTTCGAATTTGATATCCATTTTGTCGACATCGTTGAAATCTGCGGCAAACGGCGCGAAATGGTAAGGGTAATACCACTGCCAGGAAGGCGTCTGTTGTTGTTACTTAGTATTTTCAAGAGATGAAGAAAAACATAATGGCCTACCCCTTGATAATAGTAATGGAGTACCCAAGCAAGGCCTTCAACGTAGCTTTTTGTAAGGCTGCAACGAATAAATACTCCGACGCAATCCAGAAAGAGCTTCAGCTTACTTTTGAATAAACTCTGTGTCCGTCAGTTCGATGCCAAATTTTTGACGGTAATATCGCTCTTTGTATCCTGGCTCCCAAAGTCTGCAAATTAAATCAGGCAGTGACATGAAGGGGACGGCTGTTGCACAAACTTGACTGTGTCCTGCTGCTCTACTGTTCCATCTGCATTAACCTTCAATACGAGCAATGGAGGAGCATCGTCATCCTCTTCCTCAATGACCACCACATCCTCTGGAACTTCCTTCG
This sequence comes from Laccaria bicolor S238N-H82, assembly GCF_000143565.1. NCBI lineage: Eukaryota > Fungi > Basidiomycota > Agaricomycetes > Agaricales > Hydnangiaceae > Laccaria > Laccaria bicolor. The sequence goes on along the minus strand of NW_001889873.1, from coordinate 2,116,463 downwards.
ATCCTGGACCTTCTTCAAAGTGGCGTTTGTGGCTAGGTGATATGTCCCTGCTAACAATTCCTGCATCGCTGGAACCTGTAACGACATCAGGATCAGGATCGCCCTCAGCATCCATATCACAATCAGCAGGAGTTTCAGACTTCATTGTTTGCGTGATGGGGGGGTCCAGAGATATATGTGGTGTCAAGTTGTGATTCCCTAAACCGGGAACTTCATCCTCTTCCATTCGCATAACATCCCCGTTCGAAGTCGGGGTAGCAGCTGTTGTGGGGGGGAGAGGTTTTGGTGGAAGCGGATCGGGTTTAACGGGGGTTACACCAGAAAGCTCAGCCTTTAGCATCTCAGCGGCGCTCATGTTCGCCATTCGAATGGCTCTGCGGTTAGCAACAACGTCGCGATTGGAACCAGCCAACGCTTGAGCAGCAGTTGGCGCATTCTGGATTGATATTGGCGTTTGGGGGGCCCCAAGGCCAATAGAGTCGGCCTTGGCGGCGAAATCGTAAGTCGGGCGCGGGGGGAGTGAGGGATGGATTAAAGACGGTGCAGCAGAGGAGGGGGCAACAGAGGGAGCAGTCAATGCCATCGTCGGCGAGGGGCCCGCAAAGCCCCCCTCCCGGTTCTGGTGTTCAAGTTTGCGACGTTTTGCATTCTGATCTTGCCGTTCTTCAGCTGTAGTTACAAACAAAGACAGGTTAATGGGGTATGTTCATTTAAATGAAGTGATTGGAAGAGACGCAAAGAGTGATCATTATAAATAGGGCGGCGAAACGGACCTTCACGACGCCTACGAAATATCTCATCTTCCTGTTTAGCAAGACCGTCAAGTATGATTTGTGCTCGTGACAGTTCGAGATGCCCATGATTTGTCAAATAACCGCCCATTCTAGGGAGCTCTCGCTTCCAGATTTTGAGAAGAGTGTCAATGGCCCCCTCTCGAATCTCAAGGGATGGAAGATGGGGGAGAAAATCATTGCCGACGAAGAAAATGAGGAGCACCCAATCATCAAGCGCTTGCTCCAACATGAAAGGAAAGGGTATATTGGGCACGTCCAATTCGACTTCAAGATACTCGCGCAGGATTGCGACATCAAGGAAAATAAATGGTTTTTTTTCCGACGGAGGTTTTTTCTGTATTTCTGCTTTTGTGCCAGTACACTGAGCAGCATAGTGACCCTCTTGACCACACATGCGACATGCAGTTGGACTAGTGTCGTTCGCAAAAACATCCTCTCGAAGCACCCTGAAGTGAGGCTCGTGTGTCGCCAAGGCAAGCATGATGAGGTCTGCATCCTGTGTTGTGCATCTCAGCGGAGTTCATCAATGCAGCGAAATGTGAACTGACCAAACCGTATATGACATGACGTGTGTTAGGATCATGCCCCGGATTGCTCCTTTGCCGCCTTATAAAATCCATAATTTTATGTTCTCCTTCACCTGGCACACCTGCATCTGAGATGAGAACTTCAATCTAATAAAACTTGTGAGGTAGGAGCTCGAAAACAACGAGATCAACAAACATTCTTCCACCCGGGGTCGGTATTCATTTTCTGAACAACCCAGTATCGTAGCGATGAGGCAAGTAAGTCCATAAACGGTGTGCCGGGGGTAATGGCATTGGAGTCCCAAGACACTTTGTTCTTCTCCTCATCCGAAACTTCTTTTCCCATAGCTTCAACGAGTAGTCAGTAAAATTCACGTTGCAATGTTACCTTGACGAACCTTCCCAGAGTGCGACAGACTCTTTCCTCGCTTCCTCTTTCTCTTTCGCCTCTTGCACCGAACGGAAACGTCGGGACCGCTGCTGGTTCATTTTAGCACGTGGAGCAACACCATCTGTAACCGCAAGTTAAGAAAATTCATAAGCTCGCAAGCACTCAGTAACTCGCCAATTGCCATGAAGAGCAACTTTCGAGGTCTGACCATGTTGACCACACGTTCTGTGTATTTGAAGATCTCCACCATCATTTCCTCTTCGGTCTCTGGAGCAGGCTTCGGGGTAAATCAACAAATAAGCTGAAACGTCAAGGTCGTTCTTTTTACCTTGCCCTCGGGGTGCGTACATGGATGGACCTATGGTATTAGATTAGACAGTAAAAGGATAGAGTGAACAGAGAATATACAATTCCGTTCATATCAAGATAGAGGTTATCAAATTCAGTGCCATTAGGATTTGCTAGTGCCATGTTGACTGGGATTGTAATGTCGTCTCCATTTTCGTCAGGAACCTTTATTTCCTCTTCCTCTTCGACGGGATAGACTCAAAACCTAATTTAGGGAAGAGTGAAAGAGATTGAAAAAGAGACTGACTGATTTTCGGATATTTCTTGCTGAGCCAGCGGAAGAGAGCAGGAACGCCCTGCAAGAGGTGTGAGAGGATATCAGAATCTGAAACTTCGTTACAAACCATGCTGCTTTTGAAAAGGTTTTGTCTCCGTCAAGGAATTGTTGTGCCACTTGTCCAAAGGGTAAACGTCAAGGATGAGTTGCTCGATATCGTCGTGGTTGTTGAGTGACACTAGGTACTACGACAGGACCTGCAAGAAAGTTTATGCGTGCGAATCACGTGACCTTGAATTATTGACTCTCTAAGATTACGATCATTCCAAACTCTTATCTTCCTTATGCCAGTCCCTACGATAGCAGATCTAGTCTCGGCGCCCTCAAAACAAAACGAAGGCCAGCCTTCGCAGAGGTCTATGACAAAGGCTGAAAGACGGGAGCTACAAGAAAAGCAAAGGGCAGCCAAACTCGCTTCAAAGCAGCAGCCACAATCTGGAGGGGCACCTACCAAGGCAAAGTCACCGCAAATTGCACATAAGAAGCAACCAGGAGGTGAATCGAATGTCACAAAGCAACATGCGTTACCCCTCAAAGATACCGGTGCTATTGCCGTGGCCGACGATACTGGAGTAAAGTCTGTCTCACATGGTCTCCGCATATTTTCGCATTTCGGCTTGCCTAAACCTATCGGGCATACTCTCAAAGGGGACATACACCCAGCTATAATCAGGCTCGGCCTTCTGTTTTCAGAGTTTAGAATATGTGGAGCAAATGCCAGGTGTATTGCGACCTTGACTGCTTTCAAAACGGTATGATCTACTCCGTTACCAAGGTCAATGTTCTATTCATCTGTTATACGGCCATTAGGTGATACAAGACTATACCACACCTACACATAATACCCTCTCCCGCCACTTGATGACCCATCTCTCGCCTCAGATCACACACCTTGTCTCGGCCAGGCCAATGTCTGTTACGATGGGGAATGCCATACGACAACTGAAGTTAGAAATCAGCGGGTCGGACATTGACATGATCGAGCAAGATGTACGCTGTTCTCTTGGTGTTTTTGTCCGTTTTAATGGCCAACCTCGTGGCGTAGGCGAAAGATCGTCTTTGTCAAAAAATTGATGATTATATTCGCGACCGAATCATCATTGCAGATGAAGTCATACAAGAGTTAGCCGGCAAAAAGATCAAGGATGGAGATGTTATCCTGACGTATGCGAGGTTCGTGAAATTCAAGATTGACCTTTTCCCCCAACAAATTACCTTTGACCTCTCAAGATCATCAGTAGTGGAAAAGGTTTTATTGCAGGCCCACGACGAAGGGAAAAGATTTTCTGTTATAATAGTTGATTCTCGACCTCTTTTGGAAGGTTGGCTGCGTACTGAAATCCTAATTCTCATATTAAAATTTGGCTGCAGGAAAAGTTTTGTTGACGTCTTTGACAAATGCTGACGCCGGTCCGATACCATGTACCTACGCACTCCTCCCAGCTCTCCCGTCTCTTCTGACGGAAGTCACCACTGTTCTTCTTGGAGCACACTCACTCTTTTCCAACGGCGCTGTATATTCGCGGGCAGGCACAGCTCTCGTCGCTATGATGTCGAAACGTCACGGAGTACCAGTTCTTGTCTGCTGTGAGACATACAAGTTTAGTGAAGGTGTAATGGTGGATGGGTTTGGAAAGAATGAATTAGGTAAGCTATGGAATTGTCATTATCTCAACAGCTTCTCATTTTTCGCAGCACCCTTGCGAATAGCGCAGCCTCACGGGAAGCTGAAGAACGTGCCTTCGGCACCAAATTTGGAAGTTCTCAACCCGCTCTATGATCTGACGCCTCCAACGTTCATTACGGCGGTTGTGACGGAGGTGGGGTTGATTCCTCCAAGTAGTATAAGCTCAATACCTCTTGCACTCGGGAAAACAAGTTTTTAAGTTAGGCCGGGATGGTCATAATTTTCACACCAGATGAATGACTTCATACAATGTAAAGATCTAAGCGGGAGAATCATCAATCTGGTATACATTCCTTGATTCTTATCGGCAATTCCTAATGATCACTTCGGGGTATTCCGCTTGGCTTGGTTACGTTCGACGAGCTTCTCCCGTATCCAATCAAAAGCATGGTTTGTGGCATGCTCCACGGGGTGGTCAAACAAGTAAGGGAGGATTGGTACGATCGCAAGTCCGGTCATTGTCGGACCCCAGGTCTTAATCCGGGGGGTTTTTGCGTTTGCAAATGCTTTGCGAGCTTGAGCAACGGCTGTGTGTATAGTAAATGCAGGCAAGGCCCTAGAAAGTTGTATCAGGGTCTGGATAAGACGGATTATTCAAATAAAAGGATCCAACATACATAGATGCAATCGATTGAAAGGTTGCACGTTGGACCGCAACAATACCAAGCCGCGTCGGCTCCGAAAAATTAGCCGCTTCCATGGGAGATGGCCCACGGTGGTGAGCTTTATAAGCCTCGTACGCAACATCTCTACACGTGCGAAACAGCTTTAGTTCAACGTGAATGTTCAGACGACCTACCCGCTGAGATATAGCCACGAAACTCCGTATGCTGCCGTGACAATCCATGGAGGAACGACAGGTCTAAACGCTTCGCCGACGTCACTGGTCTGTGCCCTTGCGAGGGAATAGGTAGAAGAAATAAGGAGAATGGATGAAAGGAGCGTACGTAGGCTATGTAACGAGTGCCAGCTCTCAGCGCCGTCCGCAACCTAGCGCCATAAGCCAAGTATCTGATTTCAGATTCGGTACTATCGGCGTCTCTTTCCGCAAGATTTTCGACTTTATCTTGTGCAGCTTGGATGGTAATTTCTGTAGAGGCCATGTAGGACGTTGCTAAAGAGCGGAGAGTGAACTTGAACAGTGAATGATTCGTCACGTGTTTCTTGGACCCTCATCGTCAACGTCGTTCACGCCGACAAGCATTCTGACGCCGTCACCACCTGTCGCCGCCTCTTCCTTTCTCTCTAATGGATACCCGGACACGCTCTGCATCCCCTGCGACACACGTTGAAGCCAAGTTGGCTACTCCACCTCCTGTCCAGGACAAGATATCCGCGTACTATTCCCTGGTCTTCCCGCACTACACATTCTACATCCAAACACTCTCTATTACTATTGGCCGTAGATGTGCTCCTAACGCGAACGTGGCAACCTCGTCCACTGCTGAACCAACAAACGTTGATGTTGATCTTGGAGCCCTTAAGAGTGTCTCCCGCCTCCATGCCAAAATTGAGTATGACCAGGAGGATGACCGCTTCGTACTTGCCGTTATCGGTCGTAACGGCGCTTGGGTAGACGGAGTATGGTCCGGAGCTGGTACGCGAGCACCTCTTGGTGAACGGTGAGCTGGCATAAGCATACTCCCTGAACCCTTAGTCTCGATCTGACCACTGTCTCGCTCTTTCATCCTCGTAGATCCCAAATTCAAATAGCGTCTCGAACGTTTCATTTTGTTCTGCCCCCACCCCCTCCTCCAGATGACACACCCTCACCCAGCTCGCAGTCTTCAGCAAACCGGCCCCGTTCACCGTCACTTGACATCACATCCATTTCACCACCCTCATCACAACCATCTCATTCTTCGCCGCCTCCTCCAACTGAGACCAAGCCTTTGTCCCCGTCACCTGAACCTCAAATACTGCCTCCACCCCCGCCGCAGCTCCCTAACTCAAATGCGATTGGAAAGCCCAAGACGTCCGCGAAGAAGCGGAAAAAGGGCGAAGTTGATCCAGCGCCGGTTGTCGAAAAGCCGAGGCCAGAAGACATGCCGCCCAAGCCACCATTTACCTACGCTCAATTGATTAATCGGGCTATAAAGGCCATTGGAGGAAAGGCAACACTACAGGAGATTTGTGGATGGATTATGAATACGCACGAGTATTATCGCTACGCAGATGGTGCATGGATGGTGCGTTTCCACTTACCGTTAAATTTTTATTCCGCTGAAATCTCCAACGGTAGAGTTCCGTTCGTCACAATCTCTCATCCGGCAGGGCGTTTTTGAAAGGCGAGAGGTGTGGTGGAGATCGCGGGAAGGGGTTCTTCTGGTCTGTTGATGAAAAGTATGCGCAGGCACTTGAAGAGCAGGAGACCAAGAGTCAACAGACTGCTCTGGCTAACGCGTCTGGTGGGAAAGAAGGGCCTGCGAAGGGTAGTCGGAAGAAAGAGAAAACCGCTTTGCTAGAACCCCCTCTCAAGCGAAGTGTGAAAGGTGACCTGAAGGGGGCTCCTTTGCCACCTCCGCTAACGTCCGCGCCTTTATCCTTCAAATCCACCTTATCCTTGACGGCGTCTTCCTCCGCCCCATCCATCGCCACCGCCGCAGTCGGAGCTATCGCGACTTCATCGCCAGCAACAACAGGAGTTTTCGCATACCCTGCCCATCCCCATCCTGCAAACTTTGGGACCGCATCTCAAGTTCCTTCCGCCCTTCCGTCCGGATATTCAGCAGTCCAACTTACTACACCCAATCCCTACGCAGCATTGACACAACATCATTGGGCCTTGCACCCGTCTGCTCCCAAGTCTACGACCACTACTATAATAACTCCGTCAACTTCTACCCCGACCTCGTTTGTGCCTCCGGGTCCATCAAATTATCACCTGCCGCCTCAATCAGGGACTCCATCTACTGGCCCACTGCAACCTCTTCCAGGGCATGCGCCCGTTCCCGACGTCGTAATCCCCATCATTCTCGGACCTATTCCCCCAACGCACACTGACTACGCCCCAAATCATCCCAATAACTCAAAGAAAGAAGGTTACATGGTTCTCCACGAGCGAAAGCTCATTCTCGATCCAGATGTATTTGCGGGCTTAACAAAGGAAATGCTCGAGGAAATTGAGAAAATGGGAGCTCGGGAGGCACTGCGTGTTCTGACGGGTCATATGATAAAAGCGTTGAAGGAGAGAAGGGCGAAAGGCAGAGGTAAAGAACGTGGTGGACGGAGACTAAGGGGGGCAGGAGGGCGAGGCGGGTCAAGGAAAGCGTCGGTTCTCATTGGTCCATTTACTAATGTTCCGTTGGACAATCGGCGGTCGGCAAACAGTACGACTCCTGCGGATGGTGGTGACTCGGCCGGAGTTCTCAGCGCGAAAGTTCCGGCTGTGTCAATAATGCCTGAGTCAGTACCATCATTGGCAGGTCAAGACTCTTTGCTAGCCGATCCGGGCACGCCCATCGTTATCATCGACGATTCAGACGACGAAGGGCCTGCTACCAAGAGGAGGAAAGTTGAAAGCGAATATATTGGGACTTGTTAACGACGTGGATCACTCATGTACCTAGGCACCTTTGGAAAGCGTATTTTGGACTATTTCTTGTGGCCAGTGGCAGTAACACAGACTGGTCACGGATCGATACAATTTAGTGGCAGTTCAAGCACCTCAGACCGGAAAATATCTGTTGAGGGGGGTTTATGACCTGCAAGGAGCACTCAATTTCATTTTAATTCCCCAACAATCTCTCTCTCCAAAAACTGTTAATGTCCCTTGCATCATTCTTCAATGCACACCCGTACTTCTTATGTTGAAACTTCCTCAACACCACTGCCAACTTGGTTTTGGCCAGAACTGCCACTGTCAAATATGGATGTGCCTTGTTTGCTTTGATTTCCTGAATGAGCATCTTGAGTTTCTCAAAGTCCTTTGGGCCAAAAGTCCCCCTGTCTTGAACGTAGATGATTCTATTTAGGCTATTCACCCAACTGATAACCTTGGTCCTTTCAAGTGGTTGAATCTTTGATGAGCAGAGTTGTTCAACAAGGGTTGGCATAGCAACATGCAGCTGTGGTTCTGGGAGGGGTCCTTGGATACCAGCTGCAGCTAAATGCCAGGATGGTGATTGTGTTACTGGAGGTATTGGTTTCCTTCCAGTAGAAATTGTAGAATGGATGCTGCAATCAACAATGCTTGTAGATGCATGCACCACTTCATTTCCCACCCCAGCTGAAGGTTGCAATTTAGATGAAAATGAGCTTTCTAATGAGCTGGAAGAGAGGGTTGGCAGATGGTGGACAGGTGAGGTCACTATAACAACTCTTGCTGCTTTGAAGCATTTGGCTTCATCTTGCTTGATACATGTTTTATCAAGGCAGTCCTTTTGTTTTCTGTTCCTGTCTCTGCACCTATCCATAATGTCTGTTTCCTTGAACAGGTTGCCTTCTGTAGTAGATGTTGGTGATGGATGAGGGAGGTGTGGGTGTTTGATTGGAAGGCAAGCAGTGCTGCTTGAAAGTTTCTTGAATAAATGTTGGAGATTGAGTCTTGTAGCCACCTCCCAGCTTGAGTGGATTTCAGAAGTATTGGATACCTCTTGCAGATCTTCTTCATCCAGATCCAAAACAGTAATTTCTTTCAGATCTTCTTCTGAAGGTTCTTCAAGAGGGTTTGAAGATTGGCTCATAATTGATGGAGAACCAAGAACAATGGCTTGAGAGAGTGGACTGATTCCTATAGATTGGGGTGCTGAGGATGGGCAGCAGATGGGGGATCCCAGGACCACTGATTGTGATATTGGAGATGCCCAGGTGACACTCTTTGGGACAGTAACTCTTGGAGTGTTGTTTTCCATCAGAATTGATTTATTGGAGAGATGAGGGTTTCCAGTATGAGAACATGGCAATGGCAAACAGTGGAAGGCATGTTTTAAGCTCTGGGAATTGGACTGAATGCATGTAGACTGGAAAGAGCTTGTTTGTCCTCCATTTATAGAGTGATCTTGCATTTGAACACAAGACATGTGGAGTGGGTTGTTGGAAATAGGCATGAACATTTTCTTTTCTGCACTAAGGATTCAAAGTGTATAAGTGGACAAAAATTCTTCTGATGACTTGCCTATACGGATCTGGCAGGAAGCTGGCAAGTCACTAAGAAAAGCCAGAGTTTTATACTTGTGCAATCTGGGCTTGAATCTGAGATCGAATCCTGTCATCTTTCTTTGTCATCCCAAAACTTTCTTCAAACCTCCTCAAGTTATTTAATCTCTCAGAAATTCTGGAGAAAAGAAAAAAAATCTCCTACAACTTCTTTATTTTATTTGAGAACTTCTTACTCACAAATTAATTATAAGAAGTCACATGAGACATGGTCAATTGTGACTGCTTGGCACATATTCTAGTAATAAATGTTTGTAGTGAGGCTGTTTAGGGACACTGTGTACTAGTCTAGTAGATAGGAGAATCTAACAAAGTCCATTATAAAAAGCTGCTAGATTGTGCAAGCAATAACAGGTGAAAGCTGTGACGTTTTCTGTCCCAGCAGGACAATCTTCTCTGTGGGCAAAACAAGATGAGCTGCAATGAGTGGGTGGGAAAACCATACCCATACTGTCCATGTTTCTACCTTGCAGAACCAAGAGTTTTCCTGCATGGCGCCTGGAGGTGCCTTCTGAGCTGGAAATGAAAGTAGTGAGGGAGTGAATGATTGGGAAAAAGAAAGGACAATCCCCGGAGGAGCAGTGATTTCTATATAGACTATCACATGCCCATTCACACTCATTCCTCGCTTCGTGCTAGGGCAAAAACAGTTTCAATAGACTTGAGCAAAAACTTGTTCCTGGCGCCAATTAAAACACCGAGATGAACGGCACTAGTAGCGCAATATGGCGTAATAGGAAACCCCCCCCTCGACTTTGCCCAATGCGGTAGATAAGATGCATCCAGCCACACATCAGTTGTACGTACATCTGTCGGCGATGATAGAGATATAACCGTGAGAACTGACTAGCGAATGGTGGTAGACCGCTGACCAGGTATTTCTATGTACGCAGCAAAGTTATAGTGTGGAGCATGTGAGGGCATGACGGAGCAATGGGGTCGGAAAACGCCGTGGAATCATTTGGTGAAGATGTGTTGTGAAAGTGGCCGTTGGAAAGGACGAACGTGCGCTATGGCCCTAGGAAAGCGTGGTAGCGGGGTCTTTGAACGCTTGGACACGCGGGTGGGAGTAAGCGAAGAAGCTAAAGCACGTTCGATGGTAAAACGCGCTGCATAGTTTGCGGAACGTTCTCGGGGTAATGGCGGGCTCCGAGGGGGAGAATCCTGACGATGTAGGACTAGGCGGGTACACGTGAGGAGAAGGTGAGCAAGGACGGCGAAATAGCAGTGATATTATCGAGGAGCATGGTAGGTAGGATAAAAGAGTTGTAGGAAAGGGGACTGAAACCATAAATAAGGAGAAAAATAAAGGTTACTAATTTTATCTTGTCTACATCTTCCGTGAGTGAGGCCTTCATAAACCTTGAATCAAGCCCGTTTCCAATCCGTTTCCTCCTCTATACCCGCTTCGACTCTTCCTTCCATCCAGAGTGTGTTACGGGCCTCCTCATCGTCAATGGGTTCGTCCCCGCGACACTCAAAGCACCATATCTATCATTTTCCACTGTCTCCACCCAGCTCAGGCCCAGCCACTGCAGATTCTTCGCCCCGTCTTTCTACCCTCGCCACCCAGGATTCCCCAGTCGTCGACAAATTATTCTCTCCTACTGTTTCCTTTCGCCATTCTCATTCATTGACTCCCGTTAGATCCGCTCACCACTTCTCCGACAGCAATGCCATAGACCCAGACGGTTATAATACCGAACGCTCTCGCTCGCATCACAATCCAAGGAAGCGACCTCGAAGAACAATGACACCGTCAAAGTCCACCCCCTCAATCAACCCCTCTCTCGCTCATTCACCCCCAAAAAGTTCTCGGTCGCTATCACAAACTTCAGACATCTCCAACACTTCGTCTTCGTCCTCCTCTTCATCCCCCACCAGTCGAGAAGAAAGCCCCCTTCACCCCATGTCTTTGGGAATGGGACGAAAAGTTGCAGCGACATTGCAACTTTTCAAGGAAACGACTGGCTCAGTTGAAGAGCAGATTTCACCTGAGTTGTCGTCGAGGCCAGAAACTTCATCGGGGAGCCGAAGAGCAGAACCCTTTCGAGACGTTGCGGATGTCGCTGAAGCTCAATTCGAGTTTGTTAAACGTTCGGAATGGCCGGACCGAGAGACTGCCGCCGTCAGGCGTGACAGGAGCATGACCACATTGGAGCGGGCAAGGACGAGGGAAGGGGTCGAGCATAGGGAAAAGGAGAGAAAAGCGTCGACGCATGGCACATCTGCGCTTGATTTAGCTCAGTGGAGAAGGGATGTAATTACACTTGGAAGGGGAAGGCGTCTGGAGCGCGCAGTCGATAATGAAAGCTACCATGAGATCGACTCGAACACCCCCCATCCTGGTTTTCACGAGGTGATACCTCCTTTCATTCGTCCTCGTCCACATCCCTATCCTCCTTCTCCCTCCCCGTCACGCTCTCCTACGAAACGCATCCCGCCTTCGCCTTACCGTCAACGCGAGCTAGAGTCAAGTTCCCGTCTGTCGGCCTACACTCAACCGTCCCCACCAATTCCACTAACCATACAGACTGTCCCACCACTTTCCAAATCGCCGACGCGTGTACGTCCCTTCCATCATCGAGATAAACGCCGCTCTGTTCCAATATCTCCCTCAATATCTCCTTGGTCAACAGATGATGACTCTACATGGGAGACCGCTTCGGTGGCGTCTGCATCGGCCAACTCATCCTACCTTCTCGATCCTTATGACTCCCAAGATGATGAGGATCCTTTACCTCTACTCCACAAGTCTCATGATGATTTCCAAGGTTTCCAGGACGCGTTCACCCTGTCAGCTGATGATGACGAGGCTCGCACCTCACACTCAGATCAATTAAAGGGGGCCCTTTCGGCAACTGGGTTAACTATGTCTGAAGAACATCTTCCTCATATTCCTTTACGCCCATTTCGCAATCAGGTGGGTGGACATAGCGCCATCTATAAATTCACCAAACAAGCGGTCTGCAAGGTCAGACACATTCCCTGATTTGTAAATCCGGGCTAACACCCCCTTAGCCTCTAGTTTCACGAGAAAATCTATTTTACGAGGCTGTCGAGCGCGAAGCCCCTCCTTTGCTTGCCTTTATTCCCCGTTATCTTGGTGTCATGTTGGTAAGTTACCGACGAGTTCCAAAACCAAGTTCACATACATCCCCGACCTTCTGTCCATCCCTTTCTCATGCAATGGATACTGTCAAGTCCAACAGTCGCACAGCCGTATCCAGGTCACCCGTACATGGCAAACTGTCGGAGGAACATCAAAATGAAGGGACTGACATGGACGAGTCTGAAATGCCAGAAGTGGTTCTTGACCGCAATCGCCACATCGTGCCAGAATGGATGTTGCGTGGCAGTGGCCGCAACCGCTCATTTTCCTACTCCAATCTTCATGGACCCTCAATGATGGCACAGCGGCACCTTCAACGCGATCAGCTGCACAGAGGAACAGCATCCAGCCCAGACCTTCCATCAACTCCTTATGCGAGTCGACGCTCACGGCAAAGCCCTTTGGCAAGCGACCCCTCGTTGGCCGTATCCGATATGGATGCCCCGACACCAGTCAACTCCCCAAGCCAAACAACTCATCATTTCGCTCCAACTTCAGTAGAGCACACGAACAAGGGCCACTGTTCTATGGCGGCTGCATTTGACGAAGAAGAAGGTTTTAGCCGTCCTTTCTTCCGTCCTTTCAATTCAGAGAGACGGTTGCCTGTTTCACCGCAGTTCGGAGGCACTGGGTCGACGATGGTGAATACAAGGCTAAAGGATCATGTTTTCAATACCGTTCTCCGAAGGCTGCGGAAGCGTTTAGGTCACCGTTCTGCAGGATCAATGCCGGCGTTAGACGACGGGAATGTGGCCGATGAGGAGCTAGACGGTTCAGATGAGCACAATGAGGCCCATCTTCAAACTCAGAAGAGATCCCTTTGCCAAATAAATCGCGTGACCCGGCCTCACTCAGGTACTTGTGATACCACGATCCGTCGCGTTCACAGTGATTCGACACTTAGGAATCCTGAGAAACACAATTACATTTACTCAAGTCATAATAACCATGATGATGCCAAGGATATTGGAATCTTTCAGATGGATTTCGATGTGGAATCCAATGCAGTCAACGAACGCATTCCTCCCTCCATCAGGCGGAGAAGCCGTTCACGTTCTGTTGGTTCCTGTCCATCTTCTCAAGTTCCCCTTCAGCCGTCGTTCCCAGAAGACCCGTCCATACCTAAACCTGGAACCTTCGATCACCCGTCAAAATCGAGTGAGTTGGAACCTTCGATCACCCGTCAAAATCACTTCATCTTGATGGAAGATCTTACGGGGAGGTTAAAACGACCTTGTGTGGTGGATTTGAAAATGGGGACGCGTCAGTATGGGATGGATGCCACACCTGCGAAGAAGAAGAGTCAGCGGAAGAAGTGCGATCGCACGACAAGTAGACCTCTGGGCGTGCGCGTTTGTGGTATGCAAGTGAGTGTTCAACCTTTCTTTTGACTTTTCTTTGACCGCCGCCGTAAGGTTTGGAATCATGTCGCGCAGTCATATACAACTCAAGACAAATACAGTGGTCGAGAAATTCGTCCGGAAGAGTTTCACTCTGTCCTGGAATCGTTCCTCTTTGACGGTCAACGTTTATTAGCTTACCAAATTCCGATTCTGCTTCAGAAATTGTATGCTTTGGCTGGCATCATCAACAGGTTGAAAGGGTACAGATTTTACGGTTGCAGCCTTCTTTTGATATACGATGGAGATCGGGAATCGCAGGAGGCATTCCGTTCCTCAGTGCTTGAGCACCCATCATCGCGCAGCAAGCGTGGAGAATCCCTAGAACGTCGTTCCAAATCACAACCACAGCCCGAAAAACCTTCGCTGAGGCGTTCTCATAGTGAAGACCTTCTTGACGGACCTGTTGCAAAGCGTTCAAGTGGCCGCCGGAAACGTGGTGAAATAAACGTCCGTCTCGTTGACTTTGCGCACACGACAACCGGAAGGGATTGGCTCCACTATCCGAATTCAAGTGAGCGGAAAAGCTCTGGCGAGGTGCTTACAAACTCTACAGGCTATCAGGCAGACATCGATCCACAGACCGGTTTGATCTATGCCCGATTTCCACCCCACTATCCTGAGCACCCGGATCGAGGATTTCTCTTTGGCTTAAAGAATCTGACCTCAGCTTTGGAAGGCATCTGGAACGAGGAGCGCATTCAGAGGATCAAGGCTGCCAGGGATAATCCATCTGTGGAACATTTCCAATTGCCACCACTTGCTAATGACGGGAAAGAGATCTTTGATGAAATTTTCGGTGGGGAAGAGGACTCCGGGATGATTTCGACCTAAGACCTACTGTGTCGGTTTTATTAATCTCCCCTCTTTTCGTTGATCCAACCACTCCATTTTGTACCCTCGCATCACTAACACATCACTTAGACTTCATATACGTTTGTGGTACATAAACTGTATGTATAGCGAACAGGATAATGCACGATCACAAACAACAAACAATTTGATCTTCGAACACAACTTTGACCGAACCCCCACATCCCCCACCTGAATACCGTTCATTGATCGTCTCAACTAGATGGACCCGGACCTAAAGTGTAATCGTCTGACATGCCGTCGACCATTAAGCAATAAAGCTGTTGTGGTCTGTCTGTCGTTGACAGTTCTAGTTCCCGACTCAAGTGGCTTCTTCAAAGACTACCTGTGAGCTTTTGATGAGACCATGAGAGCGGATATAGATAATTTACCAAGCTTCAAGGTTCTCATATCTTCTGCAGTACATGTTCATTAATCGCCTGACACGCATAAGTGGATAACGACGCTTACAGTTGAGTGCGCGAACGAATTATTCAATGCATCTCGTCTATGCCCAGGTATGCTGGTGACGAAGCCAGAACTCGAATTCTCTATTAAGACGTATCTTAGCATGCGAAACAACGTTGACGGAACCGTGAAGATGTTAAGATTTCCTCTTCCTCACCCATCCTGACTACTTTTGTTGTAGAGACGACGTTGTTGTGAGTTACCTGGCCTCGGCTTCTGTCGTTCCCACTTCAATATTATCAGCTTTGTTCGCTTCAACCTACAAATGATTACAAAACAGCAAGTAACTGGCGCATACACTCTACCTTTTTGCTAAACATCAACCCATTTTAGTCTGTTCTATCGGGGTTAACACCTTCTACAATTTTGGAAATTTGTAGCAGGTTTTGTTGACTTTTTTCTATTCCCGTGGGTCACAAACGCCAACGGCTACCACTCATTAGGGCAATCTCCTTTTGGCAGTACCAAATTCATCAAGAAAGGCGTGTTATCGTTCTAGGGTTTTTGCTGGAGCCGACAACTTCCTTTTAGCTCGTTCCAGCAAGCTGTCGTTAGGAACGTCAACGACAAGAATGCGCAGCTTCAGAAACAGCTGGAGAATGTGGTCAGAGAGGGTAAGCGATGAAAGGCTGTTCGCGCTTGTCTAGGCTACCTATCTCAAGCTACTTGAAGCAAATGGAGAGCTCATGATTCTCAATAATAAGAAAGCAGGTAATTGCTCGACTCCCTCAGAAGAAGGGAGATGTGTTAAAACTCTGCAATAGAATTGGAGCGAGACGTCGAATTAGAACGAAGAAAAGTCCGGGAACTCCAGGACGCATCCAGGGAGCAAAACAAGGAATACCTCAAACTCAAGGTCTGATGAAGAGCGTCGTGCCAACCCCTTTGGGATACCGCTGAGGTTTCCATCGCAGGTCCAACATGATAAACTCAAACGGAGGGCTATGCTTTCATCCAATACTATTCCAGCCGGAAATGTTGGTAATGAGAATGGTGTACTCGGCAATCCTATCCATATTCGCCTGGATGATCCTCACCTGAAGTCGAGAGCATTCTTAGGAACAAACGCAGGGAATAGCGTCGACCTTGAAGCAGTTGTTGGCGGGATGGAGGCCAGTGGGGTTGGTTGATTATCTGCTCCACTTGTTTGAAGCCAACTTTGCCGTTTTTACAAGATTCAGAGAACGCCCATTGTAGCTCGAACGAGTGGTGGACAATATCTACCTTCACCACAGCGTAATAATGGTTGGGCACAGCAACAAAATGCGGGCCAAGCTCAGGGAAGAATTACGTCGCATCGACAACACTTCACGACTACGGGAACGGACCGCTCTTACCGATCAGGGGATATATCAGACCGCTCAGGAAGTGCAAATGAAGTCGAAAATATGCTCATAAACAACCTACCCCGAAGATCGGGTGTAAGTCATGGCGGCTGGGCCACTCAACCACGATCAGCTCAAGGTCAGTAGTCCAATTTATAAAGAGTGCACGCTTTGACATCAGAGACTAATCATATTGGCCAGTCTTTCCCGTCCCTTCAACTAATAGACGAGGTGGCTTTCGTCCGGCAAGGTAGTCAGGCCAGACTTAAGTATCCTTGACATTGATCACGTATCCGTAAATCACTTCATTAGATAAATATGCTTGTTCTGTAAAGTATTCAAGGGAAGGCTGATAAGGGGCATACAAGGTAAAGATACCGGTATAGATAGCACAATCATATCAACAATGAAAACATCCCAAACGAAGGCTCAGAGATCACGTCAATCAGTCCTAATAGCACCGTTTTTCTCATCTTCGAGGTATTGTCCAATGGCAAGAATGTCCTGACCAGCACACCGCAAGTACCGAGCAAGAATGTCACGATTCGCATGAGGTAGAAGATCCGATAGTTTGTCTACTTGGAGAGCAAAATCAGGATCCGCCTGGATGTCAATGACGCTGTCCGACGGGAGGTTGAATAACGAGGGTCGCCGACCGAGAGCATCACTACGGTCGATGGGCGAAGGTGAATGCGAGGATGTTGTCATAAGAGTTTGAGAACGCTGGGCTCGGCTTGGTGGTGCGCGTGGCCCACCGGGGACCGCGGGATTGCTATTGATATTGATTGGACGCGAGATAGCACTTGGTGTCAAGGAAGGTGTTTTTGTCAGCAATTTTCCAGAACCCGTCGTGGAGGCAGGCGCGGGAGGAGCTAACTTCTCTCGCTTTCCAGATGATATACTAGCCTTCCTTCCCAAAGACGCGAAGAAACCTGCCGTCTTTGATGTTGAATTTGACGGCGCCAAGGAGCGGATGGATGAAGGCGCTGTTCCACTGCTAACAGTGGAATTAGAGCGCGTAGGTGAAGGGCGTGGTGGATGGACGGCAAGTGATGGGTAAGGAAGGGTTGATGGTAGACGGGGTGTTGCAATATCATCGTATGCACCATGAGACAAATCGGTTGCGGTTGATGCATCAGGCCGACGAGGAAATGTCATTTCGGATATCATTGACGACCGTGAAGTCTGCCTTGGTTGGGGTGTATATTGTTGTTGAGGGGGAGCACGTGTTCGACCATTTGGGCCTGGAAGTGTCAAGTTGATAAGTACAAGAGAAGGGATATTAGCAAAGATACACACCTCGGTTTTTCATCTCCGTAACCCAGTCCGATAAGCCGCAATCATGAATATATAACTGATTAATCTTCGTCGCGTAGATGACGCATCGTTCCATTGGTGTCCTTTGAGAGAAGACTTCATGGCAAAATAACGCAGCAGGGTCTCTTGACCTGATTTTTGGTCGATGAGGTCGAATAACATGATGTATTGATGGTGAAGGCGTCCTTGACGAGTAGCTTGTACCGCTTGATGATCGGTTGTTAGACTTTGATGACAACGACGGGGTCCTTGGAAGGGATGAGAAGCGTTTGAGATTGGTAGTTAAGCTGTTTCTAAGACTCTTGGGGGGTGGACTTGGTGCCTCAAGTGACATCGAAGGTGAAGTTGGAGAGCTGCCATGCCTTGAGTGAGCTAGAGGGGCGCTCGTTTGACCCTCGGGAGATGGAGATAATTCTCGTTCAACATCCACCCAACTGTGTCCGCTGTCTGTGGCTGGTGGGGCGGGCACCTCGTCAATGGTGACTGCAGGAATATCATCAACTGTGACAGGAGGGATGTCGTTGGTCTCCAACTGAGGTGGTTGATTGACAACTTCTTCTTCAACCTTTGCGACATGATCCAGAACAGGGGGCGAATGAATGGATGGAGCAGAAATTTTGGATTCTTCGTCCACAAACGCTGGCGAAAATGCACCTTCTCGCCTATGAATAGATTGGGTCACTGATACGTGCGAGTCTTTACAAGACAAGGACTGGGAGGAACCTCCTCTAACATCCTTGTTTACCTTCAGGGGCTGTGTTTCGGGCAATTTCGACGAAAGGATCGCAGACACCGAAGGAGGTAACTGCAAAGCTTGCTTGACGATTTCCATGTCACCCCTTGTGCGTGATGGGTTGGGAGAATTGAGCCGTGGAGGTCGAGGAGGGGGTGGGCTCCGGACATCAATACTAAACGCCGCACGAGGCGGTGGGGGTAGTGGACCTGCGGTTGCATGTACGCCTGAGAAAGGTTAGTTCGCGTTGCATCGACTGTGGGTCTGAGGGACTCACCAGGCTGATAATGAAGGAACGATTCTGGAATTGGCACCGATTGAGAGATATTGACAGTATCTGGCGTATCCGTTCGGCGTGACAAAGCTGGCGAATTCTTGAGGTGTTGAATCGTAGAGTGTACACTAACAATTACTGGCGCTGCGACTGGTACATGAATTTCCTTGCCTTCCCCGATCTCAGGCGTGACAATGGGGGAAACCATGGGTCGAGGATTCATGGCTTTATAGTATGAACTGACAGGGGAAAGCATATTTGCCTCTTCATCTAACTTCTCAGAGATGGCATTGGGTATGGGGGATGGTGTTCGTGATTTGGATGGACATTGAAAGATGGGTGGTTGCA
Organism: Laccaria bicolor S238N-H82; assembly: GCF_000143565.1. Lineage (NCBI taxonomy): Eukaryota > Fungi > Basidiomycota > Agaricomycetes > Agaricales > Hydnangiaceae > Laccaria > Laccaria bicolor. Next base: position 2,097,453 of record NW_001889873.1, on the reverse strand, counting down.
GGGTAAGATTGTTATTGTTCTCCATTTCCTTCTTGTCCCTTCTGTCCTTATTCTCCATAAATGACCTTGATTCGGACATGACGGCATTTCGCGCCGTGCCGACAATACCAACATCACGGGGTGAGGTCTTCTTTGGAGGTGCAACTTGAACTTCAGAGGTAGATCTCTGGTGTCCTTTGTCAAAATGGTCGCGTTCGTGGGGCAAGAAGTGTTTGCCGCTAGCAGGTGCGGTAGAAGGTGGTGTTAGCTGAGTGTATGACCTCGGAGCCGCGTCTGGAGGAGCTACCAGAGCCAGCCCCGACAAATTCGACTTGTAACCGCGTCGGGATCTTATAGAACCGGTCGAACTGTTTCCAGATGATGAAGCTTTCGATGTTCCTTCATTCAAAGTCTCCACTTGAACAATTGCTACCCTACGCCTGTCAGCGCCGCCTTGTGAAGGGGTGCTCGATCGACGCGTGGCGGACGATGCTTCTGATCTTGCAGCCGTTCCAGAGCGGTCAGTTGTCTCGGAATCGTAAGAGTAATCAGAGGAGGAAGTGGAGGTGGTGGACATTTTACGAAGGATGCGCGTAGAAGGTTGTTTTGCAGGACTAGTTGGACGGGCATAGTCCTTGCCGTCATTGGCAAGAGGAGACTGATAGTAGGAGAGAAGATTGTCCTTTCTTTGTGTCGCGCCTCGAGAAAAGTGAGATAAAATCGTTTCCGTTCATTTAGAACATACCTTGAGTGGGCTTGTGACGACGATGCTTGCCATGGAAGGAAGAAGTAGAGTGGTCGTCGCTCATAGGTGTCGTGTCAAGTCGTGTCCAAAGGTAAGTTAAAGCGCCAAGCTACGTATTAGCGCTCGGCGCTGTCAACCTCCGAGCGTTGACCTGGTTGACCCTGTTGTCACAGGTTGACATGTCTTCCCAATACTACGAGGTCGCTCTCTTTGGCGAATTCTTCTCCCAAGATCTCAAAGCCATTCTCAACCGCATCACCCTCCACAGCGAGTCAGCTCAGGCTATTCACACCCATGAGATCGTCTTTGAACCTCTCGATGCCCAATACCTTCGAGATACGGGCTCAGAGCCCATCCTGCTTCGTGCAAAAAAGGAACTATCGGAACCCAACTCACCATGGTATATCAGTTCGTTTCCCTTGCTACTGTGACCTAAAACCTGCCCACAGGGAATTGTATTCTTATCTCAAGCCAGAGTCAGCTCGTGTTCATCCAGAAGCAACGGTTAGACCCTGGGCGACTTGTCAAGTAATCGGCGACGGGCCAAGTTTCGCAGCTGGCCTTGGATACTTGTCAGCGCTCATTCTTGCTCAATCGTGCATCTTGCTTAATCCCTGCTTCAGAAATAGATCACAGATCTACAAACGAGGTTATGCCTTTCGACGAGGACCATTAGTTATCCTCATGTTTCAGCAAGAGCAGGTATAGTCCACGGCGTTACTTTATTCGCAACTTGGGTATAGACATGTCCCGACGTCAAAGGTGGATCCCAAAACGCAACTCTCGAATCCTGCCCATGCCGATACTCTCTGGGAGGTGGAAGTAAAGACGGCTTCGCCCATCCAAAATACTCAAGAAAACCCCCTCAGTCATTCCATCGAGGCTGTCCTGGAGGTACAACTTCTTATGAAGGGTTTGCTTGACCTCCGCCGTCAAGATCTCTAAATGACGAACATACATCGGCGACCAAAATAATTACTCAACGTCCCCGCCATCATCAGAATCTCCCCAGTCAACATTATCGTTGTTTACCCCTCCTCTCAATTGTTTGCCGTCTTCTATCTGTCGCACTAGCTCCAACAATGCAGCAGGATCAAGGTCGATATCCACTTCTTCATCTGTCACCCCATCAGCATCAGCATAATCTTCGCCCTTCCTCTCATCGTCAACAAATTCTTCGTCACTCCCCACGTAATCACCTAATATGGATAGCACATTCTGGGAGTCAGTCTCGTCCTCCTCTTCGCTGCCGTAAGCACCCAGTAACCCGTTCATTGCTGCTTTGCTGGCTTTCGACGTCAGTTTCCTCCTTTTCAACGGACGCTCCTCTTTTTGTCGCACGATGGTTCCCTCCGTACTCAACACCGTCCCTTCGAATTCTTCCCAAATTTCTATCGTCGGAAATTCAACGAAGTGGGTCTTGCGAAGGAGGGAAACGAAGGATTCCAGTGGGTTAAATGAGTAGTATGGCCGTGATCCTGGATTTATCGTGACCGAATTGATCTGTGCTGGCATCACACATTGTGGAGGTACAAACGAATCCGTTTCGCTCGGGTTGGGAAGGACAAGGGATTTCACCCATCCCGGACATGAATTCTTGGACTTTGCCCGATCTTTTACGTGACCTTGGATGAGGGACAGCAGTGTCTGATTTATGTTGTTACGGTGTGTGACCAAAACGAATGGGGGGTCTGGTTGTTGGGAAGACGGTGCGAATGGATTGCGGGGTGGGTTGAATTTAAATTGGACGGTTAAAAGAGCTGTTTTGTTTCTGTTGGTAGAATGGGTCAATACATAAATTGACGCGCTCAAGGGCAGGATCGTACTTGAAATCCCAACTCGATTCATTCATTTTACGTCTTTCCATTCCAACCGGCAGCAGCTCCATCTCAATATCCCGCATGTCCAGCTGTACTTTGAGAACGTCTCTCTTTGTCGTCGATCCTGCCCCACCACTTCCTCCGCCCCTCCCTCTACCCCTCACGGCCGGTCTTCCATTCCCGAACCTTCCCCTGGCGATCTCTCGCCCCCAACCCTCTACTTTTCTCCCAACACCCTCAAGAAACGTGTAGTCATCCATCATAGTACCCCACCCATACCGGTTCATTGGGACATACGCTGCCTTGTTACGTTCTCCAGAGCATCCAGTTGAAGACTTGTGGGATGAAGAGCATGGAAGGGAGCATGTGCGTGTGGTACAGCGGGGACAGGTGTAAATGGCATACTTGTAATTGCAAACATTGCACAAGGAGCGGTGTTCTGTTGAGGACGCCATGGTAAGAATATTTGAGAATTGCCTCACGTGATACAAATGTATTCTACACAACGGTTTCCGGATCCCATTTATTCTGCAAGTAATATGTTTACCTCCAAGCATTATAATCTAGAAATCATCCATCCCAAAATCAATTTCCACCTTTTCACCCGGTTTAAACGCAGGTAGACCTGATTATTTGTTAGAAGCGTTATCCTTGCATAGCTACAACACTCACCGAGATAAGGGCAACCCGCACATCGAAAGGCATCTCCTAAGAAGCAACTCCCACAGCTACTCGTTGCCTTTGGTGCGGCCTTTGCAGCAATTATTAGCCTCTCCTTCTCATCTTGAGATACCTCCTTCGCCGTCCCATCCTGTGATCCATCGAGCAGCACAACCTTTCCTAGCTTTCGCTCTTCCTCCTCCAACTCCGCCAGCCCACACGAGCAGCTCTTGCAAGCCTTCTTGCGTCGAGGAGCCGATGATCTCACAGGTTCGCATGCAGGCGTTAGACGGGTCTTATCTTCCGCCGTGAGTAACGCCTCTGGATCGATCTTGGGGGTTGAGGGTGAACTCAAAGCCCACAAGGCCTGCTTCTTTGCTGGATCTGTTTTCTTCCTGTTGAGAAGTGCGCCTGGCTGACGGCTTTTTAGAGGGACCGATGTACTGGCAACATGTTGGGGTTTTTGAGCGATGATAGTACCCTCGTCAGGAAGCGCGGAGAGAACATTAAACCCCGCAAGTGTAAGCTCGGATGGTAAGGTCCGTACAGCTGAGGTAAGATTGATAAGGTGGAGGGTGCCCAAGGGCGTTAACCCAGTCAAAAGTTGTGAGAGGAGTTGGGGTAACTTTTGTGTCAAGCCCTGATAATCGGAAGGTGCGAGGGTGATATGGACGGAGTCGTAAGATGAAGGTTCCAAGGTGGTTGCTGATAAGGCTGAGGGTGAAGTACTTTATTCGAAGGGCTGAAACTCACCGTTGTCCACCAACCGATCTAAAAGCTGCCTATCTACTTGCCGCGAACTCTGCAAATCTGAGATCAATGCTTGATATGTTCCATCCTCTGCGGTGGAGAGGGAGCCAATAACGAGAGCAGGTCGTTTAACAGCGACGGCTCCAACAGCAATGGGGTCAGCAGCGACGGTGGTTGCAACAGGCATACTGGGGGACATGAAGAGAGAGGTGTGTATTCTCAGATCATCTTCGGCCGAACAATTTATGGGCATTACAAATTACAACATCTTACACAACTCGTGATTACGAACCAATCTACTGTGACTGCTGCTGCTGCTGTTGTTGTATCTCAGCGGCGTTGGGGGGCGCTTGCATGTGCGGAGGCATCCCATGCATTACTTCAGGATTAATGGGAGGCGGCATCAAGGCTGTCCTGACGCGGAACAGCATCATTCTGTACCATTCAGGATCAACGCCAGCCTTCTCCTGTTCCGCGGTCACTTGCTGCAAATGCCCGATTTCTTTTAGCCAGGCGAGACGCCAGTTGACATTTCCGTGTTCGTCCATTTCCAACCCTTCGTCTGGTGAGATGGGCATGGGACCAGCCATCGTGGGTGGGAAACGCATGCCGGGCATCATGGGAAAGTTGGGGTCAAATGTCAGAGGGCTGTATCTTTGAACGTCAAAATAAAATCTTCCGGTAAATGACAACGTCGCTTACGGAGGGTATGTAGGAGGGTACGGGACGGCCTGTCGGCTGGGGCCCGCATCATCAGGATGCATAGCGGGCGGAGCGAACTGCGCATGAGGGTCATCGAATGAACCCTCAGGAGGTTGGTAATCGGCATCCGGTTCATCTGAATTGCTTCGCTTCGCGCCCTTGCCCTTCTTCTTTCGGATGCGGTGGACTCCAGTGCGAGGGTCGACATTCTCATTCACCGTCCAATAAGATCCTTTCCCCCGGTCCGTGAGAGGGCGAGGAACTTTCTCAAAGCAGGGGTTGAGAGACAAGTTGTGGCGAACAGAGTTCTAAGTATATATGGTATCAGTAAGAGCTGATTTAGAGTGTTTGAAAAAGTCATAATAAACGATCCACAACAAATACGGACAGTCAAATAACAACAGCGCGTACGCGTTGACAATGAATCAATTCGCAAATCTAATTTACTTCTAGCATCGTTAGAGAAGAACTCACTTTCCAACCATTTGGGGCTGTCCTAAAGTAGGGAAACTATGCAGAGAAAGCGATTCAAAACCAACACGAAATGTCATCAAAAGGAACTTACTCTGGATTCAATGGCATAATAGATGTCTTCCAATAAGAGTTTCTGATTAGGAGAGCCTTTTATCGCATAGCTGTTAACAAGCTATTGAGTAAGACAAAATCGAATATCGGAAGAACATGAATTAAGCATACCGTATCAGAGTTGAATAGGGATAGAAAGGCTTGCTTCCGGGTGGTCCGTCTCGTAAAGAATCAAGATTGATAGGGAGACCGCCGGTGAGGTCGTTTTCCTGAGGATAGTAGTTGCCTGCAAGGTCTTGTTGCGGGTCGGGCATCATGGGCTGCATACCCTGGGGAGCCTGTTGCTGGGACATTATCTTGAGACGGCAAGGACTTTATTACAGGCGGAAACCTGTATGGGAGCGTTGCTTGGTCGATGGTGCTCCGTTGAAGATGGTGGTCGAAGGGGAAGCAAACAGGCCACGAATCAACCAGCTTATGTCAGAGACGTGGGAATCCCGTTCTTCGCGCACGGACCGCTATTTCGCCCTCCTAAGCCAACCTCGAGTATCGCTGCTAGTCGCCTCTGTGATGTTGCGCCCATCGTCGACATGGTCGTGGACGACGAGAAGTGTTAGTGTGTCTGCAGCCACCAGGTTCAACATGCCCCGACAGTCCAAATCTTGGAAGACACAGTCCAAAGCAAGTCCATACATTGTCCACACACAAACAAAAACTTTACCCATGATGTCCCCCATGGGACACCCCCGTTGTCCACCTCTCTTCTATGGCCATTGTTGAAACTTTCAACGGACGCTACTGGGCTTTTTTGAACCGCTTACCGTTGGGCAGTCAAGTGACGCCACCTCGTGCCCGAGCAGTGTGCTTGAACTGTTTATTTCACATATCTCGACAACATAACGCTAGTGGCTATTAACTAGAGCAATATCTTTCCATAAAGTTTTCCAATATAGACGTTTTGCCGTCGCAAAATGCTTGAAATCCAGGAAACTGAACCTCGTACACAGGATCCACCTCCGAAGATAGCCACTCTTGACCTTTGGCTCGCTTGTTCAATAATCCGGCCACGGAATCTGCGTCCTCTGCGAGCGTATGTGTCGCCTTATTGTGCCAGTTACCGATATCAAGCGGTTGAGAGGCATTGTTTAACGAATGTGAAGACAACCGTGCGTAATTTTGCATAACCTCAACATAGCGTGCGGCGGACAAGGCCAAGGTGCTCGAAGCACTCGTCCAGCAAAGGAGACTGTGGGCCATCGATATCCAGGTGCCCAGATCATCATTCAGCCCGAATTGCCTAGGCGGCACCAAGCTTGCAATAATCAGTGACACTTAATTCACAATGTGTTAATCAGTTCACGATTCGGGTTAACCAACTCACGGGAAACATCAAATAATTTGGAAATTGAGCTTGCCCAGTGGTGAACACAGGAATTGAAGTCATTCCGTCTTGTGTAATAGAATGCTAGAAGTCGTTTGCTGGGTGCGAAGAGCGTCAGATCTAGAATCTTGGGGAGGGGGAGTGAGATACATACCAGGAGGATATACATATTTGCGCAGCACACTGATGAAATGCTTCTGTGGGCTCCGTTACAAGTTGTCGGTTGGTAGAAAAAAACTTGAGTAACGATGGCCGCTATAAGCAAGATTAAAAGGGGAGATATGACGGATTGAAATTTGACACACCAGAAGCAATATGCGTAAGTGGTGTGGCTGTACCGCTAGAACATGACTCTAGCCGTTTTTCAGTATTCACAGGCAAAGAATAAGATATTTTGAAGTGCACCTGGACAAGGGCGTACATGCTATTACTCGATATTGATGTCGAACGCATGGAAGGCGGAATGTTGCTTTCAAAAGTTTCGATCTGACATTCGATGTCAAGTATATATCGATACGATGATGCATGATGGAAAAGGTATCTGCTCCAAACATCTCCCACAAGTCTAGCCCAATGGTTCTGCAAGGCGTGAAAAGCTAGAAAAGAGCCCATGTCAAGACTCGACCGACATGTCGTATTATGCTAACCGCTCACTGGGCTCTGTTGGAAAACTTCCTCCTGTATCAGGACGCAAACGAGGCGATAATGCCGTCAAGTAAACGTTTGGTATCTCGACATCACAATGCTAAGGACGTGAGACGTGAGGGGGGCAGTCTAAAAGGTAAAGGCAATCCTCACAAACCTGTTCGTGGATGAAGAATGGTTGATTCAAAAGATAGCTCTGAAAACTACTTACGTTGGTCTAACTGGGATGAAGTCAAACCAATGGCGCCTACCGATCAACGTTGAACAAGGTCCCTGGGGTGATCATGAGACGCAGCAGTGGAAACCCGCAGGAAAAACTCACACCATACTCGTTGATGAATGTCAGCTTCAGCTTCGCTCAAGCCAGTTGCGCATCTATTCATTCTTACTGTAGACCACATTTGTCAGGCAATGAAAAACAATGTGTGTGAAGCATACATGAGTGCGCCAGACGAATTGCAGCAGCTAGGATTGAAGATGATGAGCTTGATTGACGAAATAACTCGTTCCCATACCACTTGAGTTGCACGAACCGCTCACGTTTCCTTCGTTCTGTAGGTGTGAAATAAATTGCAATTCGGGTTACCAAGAGAGAAAATGCACCAATTGGAAGAGTGAAAGTAGGATGAGGGCTTGTATGCGCTCCAAAGAAGGCACCGGAGTAGGATTATGCAGCAATATGGAGCATGAAAAGTCATACATTCGTTCTTTGAGGACACCTCTTCCATGTTGGTAGTCCGTAAACAGCGTCGACTGTTTGGAGGTATAGGTATGTTCTAAATTACGTGCGGTATAACTCACATTGGCCGGCGTTTCGGGGAGGAACTGCAAGGATATTGCACACACCATTGCCAAGAGAGCAATGAAATCCATCGAGGGTGCGCAGTGGCCCATCGAAAAGGTGTAATAGCAGTTGTCAAACATGGGTTTGTCTATGACATCCCACAACCAGGGAACTGTGGACTCCGCGAAGAAATGAGCCAATAGACGACTAGTGATTGTATGGTTGGGAAAGTGATTTTGAAGATCTGCTAAACCTTGTTGGTCATAGCTGGATAAAACCTAGATCGCCGTAAGAGGTCAGTTCGCGGTATGGCGAAAGCTTTTCGTTACCGGTCCATGAGATGTCAGGGGAAGGGGTAGCTTCGGTGAATTTTGTTGGGAAAGTTGGTCGGGAACTGCCTCTTCAGCGGCTTGACGAGATGTGCTGGCGTTATCAAAATCGATGGGCTGGCCAGACGTATTCATAACCGCATTTCCGGCTTGAACCAACTGCAAAAGAGTTTGCAAACCCGCAATGGTAGTAGGTTCAAGACTTTGTAGCGTGCTTTGTACCAATTGGGCAACCCCATCTGAGTTACCTACGGGGCTGTACGTCAAGGGGACATCAGCGAGTGTTATTAATTTAAATCGGCAAATTTATATTCACCCGGGTCTGTGGACCGGCTTTTCGTAATACTTGCACTCGTCTGGGGTGCGGCGAATTACACTTGTGGCAGGGAAGCAAGCAGATTGAGAGCAAGTAAGAAGTCTTGAAAAAAATCCTACCATCGCGTGCAAGGATTCCCTCGCGAGCACTTCGTTGTCCATTAGTGCCATGTATGAGAAAGATACACCTCTATTGACACAATTTACCTGCTGTTTTCGTTCATGACAGGCTTCAAGTTTATATATACTCGAAAATGAGCTATCATTTCGATACGTGGCGGAAACATGACTGACGCAAGCAGCTCCTAATTCGATGTCAGATCATAGTACCACTGGCATATTACAAGAGCTATCTTACAGGATAGGCCTGTTTCGTTTTCGTTTCTGCCTTCCTTCGACGGCGTTTGCAGAATTTGTTACCGACACAATCGCCGATAACTCCTCCATAGGTGTGGCATACGCACTTCCGCTTGGCTGATCCATGAAAGTAAATAACACAATTCACCAGGCTTTTCAGTCTGAGATCTCAATGTTTTGCCGCAATGCTTGTGCGTATCGCGATTGCCTGGCAAAGAGAGAGGTGTAATGGAAGTACTTACGTGTACTTTACGTAATCAAGCCATTGAACTTGAACGTGGAACGACAGTGGCTCATGATACACGTTGAACGTGTGTTACCAGTTGCGCGGTGGGGATAGTTGACGAGATATTCCTTTTGCCCTCCAAACCAATTGAACCATTTTTATTGAAAATAATACAGTACTTAAGCGAAGATCCATCGATTAAACCCTTAAGATGAACGTTAGAGAAGTCCAAAACAACGTCGAGTGTGAGGACTTACCCGTATGCGTACTCGACCTCGTCGACGCTGGCGCCGACCAAGAACGGACCAGACTCATCTCGAGCTATTGGCCCAAGTTCCGCCTCGTCGTCTTCGAGATCAACCGCGCTACCATCATCTAGCCCAAATGGCAGAACGGGTCGGAGACCACCGCCAGAACTTGATCTTCGCGCTCCTGCGGGAGATTTAGGCAAGGCGGCCATAGTCTTCGGGCTCATGTGCTGTTATAAAGGTTAGCTGTGAACAACCCAGATTTGTAAAATGAAGTGACGAACCTCCCAGTTGTTCAAGTTCTCGTCGACCACATCCCTATCGTCACGCGTAGAGTCAAGACGGGAATCATCACCAAGATCTCCGATAGATACGATGCTTTCGCTGTCACTAATTCCATCTGCGATTTCTGCTGCGAAATCTGGGAGTCGGTGCCAAGCAGATGTACCACCGATCAGGGGTCCGTCCGGTGCTTGCTCGTCCGACCAGCCAAGGTCAGATAGATACTCTTCATATTCTTCTTCAAACGCAATATCTTCGGTGATGTATGGAAGAAAGATGGAAGGATTAGGTGCCTGCGATCGGGATGGGGGGAAAACATCGGAATCGACGACGTTGGGAGTCCCCAGTGGCCGGATGAGACTGGAAAGCGCCGGATCTGAGTGCAAACCTTCTAGGTGGTGCGACATACTCCCAGATCTTCGATGAAGAGCGCCATGTTGGGTGGACGATGCCGTCGGACCATACCGTTTGTTATTGTCTGCAAGCTTGTTATTAGCTATGTTCTTAAGGACTTGAAGACAACGTACAAAACTTGACAAGATGACGCAAAGCTTGCTCTTGTGCCTGAAAAAAACAATAGAGGTATCAGCTTGCTGGAAGAGGCCCATTATCAAGATTATTTACTTGAGCATCCGACACATCATCGACCTCGGTCCCGGTAAGCCATTCGTCTCGCAAATCTGGTCGACAATTGAGATATATTGAAGTGATGACCTTCATATTTGCTATGAAAGAGTTAGATCATGACAGCCCTGTTTGGAAAGTGGAAAGACCCATACTTTGTCGCCATTTACGACCACAAAATGGAACTTGACTTTTAATGAGCTTCAAAATGTGTAATTGCAACATAGGATGGGGAACTCGTAGAACTCGTTTCAAAACTGCCTGAAAATTGCAATTCAGGTCAAGTTCCTCAGCATTGAAAAAGGGTGAAGGCATACCGAACTCTTGTATTGAATGAGCATCCAGATGCGGTGCGATCGACCTTTCGATAGCTTCTGCATGATCTTCGCAAAATTGATAGTAGAGAAAAAGTTTCGCCAAGAGTACTCCATCACTTGCTCCACCTCTTCTTCATGCTTCTCACCGTTGGGTAGATTTATGATCTTAATCACTGTTTGACGAGGTGCTCGGTGCATGGCGTCTTCGGGTCTTACTGGTTGAGGCATTTTTGAGAGATTCAGAAGACAGTACCGAAAGAAGCTGCTCCATGTAAGCAATTCCCTGAAGATGTGGATCAAGGGATATCTTACTTGTTCTCCGGAGAATCTGCTTTAGAGATCACCGAAGCAGATACCTCCTGCAGACCAAACATCTTCAGAATCAATAAAAGGCAATTTGTGTCGAGCAAGTGTTGCCCTAAATGGTGGAACTTCATCACATCTACGATATATGCCACTTAAGAAGCGAAGTGAACAGAAGGTAATGTTCAACTCACGGGATACTTTGAACCACTTCAAAACCAATAGTAAAATAGCGGATACTGCCTTAGATGTAATTTCACGATGGCGGGTAACGTCAATCTCATCTAGTGTGGGCGGTGTCGTGTGTAATTGCTCCTGTGCTGTAAACATAATTGGCATCAGGATATGGGTCCAAGGCTAAACAGAAGACTGACGAGAGGCTACGCCAGGCGGAAAACCCGAGGAAGTGGACGATTGCGGAGGTTGCAAGTTTGTGCTGGCTGAAACAGTAGCGAGAAGAAGTTTGAGGAGAATAAGAACCCAGTTGGATAGCACAGGCAAAATAGCGCTCTGGTGAAACAAATATGAAAATCATGCCCTCTGAGAATCTGAGTTTTACTGACGTATATCTGTTCGACTCGTTTCAAACGCATCAGATCCTCCTTTCTCTCTCTAGCCTTCCGTTTGTCAGCGCCTGTTTGTGCGACTTTGATTGACTCGATTGCTTCGGTGATTTTCGTATCCAAAAGCGCAAGATCTGGCAACGGTTCTGCAGACTCCGCATCCTGTGGTGCAAAGTTTAATTAATGCTCATGACAATTGCACAAAATATTCTCACGTCTGCGTTAAACGTAGATGATTCGAATTCGCCCTCCGTGCCAGGCATATGATCCAAACCACTTTCTGCCGTCATACAATCCTCCCTCGTCCGCCACATCTGAGAAAGAGAAGCACTGATGTACATGTGCTTGTTGTAAAGGCGATCTGCCTCGTCAATTGCGAAGGGGACGAGTTGAGCGTCTTTGCCAGGTCGACGGCGAGAGAATGGGAACAAGAAAGGGCGAGTTTGATCTGTTTGGTACTGCTGCTTCTTGGGTTTTGGAGAAGGTGGGGGAGACGGGGCTGGGGTAGCTGGTTGAGGGGCTGGACGATATGGCCCGTGTTGGTTCATGTTTTGTGCGTGATAACCTGCAGGAGGGACTTGAGGACCTCCATGAGATACCTCAATGTCGTCATGGTGATAGTGGTGTCTGATTGGAATGGGTGAATATGCTTGTGCCAGCCGCGAGGTGAGCAGAGCTGGATTAGATTTCGCTATAGGAGCCTCAGCAACTTGTGGGGGAGGCTGTTGCGCAGCCGTGAAAGTTGGGTATTTGACGAAGGTTTCGTGTCTGAAAGTTTCGATGTCAATGGGCGTAGATTTAATTCTATCCCCTACAGTAATTTAAGTGCCAATTCAATATCCCATGAATCCCTCACTTACCACTCTCGCCAACAGGTAGACCTGACAATTCCCGCGTAAGCCTCTTGGCCCTTTCATATTCGCGAATGCCTCCCCAACATGTGAGAAGAGTTTTCCATAAGACTAAAAGAAGCTATTGAACGGTAAGATTGAAGGCGCGGTGTTTTTGTGCGCGCACCTTTTTAATAGGATACCCCTTTGCTGTCTTTTCACGAAGTCCGGCAACCACGTTGAAAAGGTAAACAGGTAGCGGGGGGTCCAAGCTCACTGCGGCCATAGATTTGATGCGACATCAAGACTGAAGAAGCTGTTTGCTTACTCAACTCGTCCGCAAAATCGTCGTGTCCCTTGAAAACCTCAATCAGGTGGTACAGCATGCCGAGATATACGGATATTTCGGTTAGCACTTCTTCAATGAAATCAGCCTTCTCTTGCGCAGAGATGTGGAAGTGCGCTGCATCTTGATCAGAGAGGTTGCTGGAGCAGGTTCAGAGCACGCCGAGAATGAAGGGAGTGAACATACTACAATAAGTCATGTTTATGACTAGCGATTTTCATTGCCTCTATGATGCTGCTCACACCATTCGCAGACCGAACTACCTTGCAGTTCTCAAAAATCCAATGCAATTGATGCTCAGGCGAAACTGTTTCCGAAAACGTCCCTATGTCGCCTGTGAGCCCTTACACACAGTCATTTCTTCGTCGGAGATTACCTTGCAAAACGTAAAACAAGCGACGGGCATTCGTGAAACGAATTTCGGCGTCCCGGTGTTCCAAACTCTCCAGGAGCAGCTCAATGTGAGATTTCCTCAATGCGATGGGGGCCTTTGTCCATTCTGTAACGCGACAGGTCAATTTTTTGGCACATAAACGTCTTATTGATACACGCCTGTTGTGAATGAGCCCTCCCATGCCTTTAGGTTCTCGGCGACCTGGGGCATCTCAATGTAGGAATAAAACTCTTCTATTTCGTTCATAACCGTGTCTTCGTCATCATACTTGAAGTCATACCATGATTGCTACAATACTAGGATCAACAAGAAGCTACGAAGCAAGTGAAGAAAGAGGGACCTTTGGTTTTGGTGCAGAGCTCACAAGAGAATTGAGTTGACCAAGTGTAATAGAGTCGTGGTTAGTCTGCTGGGCCATCTCGATTGTTTCTTGTCACAAGACACTTTACATGACTCGGAGTGCCGCCGTCATCGATGATGATCGATGAGTCGATGACTTTGATAAAAAGGGGTGGAAGCTGCCGCGTCTAAGAGTTGTTACGTAATGTGTATATATACGTGTCGGTTGTTGTGTTTTTTTTTGTTCCCCATCTCCTCTACAAGGCTGATTATCCCCAGCAAGGCGGATATCGACCCTCTTCCGTCGATTCCAGTTCCTGTCCCAACAATCTCACCGACAACTCGGGCGAAGACTGGAGAGGGCCGTTTTTCGTCTCCCCGTTTAGTGAAATTATTAGCAGCTGGGTCTCTGTCATCTCTTTCTGCAGCTTTTTTTCTCTACTCGGTCAAAAAGGCACGCCTTCGCTGTGCGTCTGCCAACATTTCTACTCCTCACAACTTCTCCTCTCGCTTTTCCTGTTCGTTACGACAGCCATCACGACCCCCACCTTTCCCTCTCTTGCTCTCCTCGCCAGGAGCCATCTATAGATTAGAGTCTAGCTGTCATCTTCACCTTTTCGTGACGTTGACGCTTCTCTCTTGTCTATCTCTCTTTGCAAATGCCAGTTCCCGTTCCCCGTCTTTACAAGCCCCCGGCACATCCCGTCATTAAGCCGAGCCACTCCACCGACACTCATACAAACTCCTTCCAGAACTTTGCTGCCACACTCCCAGTTTCTCCAGCTGGGCCGCCCCCCTCCTTCGGGACCCGCGAAGAGTGGATCAACTCCCTCCCGTCCTGGAGGCGGATCAAGCCCCGTCGTATATGGGAAGAGGACACTCGTGTCGCCGAGCAGCATTTTTTTCATCAAGGGTTGACTGCCGCGGACAACGCGTCAGTCATTAAAGGACCTCACGCTGAAGCGTGCAGTTCGCCCACGTATGGGAATGCAGCATCCCCTCGATGCCACATGGACCAACCTGGGTCTGACGGCGACGCCGACGACGAGATGGACTCGGATGATCCCCCCACCAAGCCGAGGCAGTGTGGCGATGGATTCAAGTGGGAGAGTGGTTACTTGAATGGGCCCACCGCAGCGTCAGGCATCAAAGACCTATCTTCACAACAGATGGAGGGATCTCCCTCTTTGGTCTTCACTGACCTTGCCACTTCTGAAAACCAGCGAGGCTTATTCTCACCAATCTTTGAGGATCAGTCTCCTAGCACAACGAGTGGGCCTGATTTGACCTCTAGCCCTCTAGAACCCGTCACTCCTTTTGGTGATTACGTCGATCGGGCGGTTGCGGCCACGACATATACCGGGAGCAGCAACTACGCTATCAACGCTGTTACAGTTTCAGAGTACGAGTGCCCTGATGGTAATCATGTTACAGATTATTATCAAGCTCAACCGGTTTTCCCAACCATCGCCAATCAGCCCAATGAATCTTCTGCCGCTGATGTAGTCACACCAAGCGCCACGGCTGGATACAAGAAGCTCGCTGAGCCGTTGTCGGAATGGGTTGCTAATTATGTTTGGAAGGTTTGTACCACGGGTCTCAGTCTACCTTCAAGCTTTGCCCACCCGATGTGAGTCAAGTTCTATTTACATCATGTTGAATACCTGACCAATATGATTTTGCACAGGAATGCTCCGGTTCAGTACTTGGCTGAGCCACCAAGCTACCTCGCGCCTTCCGTGCATTCTCTTCTGCTATCTACCTTGCTCCAGCCGTCCGCTATCTTTTTGGCCATCTGGTACATCGTGCGATTGCCTGTCTGCTTTGGGGCCGCAGCACTCGGCCCAGAGTATACGAAAGAGCACCTTTTCAGGGCAGCATTACTCGGGGAGCCTGGCGCATATGAGCGTGAAAACATGGAAGCCTCAGCTCCTTTCCGCCTTATTGTCCTTGGATGCATGCTGGCGAACAAATGGTTGGATGACCACACATTCAGCAACAAGACTTGGTTTGTCTTTTTCTTCTGTCTACCATGTGATGCAGACCCTGATGACCTGCATAGGCATACAATCTCGAACGTTCCTATCCAGGCGCTGAACAGACTCGAGTCCCTTACCCTTGACATTTTTACTTACGACCTCTCCATCTCAACACGTGATTGGTCGCAATGGCTCCGGCACATCCTGTCATATCATATGTCCTTGTCTTCGCCAAATCATCCCCAACCAATCTCCCGTCCCTCTGCGAACCCTCATGCTATCGTTCGAAAGGCAATTGATGAGATCGCTCAGGCACCGGCTGCCTGGCTTACCTCTTCTATTCCTCAGCCAGTGTTCCTCGGTGTTGAAGAACGCAAGAGAGAAAAGTTGGAGCAGGAACAGGCTATCGAAGCTCTGGAAATTGATCTCGACAAGGACGGGCCACTCCGAGAAGAATACCTTCCTCGGCGTCGTTCCAACGGTGTAGGAAATGTCATCCATGCACCTGAGCGTTGGGAACACGAACCATTTGGGAGAAAGCAGCAGAATCAGTACCGATCCGAGATAATGGGCAAGCCTCTTCCACCTCCAGCCAAATGGAGTCCTGCTGGCGATGAGCCTATTTTGAAGGAGAGAAACCGTAACAGCGGTCAATATGTTGCCGTTCAGCCACCACCTCTGATCTCTTTCTCACTCATGCAACACAGCTATGATATGGGATTCGATCCCAATTGGAATCCCTCTGGGTATATGCCCATTAAATCGCAGCCAGGTTACATGTACGACGCGCCACCAATCCACATCAACCAAACGATGTACCCATATGCCCTTGTTCCCTCCATTGCATTGCCACACTCTCGCTCTCAATCGCTGTCCTACGATCAACATAATTTACTCTCACGCAACCATCTGCGTTCGTACTCTCAATCAAGCTTCGAATATAGATGTGGTGATCCTCGGATGACTGCGAACGAACTTGCACCTGGTCTTGAAGCCGAGCATCGATGGATTGAATCCAGCCACTACCCATACCCAGGACCTTCGTTCCCCCTGCCAGCTGTGGCTCCGCAAACAACCTGGTTAAGGACTTGAGTGTGATAGCTCGCTTGCACAAAGGAGAAACCCTTCATCTCTTTAGATTCCGTCATTCCGTTTTCATCATCTGCACTCTACATTACGCTCCGCAAACGACTCAAAGGCGACTTCTTGCCTATCTGGGTTTAAGTCTTATACTTTTTCCAGCTTTGGCCTTGTACAACTCCCTTCCACTGTGAATAACGGCCTCTCCGTCTGCTATTATCGTCTCATTATCTTGAGCCCTCCCACTTTCCAGGACTTATCCATCATGTCCATAGGGGTTGCGGCCGTGATCCGTATTGGAACTTGACAAGTCTCATTTGGCTTCATCTATTCCGTGAGTCATCAGTCTCAGCCCCTGGAGATTTTACATGGACTCTTGCTGCGTCGGTGTTCAGTTGTTCACGCGACTTCTTCTCTTTGGTATTTATCGGTCTTTTCGATACTAATCCTTGTCATCCCTACCCATCATCCCCTATTCCCCCATCCTCTGTTTCGTTCAATTTTATCATTGAAAAACACAAAAACATCCCTACAGTCCTTCCCTCGCGCTTCATCTCTTGCGATGTGTTCATATAATCTTGATCTTACCATCACGATTACTGTTTCGCCTACTGTTTCCCTCCCCCGCCACTACAGTCTCACCCTCCCCTCTCCCCCCCTGCTCGTGACTCCCTTCTGTTTCACAGACCACGTAGTTAGCCCTTTTTAGGTAAGTAAGTAGTATGCTACGAGTGTCACTGCCTGAGCTCAGTTCTGGACATGGTTGCAAAATAATATGCATCTGTCTCCTGTCCTCTTCTTGCAAAAATTCCTGTTGAATTGCAATGCCACATAAAAAGTCAAGTACACGTTATTCTAAGTCTTCTTAATCCTTTCAGTACATAAGCCTCTAATCCACTCAAATGCGAACAACAATGAAGGGAACCTGCAAAGTGTCAGAGTATTGCCAGGATGAAGTATAGAAATTGGCTGACCTCGACGTCTTCGCCCTCTTCATCCGATACCATCACCTCCACAACGAGTTGCTTGACGTGATCAGCTATGGGCTTCTTGCTTACATGTTCCACCAAACGACTGAATTTCATGGGCAGTCGCTCGTCGCTCTATTGAACAGTTGATTAGATTGCCACGTGGGCAGCACTGAACTGTCCACACCTTCTTCCTCCCTATGAAAGAGCTCCATAACATGCTCACACCCTGGCTCACCATCGTGATATCGAGGCCGTGGTTGGCCTTGAACCAGGTCACGATATCCTTGAGCGTCGGATCGTTTTTGAACTCGAAGCGATCCCACAAGGTCCATTCAGTCGTCCCATACTTAGCCTTCTTAGCCGCGATAGGTTCTGAGAATCCGAAGAAAGGCAAAGCAAGATTGACGAATCCGTTCTTATAATCCTCCAGCTTTTTCTTGCCGTCAATTATCTGTTGCAGTTCCAAGATCAGGATATACCAAATAAAATACGCTAATGGGACAAACCTTGTACAACTCGAGGCACACCAAACCTGTCACGAGAGACGTGGTAGTAGCAATGGCAGGTATAATTTTTCCAGCAATCTGTTTCGTTGTATGACGGTCCGCGATGTTGATACCATAGTTCATGGCACGAAGATTGGATGCAGCAGTGATAAAGTCAATGTGATGGTTGCTGTCGTCGTCCTTCTCGAATTCAACGGGGTTGAGACGGTACCCAGCAAGTGATGAAGGCGAAGGGAGCTTTGCAGATCCTTCGGAACCCCCATCTCAATGTATCATGAGCTTTCATTGATTGCGCAAGTACCATAAACTTACCATCACCACCACTGTTTTGCGGGACAGGGTCATTGTCAGATATCTGAACCTTCACGCCGCTTCTGGGAGTGAATTCGGGGACAATAACGGCATCCACAATCTTGCGGAAGACAGCTGGGTCAGTCTCTCCCCGTAAACCGTAGTTGAAGGCGTGCAAGTTAGCTGCAGCGATGATATACGCAAGATGAACAGGCTGGCATGCCATGAGTCGCGCGACATTAGTCAACGAAAGGTACCTTTAGAGACTACTCACGTCGTTTGAATTGAAGGTCAAAGCGTCAGGAGCCCGTTTCGGTCCACTCCAGAATGGCAGACCTGTACTGGTGACAGCGTCCTTTGGAAGACTGAATAATAGTTGACGAATATCATTGTTGTAGTCTCTCTCAAATTGAAGACGAGCCCAAATGATACATTCCTCAAAAGTGAGAGGTTTGTTGGTGACAAGGAATGAGACAATTTGTTCGGTTTGCTCCTTTTGCTGGCCAGAGTACTTCAAGGTGCTCTCCAGATAGTTGGGTTCTGATAGGTACGCATTGACTGACTGCGCAGGCTTCACAAACAAGTTGTCGAATTGAGTTCGACTCCACTGTCAAGGAACACATTGGCAACAAGCGAGAGTTTGAAATACTGAGTCTCACCTCAATTGTATGGTTGATAGCATTTGGAAAGTTTTTGATGGTACAGGAGGGCGTTTCTTTCTCTGGAGGATCTTGTGATGAAGCGTATGATTCCGTCACGTCAGGAATTACTACTTGAGTGTTTCCTTTCGTGCCCAAGGTCCCGGATTCAAGCAAAGGTTTACGATAGAAGACACATCTTTGGTCCATATACAGGCCTAGATGAACGTTAGTTCGAAAAAAAAAAAAAAAAAAAGACACTACGTCATACGCACGAGCTTTGATGTTATCCAGAGCGTTTGTGACTCCATCAATACCTTCAAAGAACGCCTCATCATATATGCCTAACAAGAACTCAGATGTGAATTTCATAATGATGAAGATTCATGCTCACCCTCAGTCGCGGTCCCAACTGGCTCTTGCTTCGCTATAATCTTGTTGGTCAAGTCAGGGTTCATATCCGCAACAGCGACCGCAGCAACCTCCGCCTTGAACTTGCCCAAGTCTTTGGGTCGAAACAAGAACTGCCTGTTAAGATTGCTTTTCTCGATTGTATCGAGATCAGTGACATGAACGATGCCATCCGGACCAGATCCGAGACCCATCATGCTCCAATTCTTCAACATTTCACACCCTATCGCTCCAGACCCCACAAGGAATTGTCGGTGATTCGAAATTTGCTCTTGGAACGCTCGACCAAACACTGCTACTTGACCGTCATAACGGGAGTCTGTTGGCTGACAGTCTTCTTCCGAGGGAAGAGTATCGGGCAGTGATTCGAGCGAGTCAAAGTACATGTGCTGAACCATGGGATGGAATTTCGCAGAACAAGCCTTTAGCACTTCTTGAGCAACGAAACCGCCCATTACCGCGTTTATGGGGGATAAATCTCCTGTGGCTTGGTATGCAAGCTCCTTAACAATCTTTTCGTCGATCTCCTTGTCCAATTCCTTGGCCAATGTTAACAGTATCACTGCGTCGGCCTCGTTTCTGGGACGGGGTAGTCTGCCGTGCTGCGTCCTAAATTCCGAAAGCGCCTGGAAGGTAGCGTGCAGAGTTGCCGGTCGATCAAATTTGGCGAAATCTGTTATGAAAAACTCGGGTGACAGTGAAGATTCCCTAAGAGGTTTCTGTTAAAAGTTTTATTAAATGATAAAGCATCTTTATAAACGGAAAACCAACGAAGTCTATGATCTTTGGCATTTTGACTTGAGTGAAGATACCGCCAGTTTTATAATCATCGAATTTCGAGGTATCACCAATGGTAAAGGTGTAGGGCCCTTTGACCGTCACTTTCCGTGGCTCACAGTCATTTAATTGCCGCATTCCTTGTACCTCGGTGAATGTCACAAAATCACCATCTTCTAGACCGTGTCGTGTCTCATCTAGGCAGGTCACTAGCCCTTCATTGTCCTGAGGCTTCATTAGACAAGCACGGGGAATGGGGAAAATTTATAAACCTTGCTAACTGATACAATCATTCCAGTAAGAGGTTGTTCGCCAGTTGGATCGACGCAAGCGAATTTGGCGCCGAAATCAGTAAAGGCGGAACTCGAAGTGTGTTAATTGGGTCCCTTTCGAGATGATCAGGAGAGGCCACTCACCCAAAGAGACCTCTCGTCTCCGTCGAAATAAATGGAACTCCGTTCTGATGAGTCCAATCATTGATTTCAAGTTGCTTGCGATGCGGCACGCCACACAGTACAACAACCTACAAGGTTGCTCAAAGTCGTAGTCCGAAGCAAGAGGATATGACTCACCTGAAAACCTTTGATGAGGTCCACCGTAATTGCGTCACCTGGCATCCCCCCGAGGTCCCTAACGGGGACGTACGCATTCAGTTCTGCGAGCCGGGGAAGAGTGGCCGCGGCGCGAGACTTCCCTATATCTTCAGATCGCAGAAAAAACTGAAAAGGATTATTAGTGTCTTTGTCGTAAGGTTCCAAGAACGACTTGCTTGCGAACTTAAATCTTGCACCGTGACAAGTTCTGGATCATAGATTGTAACGGACTTGACGCCGGCAAGAGCAACGTTTTTAGCTGAGAACAGGGCATTGAGCTAGGCCCTGAAGCATTCGGGAAACATCATCACCTATCTCGACGCCCAAGCCTTGAAGTCCCACGATCAATACATTTGAAACAGCCATTCGTTTCATGGCTGTATCGCATAGATAAGCAACGAGTGATAGATGTGAAGGCTAGAGACACACCTTCGTGTCCGAGGACGTAGCTGATTGAAATGAGATGTTAGCGCCAAGATTTGGGAGTAATCGTCTTCACGCACAGTTGGCGGGAGTACAGGCCTTCATCGATGGCAGCCTCGTCAATATCCATTTGAACACCAAGATTTGAGGTGTCGGTCATTGTGTAAGACGAAATTTGTTTCAAGGGTGGGGATGCACGATTAAATTCTTTGGAGGACGATGAGAGTGGATATACAAAGTACAATCGAGGCTGAGCGCTGAGCAATCACCATGACTCGTAAATATCTAATCTAATCTTGCCACGTGACTCGACACGGCTTCTTCAAGTCACTCACAAGAACGTCAAAGACATCCAGAAGCAGCGGAGCCGGTATACTGACTCGTCCTTTTGTAGATTTGAACGAGCCACCCTTTTCAATAACCTTTGCGTCGAGAAGCAAGCCATCGATGTAGATTGTGGGGGCTTCACATAGACCCATCTCCCCGACCTCCGAAGCAACCAAACGGAGCTGGTGCAGCCAATGTATCCATGTTTGCGTAGAGAGCCCGATGTCAAAGTCAAATGCGACAAGAGCTGCCATTTCGACAGCGTTGACGGAACGTAGAGGAAAGCTAGAACAACTGGCATCGAAGTACCTCCGTCTACGCAGATATTTTCAATCTCCAGGAAAGCGTGGAGAGGATGGAGCTGACTTACAAAGTTTTGGCGTGGAATGCACAATCATCCAACCATTTGGTAGCCAACATGAAACCAACCATGAACATTCTGGCCAACGTTTTCACGATGAGGGATTCACGACGATACAAGTCTCTGCCGATTATTCCGCGAGGAAATAGTGACGAGACATAGAAGAGGGTAAGAAAGAAAATGGGTAGACTGGGATTCAAATCAAAGGCGATTCTTTCTAGGCGAACTGCCAGCGCGCTGAGGGCGCTCATGGGGCTAGACGGCAGAAAACGATTAAGACGGCAGAAAACGATTAATGAAGACAACGGGAACAAAGCGAAGAGAACGACATACATGGATCCAGCTTCCCAATATTCCGAATTCAGAACAGTGTAGAACAAGTATCTTGCAATCCATCGGCAGAAGGAATATTTCTGAAGCTTTGCATAGAGAAGTTTTGGTTCCACGATCTTCACCTTTTTGTTGGTGGGGGCGACGACATAGTCAGCGACGCAGTTGCAGTCAGGACACCCAGCAATATATCTCCTTGGTCCAGGATGGACGGCTGTCGATGTCTTCGTCTGTTTGTGCTCCTGCCCGACGAATTCGACGAGTGCACTGGGACGCGATGATCTTTGCCTATGTCTTGGCGGTGCTAAAGTCGGGGAGCGAGGAGATGATTTTACTCTTTTGGCCTTCGCTGTGGCGTAAGGTTGAAAACGACGTATCTTGAACCCTGCGCTAACTGTGGAATTTTTCGCTGGTACGGGAGAAGAGATGATCGTCGGGTTGTTTTGGTGGACTGCAGGAAGTGTCCACGACACGAATTCTTCTGGCGGGTAGTTCTCCTTGTGGGTTTCGTAAATTTCCGGCGAATGCAGGGTGTCGGGGATCCTCGAGTGACTATGGGAGTTGGCAGCAGAGGCGATGAATTTAGCCTGGGCTCGAAGAGCGTACGCGTGAGTAGCGATAAAGTTGACTGCGCGCATCGCAAACTAGCTAGAACTTGAAAATGACCGGGGAGAACCAGCGGCTCCTTTTATGTAGAGAACTCTGGGCCACATAACACTAAGGTGGCTCAGGCAAAGCACCAATTTGCAACTTCGAACCATTGTGTAAAAAGGCGTTGTTTAAAGATCCCGAGGTGGCCTAGTATACAGAATAAGGAATTCGAACAATACAACGCCTGCAATTGGCCACGATACAACGAAGTTCCATGTGGTCAGTGTGGCCTGAAGGCTGGGGGAATCTTATTACGCATCCGTGGGTTACAACGAACAATGTGATATTCAAATAATCGAATGTTTAATATCGTTCATCGCAGTCGTGAGATCGGGAAAAGGAGCGATAGAGACCACCGCCCACGACGCGTAAAACAGGATAAACAGATCATTTGCGATAAAACTGTCAAGCTATCAATGGGCATATTGATCGTGAAAGCGATTTTACTGACATTACGACGAAAGTTAAACCACAGAGATAGACAGCCACGATCGAAGCTGCTCCGGAATCCGCTATGACGAGGCTAAGCATGGTAGCTCTGTTCTGAAGGATGAGGTACCCACCGTTTGTGTGAGAACTCCCATTCTCGATTGACGATTCGAAAAGCAATGTCTTCGTAAGGCGGGCCAGCACTGAAGTGGAGAAGTACGGTTTCATCGTTTCCTGCCTCTTTGACGATTTTGTATGTTGGAGCTTTCGACTTGTCGATGAGGTCCGGATAAAATATGTTGAACTGAATCAGGTTAGAGTGTGCGGGGCTGATGTATAGATCAGACTTACTTTATATCCCTGAACTACCTTGGGAGGGGGATTGTCGGTGCTGTCATCTGCATCAGAATACAATTAGTCAAAGAAAGAATGCACGGACGCACTCGTAATGCGTCTGGTTATATTTGTTCCACTCGTAGCCCGTATGGACGCGATTGAAGTATCTCGGCTTGCGTGGCCGATATTTGTCTTCCCAGTTGTATGTGGTTGGATTAACGATGTTCTCCTCCAGATTAAAAAGTTCTTCCTCCTCGTCGAGATCTTTCTCTGCCTCAGCCCTGTACAAAGCCTCAGAGGCGAGATCTGCGCCGCTAGATGCTTCTTCGGTTTCGACTTCTGTTGCTGCAGGTTGTGCAGCCTTCGGAACAAACCTGGAAGCGGCGACTGTGCGACGTTGTTGATACTAGACGCGAGTACCTCGTCAGCGAAAGCAAAGACCCCGACAGCTTCAAAGCTTACCAAATTACGGCGATCGTCCTCCTCCAGTATGATGTCGATTTGACGATCATCAGAAGATAATTTAGTGATGTCCAACAGACTTGGACTCATCGCGCGATCGTAGGGCTCCATGTCCTCAACAATTTCATCGCTCATTTCTACATCGACAATTACGTCCAGAGGAGCATTTGACCTCGTGGACGCGGCTTTCGCAACACCAGCCAGCAGCTCTTCTTGGGCCTGGAATGCCTCGTCGCGTTGACGTTTGCGAAGTTGTTCCAGTCTGTTGCGAACGACAACCTCATGTAGAGCTTTCAATTTGGCCTGTACAAGCCTTAGCAAAACGAATTAAGGAAGTTGAATTACCGCACCTTCGCCTTCCAAACCAATAGTTTTTTCAGCAAACTTTCCCAGTAATCAGTATCCAAGGGTTCTCCACTTGACAATTTTTCTTGAACTTTACGTTGAAGCCCAACTAGATCGTCGTAGCACTTCCCTGACAGTAAAGCAGTAATGTCAGCTTCTACCGCGGCAGCCGCTTCAACTCCCATTCGCTCATTTGCCTGAATTCGCTCGAGGCGGTCCTTGCACACAACCATCATGTTCTGAGATAGCCATTGGTAAGGACTACAGGCATCAAGAGAAAGACATACCGTCCAAAAGTCAAGATTTGTTTCAGAGTCCTCAAGAGCCAAGTAACGCTCCACGTCGTCATGGAGTTCATAAGTTTGCTCTGCTGATAAGCTCTACAAAAAATTGTGAGTTCACCTCGCACAGATCTTTAGAACGGAACACCTACGTCAAAGATGTTGTATGGCTCATCTAGGTCGATTTCAAGACCAGCATCTTCATGTTCAGCCTCCTCGTCATCTTGACTTGAAGGGTTGACATATTTGAGATTTAGAGCAAGAAAGTCGATGGCTTTGGCACGCTTCTCCCTGATTCGAATGGCTGCCCTTCGACGCTCCTGCTCCAACTGGAAATCACCATCTTTCGATAGCCATTCCGACATTTGAGCAGATTCCTGAAGCCTTGACATCCTCAGTTCTTCCTCTTCCCGGAGCCGGAGTTCAGCCTCTCGTTCAGCACGGCGACGGTTGAGCCTCTCCAATTCTTCCTTCGCCTCCTGTCTCCTAGCAGCGTCTCTCCGCTGCGAGTCAGCTAACGAGAGCCCTTGTTTCCTCTCCTTCTCGTTCTTCTTGTGCCAGCGGAATTGTTGTCCAAGATTGACGTCATGGAAAGGATTGTCCGTCGCGCTGTATACACTGAGCTCGGCGACTTGGCGAGCCTCCTCTTCCTCTTTTATTCTCCTCTTTTCCGCCTTCCTTGCTTTCCGCTCCTCTGATTTGTCGCGCTTTCGCCTGAAACATGAGGTTCGATAATGTCAAGTGGGATCGTCAGAAGGCTCACCTTTTCTCCTTCTTATCTGTATCCCTGCCCATACTCTCATCTTTTCCCCTACGTTCTGAGTCAATATCACTAGGACTCGGGGTTCTGCGTCGTTTGTATCTCGAGTCGTTACGATCGTCCGCATATTTCATGCTGTCACTAACTCTTGTCGTGTATGTTTCACGATCTCTCTCCGAACGATGGCGGCTATCACTGCCTTTCCGCCAGGGAGATGGCGAACGTGAGCGTCTTCCCATAAGCTAAGCGACGATCAAGATTTGTGGTAGGTTGTGGCCAAGTTGTGGCAGTCAGGAGAGTCACGCTCTGTGGCAAGCTCTGTGGCGGTGATGCTATTCTGATTCCAGCATTTCACGATTTGCGACGACTCTTCCTACATTCCTCCCTTTCTGCCTAGTTATTTCGAATGATCTGGCGGCGTAGTCGACCACTAGGACGCCTTTATCACATCCGACCCCTAGTAACCCGTCACATCCGCACTCAACCTACAGTTGAACCTGGACAGCTCCACGAAAATGGCGACCAAAATAGTCATATCCCAAGTATGGGACTCGCCACTCCTCGTGAGGTACGCGGCGGTGGTCAGGAAAAGTTGACAATAATCTTGAATGTATATAGCTTGTGGAATATCTGAACCAATTCATTGTTGGGCAAGAGAATGCGAAGAAAGTTCTCTCTGTAGCGTAAGCCACAGATTTCAGCATGACAATTCGGCTAAATACCTTACTTGCCTCAGAGTATATAACCATTACAATCGTGTTCGAGCAAACCTTGCGTTCGAAGCCGATGAGATCGAAACAAACAACACAAGGGACGTGCCCCCTGACTGTAAGTAAAATGCATGAACTTAGGTTTCATTGTAACTAACGACAGACATAGCACGATCTGGCGTTGCATCTGCTCGCATACGTCCTTTGCGGAAGCAGGCTTCACCACTATCACTATCAGCTCGTCGGATGGTTCCTCTCTTCGAGAAAAGTAACGTTTTGGTGATGTAAAATTATACCTTTGGGGTCGGAAACGATTGCTTAGAATTCAAAACAGCGGTCCAACTGGTTCTGGTACGTCAGTTGAGCAACATTTATCTGTGAATTTCTGTTGAGGTGCAATCAAAAAGGCAAAACATTATTGGCCAAGACCCTCGCTAAAGTTTTAGATGTTCCCTTCTCTGTTAGTGACGCTACGTCATTTACGCAGGTATTTGGCATCGGATTGACCCTTCACTACCCCTGCTAACAATCCGTGAAGGCGGGATGTCAGTCTCCGGTGTATAACTTGCTTTAGGATGTTAACTTTTTTTTGATATAGATGTCGGAGAGGACGCTGATATGGCGATTCAGCGCCTAGTACGTTCTTGATTCATGACATGCAAGCGACGGATAACTCTAACCTTCTCAGTTACAAGCTGCTAATTGGAATCCATTACAAGCGAGGTTTGGCTTTACTACTACCACCTTCTCGCGATAGCTCAATATTATTTCATAGCATGGGAATCATATACATCGACGAGATTGACAAAATTGCGAGAAAATCAAGCACAGGCACTGAGGGCTCTCGCGACGTGGGTGGTGAGGGTGTTCAACAAGCCCTTCTTAGAATGATGGAGGGCTCTGTGGTAACCGTTCAGGCCAAAGGGGCGGTGTATGCCGAAGCCGCGCCTTCTGGAGGTGAAGGACATTCCCGGAGCGGCCAACGTCCATCTCAAGCGACACGTGAGTTCCCAAGTCGCCTGTCTATAGTGCAAATAACGCTGATACACACGATGCCATGGTCAGCTAAACCCGACACTTACCAAATTGACACGTCAAACGTTTTATTCATTTTGAGTGGTGCTTTTGTTGGCCTCGACAAAGTCATCAAACAGCGAGTAGCGAAAGGAGTGAGTTCTACTTTCCCGTAGAAATCCGTCTTTTTTGACCTTGTACGTTACAGTCGATTGGTTTTACCGCAAATTTGACGTCGACTGATGGTGACGGCCCCCTACCGTTCTTCACCCCAAATCGCAAGACTCAGCATAATATCCTAGACTTGGTTGAGACGAGTGGTATGTTTTTTCCTGAATTTGTTCCCTCTTCGTCTCATCGAACCACCCAAAGATCTCGTTAAATATGGGTAAATTCATATCTTTTATTGGGCGTCTCTTTGTCAAATTCGAGTCCAGGTTTATCCCAGAGTTCATCTCCCGTCTACCATCTATCACTGCGTTGTCTCCGCTCACTGTTTCGGATCTGAAGCGAATCTTGACCGAGGTGAAAGGATCGTTAATGTCGCAGTATCAGTCCCTCTTTGGATACTCCGGAGTGGAGATCAGGTTTACAAGTGCAGCGTTGGATGAAATATGTCAGAAGGCGTTTGATCGAGGTGGTGGGGCTCGTGGGCTGAGAGGTATAATGGTAAGCTCTGTCTGGGGGTCTAGAATCTCTCTAACCACATTCTTAGGAATCCCTTTTACTCGAACCTATGTATGAAGTGCCGTAAGTTTTCGGAATTCATTTTCGAAATGTCCACTGACTTTGTATCCTCTACAGTGGCTCTGTGAGTGTATCGCCGTCATCGTCGTGTTGCTGATCTCATATTTTTTGACGATTTCAGGACATTTGTCACGTCCTAATCACAGAGGATGTGGTGAAAGGGACGGGATCTCCTGGGTACTGGCGGAGAGGCGAAGGCGTTGCATTCTGGGAAGCTTGGGCAATGCAAGAGGCCTCCTATAACCAGCGATGACAGCGGTAACTGGAATAATAAAGTGATGATGACTTGATGTATGTAGTAATATTGTAACGTTTTCCGTCTATCAGTAGAGGAATATACACAAAATTGACCATTTCTCCGTAATGTACTGAACAGATGAGTCGGACGTGGCGATGGCTATCAAAAGCCTGGTATGAGGCGCAAGCATAAGGAAAGGGATTCGCTTTCGGCGGCTTAGTCGGTCTTGGCCTCGACCTCCTCCTTCTCCTGCTCCTTCTCCTTTTCCGACTCTGCAGCAACCTCCTTTGTCTCCTCTTTCTTAGCCTCTGCTGGTTCCTTTGTCAGTCCGGCGTTCTTCTTCTGTGCATCCTCAAAGGCGGTCTTGAACTGAGCAGCATCTAACCAAGCAAATTTGTGTTGTAAAAGATCTGCCAGAAGTAGTGTCACACGACTCACTTTCAGAGTTCGCGAAACGAATAGCAAGCGTCTCCGAAGTCGGTGGAGCCTCAGAGTAATCAGCAGCTACTTTCCAAACCCAACTCCTATCAGAGCCGATATTGGGTTGGAGGCGCATTTCAGCAGAGACTTCACGACGCGATGATTAGGGATTTGCGCGCTGTTTACCACGATGGAAAATCACTCACTAACGTGGTTCGCGCAGACCTTCAAGGTCTTGTCACGCCTCATTACCAGTCTCACTTTCTTAGTTTCCTTATGCGAGAGAAGACGGGCATCCCCAGTACCGCGTTCCTTCCATTCTGCAGATTCACCATCAAAGCGGAAGAGTTTAGCACGCCTGTGGTCGAGGGGTGAGTATTTTATTCCTGATGACGGGATTAGATAAGGAGATGAGCGGACATCTTGAAGAGAACATCTTCATCTTCTTCATGAGTTTTGGTGTCGACTTGCTCTGTGAGTTTGATTACAGGTTCAAAGTGGACATCAACCTCCTCTTCCTAGATCAATTGTAGGTAATCAATAGATCTGAATAGTAGATAGTGGTGGGACATACTCTTGGTGCAAGGGCGTCAGTGTTTTCGGTCATTAATGCGATGGAGATGGAAGAGACTATCTTTGAAGATAATCATGATTGTCAGAAGATGTCACACTCACGTGCCAATGCAAGCATCACGGGTGACTGTAATCCACACTTGGTCTATGACAATAATGTTACTGTATACCCGCTATTCTCTCTTCGCATTCTTCTTTTTCCTTCCGGCCCTGATATCCGCCCATCTCGTAGAAGTTCCTGCAGGAAAGAAAGATTGCTACTTTGAAGACCTCCATAAACATGACAAGGTACTCCTCTCCCCATCTCTCACCTGCGACGCTTCTCATGGCATACATAGATGACTGTGACCTATCAGGTTGGAGAGGGTGGTCATCTCGACATCGACTTCTGGGTTCGTAAGACCTTTTGCATCATATCTCGACCGCTCTTGACCTATTCTTTAGTTGTCCGACCCATCTGGAACCGTTCTTGGAAAACAAATACGGCAATCCACCGGTTCAATATCTATCACTGCTGAAAAGGATGGTCGGCACGAGTATTGCTTCTCCAACCAAATGAGTGCTATTGCCGACAAGATGGTCAGGTGTGTACCACCGTTTTCTTCCGTCACGGAGGTTGACTGACTTCCTATACCTAGTTTCAATGTTCATGGAGTGATTTACGTCGGTGGAGATGGTACGACGATGAAAAACTTACTCTCAGTTCTTCCAAACTGATACCCCCCAGCGGATGTTGTGGCGCCCATCGAGCGCGAAATTCGTTCACTAGCGGCTGGACTCACGTCCGTCAAAGACGAGCAGGAATACATCGTCGTTAGAGAGCGAACCCATCGAAATACGGCCGAGTCCACAAACGCTCGCGTCAAATGGTGGTCTGTGTTGCAGGCAATTGTCCTCTTCTCTGTGGTGGCTTGGCAGGTTTACTACCTAAAAGTGAGCTCATCCCTCATCTCTTCGTTTAATTTGGGCTTGAACGGTGTTGTCCCAGTCCTTCTTTGAAGTAAAACGTGTAATTTAGATGCTATATATATGTTCCACTGTTTTATCGACACTATAGACTTCAACGAGTGACATTGATGTTGGGCGCCGTTAACACCGCAAAATGACGCCTAACGTCCTTTTGTTGAGGCTAAGTATAAATTATAGTCAAGACAATCCTTGCGATGTTACGTTTCTGGGTATAAAAAAACAACAGCGAGTGCAATGGAAGTTTGGGCATAGGTAGGACGAATAATTTAAGAAATGCATGTCATGAGGTAGGACATTATGTGACTAAGGAAGACGGTCTACAGCTAAAATTTACAGACAAAGACGCCGCTCAGAGCTATCAAACGTGAACTCATCGCCAGGTTGGTCGGGACCTGCCTACGCTGCTGAAATCTCCACTCGCATTTGGGTCCACCACAGCCATGAGGGACAAGTTTGCTATCTGCGTTGTTGACGAGCTCGTCTTGACTTTCACAGATGATGTCTTGGTCAAGGACGATCGCTTCTGACGTTTCCCGGGACTCGCCAACAACACTCGCCTTGCCCCAGCCTTGCTCCCCTCCCCAGTTTGGGGAGACAGCTGCGGAATCATACTTGACCGTCGACGACCCTTCTCGTTTCGCATTGGCCCTATGTTTGAGCGTCTACGGCTGCCACCGCTCTTTCCGCTGGTAGATGCAGATAATCCGTTGACTTTGCATGTGGAAGGAGCCCGTCTTGCTGGACTTCCATAGCCACGGTCACGAGCTTTAGGGACGTGCAAACTGTCCCCATAACCGCGATCATCACTGGAGTTCGAGTCCTCGTTAGACACAAGTCTATTCAAGCTCATTTCTGACAAGGGATGACTGTGCCTTTCGGGACTCGCGGTCTCGTCGTCTTCCATGAGACTGCCAAGGGTCGACGCCTTGGTCTTTGACTTTAGGAAACTGGGATCCAAGCGACTCGCCCGAGGCCGCTTAGCTCCGGCAGGTCGATGAGAGCTGGAGGAAGAGAATGACGCTGACATGAAACTCATGTTAACACTGTCATCCGTCTTCTCGTTTTCGTCCTCCCATTCGCTTTCGGAACCTCCAAGTGACGAGGATGGCCTGTGCGGCGGTGGTGAGAAAACTGAACTCTTGACACTACTGGCAATGGGCTCAACAGCGGGGCTGGCAGGGATAATGGCTACGGCTACGGGCGGGTTTATTTTCGTGCCACCATCGTCGAGGTCTCCTTGTCCAACTTCATCTCGCCATTGCACATTCTTCAAAGACTTTGCACCTTTTTTCTCCTTGTCGGACACCTTTCTGCTATAAGGTTGCGAGGCCAGGCTTGATCGCAGGGACTTGCGCGGGGATCGGTGTGACCGACGGGGAGGAGAAGCTGAAATGGAGGTGGAACCGTATGACGACGACCGTTGGGAAATTGATGGCCTAGGCCCAAGTTGTTGCAATACTGCAGGTCCCGAGCTGACGCGTTTCTTGAAGGTCGCTCCATAATCTTGCAAACCGTCCATGTGTGAAGCAAGCGAAAGACGACTAATACGCGAGTATGACTCAGCGGAATGGCCTAACAGTTCCTTGAAGGTTTCATCGTTTTTCTTCTTGATGTTGCTCAAGAGTTCTGCTACCTCCTTGGTGCTGTTTCCTAATGCCTGTCCATCGTCCGAGGGGCCCTGCAATGTGTTCGCTGCGTCTCCAACCATGACCGTGCACCTTCCAAGCATCCCAATGAGTTTGACCATTACCCCCGCCATGTCATTCAAAGCAGCACGCGTAGCATCCCGTTCACTTTCGAGCCTCAATTTCTCCATCTCTTCTCTTTTACATGCGATCTCAAGCCTGACGTTTGATGCGGAAACTTCATCGAGCTTCTCTGACTTTCGTTCAGAGACGGCACGCATCGTAGCCTCGAACATGGCAGCGGAATTCGAGGAGCGTTGCAAATTGACATTTAATGGTGATCCCAGCTTTATGGCTTCTTCCTCTGGACCAGCCAGCGCCTTTAGCAGCTCACGCTCTGCTTGGGATGAGGGTGAGCTACTAGTGGAGTCAAGTTGGCGAAGACGAGTCTGAATAGCAGCGAGTTTGGCTTTTGCCACGGAAAGTTTGCCTGAACATGCACCGCCGTCTACGATCGAGTCTTTGGTTTGTTCTGCCTTGAATTTGACATCAGACTTTGCTCTTTCGACCTCAGCCTTCGCCTCCGCCTTCTTTCGAGAAGTAATTTCATTTTCAGACGACTTCTTGCCAGCAAGCTTCTGTTTGAGTTCTGAAATCTCCGAGTTTAGCCTGTTGATGGCTTCGACATATCGACCAACATGGCGATCAACGTTGACAACATTTCTGGTAACGACTTTGGTCTTGATCTTCGTTGCTCGCTCCGCATAGACGAGCGTATTGTGGGTGTCATCGAAATGATTGGACGTTGGTGCAACGCAGACAATCATGACTGTCTTGCAGTTGCCTCCAAGGGAGAATTTGAGCAGACGAGTCAATTTGCTGTTCCTGTAAGGAACGTGGCGTATTGCACCACCGCTCTCGCAAAGAGCGTTGATACAGTTTCCAAGGGCGAGAAGGGATTTGTTGATATTTGCTCCCTCTACCATCCGTTGGCCCATGTTGGTGGTTGCGGCTGCCCGCTCGCTGCCTGCAAGATCAATGATGGAAAGAGTGGCCATGGTTCGCTGCTCTGTCAAGGCCGCTGTGCGTGGTGATTGAGTGACGTGAACTTGCAAGACGGCATGCGACCGGGAGCTTGTCTCATTCGCGTGCGTTGGACTTTGTGTGCGCCTCTGGTTTCCCAATAGCACGATTTCCTTTACCTCCTCTGCGGTTTGCGGCTTCAACTCAACCAGACCCACCACCTTTACAGCCTTATCCTCTCGAATGGATAATCCGCCTCGTGGGTTATGTGATCCCGGCTCCGCGAGGAGATCTCGAATTTCTTCGTTGTAAATTTCCAAAAAGGTGACCATGACTTCAACGTTCCATTCGTCCCTCCTATCCTCAATTCGTTGGAATAAGTCTGACATAGTCAGATAGATGATACCAGGATCCGCCTCCGTTCCGCTGATAGTATGAGTTTTCCCGCATCCTGTAGCCTGTGATCAAGTTAGCCAACGGATTCCGAACTTTTGAGAGAGCCTTACACCGTACGCAAAGATTGTTGCATTGTATCCGTCCAAAAGGCCTTTGAGCAAGGGTTGGGAGGTTGCCTCGAATACATCCTCCTGTCGCGCCTCGTGTCCAAAGACACGGTCAAACATAAATCGCCTATCCTTATAACGTTTCGTCCCTGGCGGCATGAAACCGCGTTCGACAAAGGCTCGTGCCCTGTCCTTCTCGTCTGGGTCAAAGGTGAGGATGCGGTCGTCAACAATTTGAACAATATCGCGCAGTGTCGCTGTATTGACAACTTTTCCTGGCGTTGAAAGGGCGCCATCGCCTCTTATTGTTGTATCGAAGCAAGGTTCCGGGAGACGCGCTGCTTCAGCTGTTGTCGGTGGACGGACTCGAACTGTACGTAGTCAGTGAGTTGGTGTGATCCAAGCAAAGAAATATAGCATTCAGCACCTGCGACTGTGATTGAGCCAGCAGCAACCATTGTTCAAAGAACGTGGTGTAGTCTTGGGTGGATGGTTGAGAGCGGTGGAAATTGAACCATCACCATGAAGCAAATCATGTGACCGCGAAACTCACTATATTGAGATGATTATCCAAGATATTATCTAACCCAGTTACCATGATCATCTCCATTGAATCCCCTGCAGATTTTCATGTTCACCTCCGACAAGGATCCATCTCACAATTAATTGTTCCTCATGTCAGAAAGGGTGGATTCCATCTCGCCTATGTCATGGTAACATACGATTTTTACCAGAAAGTGTTCTAGCTGACCTCGTCCTAGCCCAATCTGAAGCCGCCAGTGACATCGACGGAACAAGCACTGAAATATAAGGCCGACTTGGAGAGGATCGATTCCAACGTCGACTATCTTATGACCTTGTACTTGTCCCCCGAGCTGACACCAGACGAGATCAGGAAAGCCAAGAATGCTGGAATTGTCGGTGTGTGGAATCATCCACCGCTTCCGGTAAGATCACCTTTTCTTCCTGCACAGGCGTCAAATCGTACCCTCGTGGGGTCACAACAAATTCGGAAGGTGGTATAGAGTCTTATGAAACGTACTACCCCATCTTCGAGGTCATGCAGGAAGTCGGGATGGTTTTGAATCTTCACGGTGAAGTTCCTTCAGACGCAAAGACAGTGAGATCTGGTCCTTTGGAGAAAATTGACTGAAGGCTAAATAAATCCACAGAATGTTCATGTCCTGAATGCAGAACCTCGATTTCTCCCTCACCTGCTCAAGATCCACGCCGACTTTCCTGCTTTGCGCATCGTCCTCGAACATGCAACAACAAGGGCAGCTGTCGAGGCTGTCAAATCTTGTGGACCAACTGTGGCGTGCACTATCACGGCACATCACCTCGCACTCATTGTAGATGATTGGGCGGGGCAATCTTGGAATTTCTGTAAACCTGTTGCAAAGTATCCAGACGACAGACAAGCTCTGAGGGATGTTGTCAAAGAGGGTGAGTTAGCATGGAGGATGAACTGGAGCAAATTTGTTGAATTTTTATCTCCAACAGGGCATCCCAGGTTTTTCCTTGGCTCTGACTCTGCACCCCATCCACCCGAAGCGAAATCCGTTAGCCGACCCACCCATGGATGTGCAGCTGGTGTTTATACCTCGCCCATCCTTTTGCCCCTAGTGGCAGAGCTTCTGGAATCGTTCGGAGCGCTTGACAACTTGGAAGGCTTTGTTAGCAGAAACGGAAGGGCCTTTTATCAAAGGCCTTACACAGGAGAAGGATCTGGAAAGGTCACTCTGCGAAAACTATCCGATAGGAAGCAGTTAGAGTCGACATATATTTTAGGTAATGATAGTTTAATTCCTTTCTGGGCTGGAAAAGAGATAGGCTGGGAATTGGTCGAAGAAACAACCGCCTAGGTCCAGCGGGTATTCATAATTTATATACTTGACTGGAGGTATAGCCCATATTGCCCAATATGCCACCAACGACACCTTGAGAGAAATTGCGACCGTATGGCCCTGATATTGCGTTGATCATCCTGAAAAATAAAAGAGTGAGATAAAACCTAGGAGAAAGGAAAATACGTACGGCTCGGGACCGCAAACCAGGAACAATGTCTTTCGAGGAGCCGGATCTGGAGCTGACCTCAGCAACATTCGCTGCCACAACGGTGGTTTTTTTTTCACCACTCCCAAGCATTTTTCAAGGCCGAGTTGTGATATACGTCCAACTTGGAATTTGGGCGTTGGCCTTGAATCTACAGGGGTCGCTGAGTCCACAAAGAAGTGAACATTAAATCGTCCTGGATTGTCTTGAGCAAAGGCCTGAAGGGGCTGAAGAAGTGCAGGCGGTGGGAGTTGCTCGGGGTTACGAGATGAATGTATCAGCGTGAACTTAGTAGAAGGAGAAAGGTTGGTCCGGGAGATGATGTGGTGGAATAATTGGTAGAATGGCGTTATTCCTGTTCCACCAGATATCTTTAAGTTTGGTCAGAAAGACTGCACTCATCTTGTTAAATTCAAGACGTACCATGACAACCTCATCCCAGGTATCTTCCTTCCAGGGCCATGTTTGCAGAGGGCCGCGCAGCTCAATATGATCTCCAGGAGATTTTGAGTGCAGCCAGCGACCGACTTCGCCTTTTTCGTACTTTTTTATCCAAAAATGCATACGGCCGTTGTCGTCGACCCCTTCCAGAGGGGTGTACGGACGCTCTACTTGTATGTCATCGTCCTTGATGAAGACTGACCATATTGAGGCGAATGTGTCTCGAGGGGGGAGCAAGTCGGTTGATATGGCAAGTTCTAGCAACTTTGAATCAGTTCCAGATGATTCATTTGACAGAACAGTTGCTGGAGTGAAATGACTTGGGCTGAGCGGAATTTTCCTTGGTGAGGCCCGCGAAGAATCGGGAAGGAAGAAATAGACTGCTGCCCCAGCGGCAAATGCAATACCAATTGAAACTTTATGGCGTTGGGACCGAGGTGGTATGGACTGGGCCTGTGTGAATAGACACCTATGAATTGTGCGCAAGGGGGTTGCACGCATTGGAAATGAGGTAAATATCTATAAATACGCTCTACTTGTGCGCTACCACCATCTATCCTTACTTATATTTTATTTGTCCTATTAATCATGAACATCGCCCAGTGCCTCACATCGACTAGTCCTATAGAAAACCTGACGCTGGCGTCCCTGCACTTCAGATACAGCCCTATTCTATCCTCTCCTTCACGATCCCCTGGAAATCGCCCCTGGGCATTCTCCCATTCTTTTACGGAAAATCGCGTCGAGGAGGATGATTTTCAATCAAACGCGGCCGTCGGTGCTACTCGCTGGAATACAAAAGACTCTGGTTTTCCTCTAACTGGCCTTGGCATTCGTTACCTTGATTCTACCGTCCGATCCGAAGGCAAAATTCTTTCAAAATCTCCTCGTGAAGAAGTGTTAGGGCCCTTCAACTACAATCGACGTCATCGAGGAACTCCTCGACTGGATTCGTGTTATACCACGGTAGAAGATGATCAGAAAAAACTATCGGAACGAGCTCTTCTGGAGGAGGATCCCGCCCAACTGTCACCATGGACATTTTCTTCAATGCTGAAGGCAACTGAATTCACTGTGGAAGACCCCGTGTATGAGTTATCTACTTCATTGCTGACAGAAAACATCGAACGCAGCCCGATTTCCAACATTGTAGACACCGGGGAATGTTCTCTTGAGAAGCTTTCCCTTGTTTCTGGTCTGTCAGTCGAACTTTTGGCGGCTCAAATATCAGCAACTGCCGAATACACTCTTCAACGTCTGGCGGTTAAAGAACGAACCACGCTACCCACACTTAATCTTGACGTTGGGGAAACAAGCTCAGCAACGTTCGGTATGCGCAACTTTTTCAAAGCTATGCCTCCTTGCATCGGCATCAACCCCTCAGAAATCATGCCGCCGCCTTCACATTTCACACACCCTTCATCAATATCCAATTCATCCTGCTCAGAAAACTTGGATGTCCCGCCGTCCTTCCATAATCAAGATCTGCTGACGTATCCTGACGCGGCCCCACGCTCTGAGGATGCTCTTATCGAATCAGAGCTAACGCCTACAGAGGAACTTTACCAGCTGGAACTTCCAGAGGGCGAAGCCGAAGCGTTGTACGAATTATCCAGCGCGTCGGACTATTCTCCAATTTCTGACTTCTCTTCTCGGCCCTCTGCGCGTATGCTACGAGGAAAAAAACGCAAGCTATCAAAAAAGAGAACAGACATCCCTCAATTATGTCCTACTTTTCAACACGACCTCCAGATTGATGAGCAAGGTTTTCCACCTATTAATTTTGGAACGCCTGTCTTTGATGCTCATCGAGGAATTCACCTTGCTGATCTCAAAGCTCGGGCTGAACGATATAGATTGCGCAACCAAGGACGCGATTATGACAAGAAGTGGCTCATGTCGTTTGCGGGCAAGTTGACATCAAGAGGAGCGCTTATTGAAGAATTCCGGTGCTATGTGATGGACTGCCAACAGCACAACAAAAGGCGAGATCATATACTGATTCACGTTGGTGGCCACCTTGATCAGAGGCCGTTCAAATGTCTGCATTGGTGTGTTCTACATCTCTCTAGGTCCCATCTGAGCTAAATTACTGCGGGCCAAGTGACGCCCGCTTTTTGCGTAGAAACGAGTGCAAACGTCACGAGTTGAGCCATACTGGCGACCGTCCTTACTCTTGTGACTTGTGCCCCAATCCTACTACCTTTGTCCGGCGAGACCTTCTAAAGCGGCACTTGAAGCGAACACACCATATTGGGAAGGAAGAGGACTGCAGTTTGCGTAAAAAGAAAGCGAGGCGATCCTAGGAAGTTTCATTGTTCGTCCGAAGGGCGGTTCATTAAATTATAAAGGTCATATGCGTACAAGTCCGTGAACGGGTTGGCGTAGTAGTATGCGCTGTAATGCTTGCGGTGGGCGTATAAATATAGTGTAAATGCGAAGGAGGCGAATGTAATATGTGCTACGAAACAGAAACGTACCAGTGCGAAGTGGCCGATTGATGGGAATTACGGTCGCCACACCGAATTGCGGGCGGGGGTATGCGTATTATTCGTGTTTTTAGTCCGCTGCGGAGGTTTGGAGGGGGTCACTGGCCGAAGGAGTGAGGGGTCAGGCTCGGCTCGTCTCATGAACTGCAAAGGAGTCAAAGGGGACCCCTTGGCTGAAGGTGATGATCTAATGGATTGTGGACTTTGCCCACTGGGTGTCAAGAGAGAAAAGGATGGAACGAAAGGGAGTTTTGGCTCAGGCGTTCGTGGTGGCAGTGGAGGCGATTTGAATTCAGGAGCTTCAAGAAGTGTCGCCGAACTAATCCACTTTTCTTCGGGCATCCCATAACGAGGAGGGGACTCTGGCAACAACCGGAAGCTGTCAGCAAAATGGTCTTGGATAAATCTTAGAAAAATGGTCGTTAGTAGACAAACAAAAAGGAACAAGAAGCAAGGCAACTGACCGGGAAAGCTCTGTCCATCCGCCCCCGACTCGAACCATGACGGTTTGTGAACGTAGGATGCGGCAAAAGCAAAGTTTTGCATCTTGATTGCCAATCCAGTATTTACCACTCTGATCTTTCCAAGTCTCCGATACACCTTCAATGTTGATTCCTACAGGAAGTTGATTGACAACGTCACCCACAGCGACGTCAAGCTTGCTTTTAGGATCGGCAATGTATTTCTTCCGTGGTGATGAACTTGTCTTTTTCTGTGGCGTTGTCACTCGCGCAACCATGGATGACAAAGAGTTTCTTGGAGCACGAGACCAGGTGGACGTGGATGTTGTAGAAGTGCGAGGCGCCATAGCAGAGCGAGACGTCGAGCGTTCTGACATGCTCGGGGAACCAGTTCGTTTATTTTGGCCGGTATGTGCTCGTGATCGCGACGGGGTGACAGCTGGCGGCCGAGCTGCAGTTGAAGTCGAATTTGATAGACTTGTCGTTCGTTGTCGAGAAGCGAAAGTAGATCCAAATAACGACGAACCAGATACTGAGCGGCTGGTTGACGCAACGGATAACCGGCTACTTGGGCGAGTACGCGGTTGCTCTCCTGAGACCACACGGCGGGAAGTCACACGAGGGGGAACATTCAATCTTCCCCTGGAAGGGCCAGAGGAGGCGGAGAGGTGCGAGTAAGAGCCAACCTTTTTCGCTGAACTTGTGTTCATAGAAACACTGCTGCTTCTGCCGGAGCTGTGTCGCGAACTGACGACGCTGACTGGACGCGATTTCTTTCCACCGAGTCTGTCATTCCCCATGTCTTCTAGCTCAAGCCAAGTCTGGTCAACCCGTCGATGTTCAGAAATTGCGCGTGCATCGTTGGATACGGCGGAGAACTTCAACTTCATGTCTTGGATGAGACCCTGGACAAAGGCAAGCCTCGCCGAGAGTTGTTCCTCAGGTGATGCGTTCTTGGATGCTTCAAACGACGACGACATAACATCGGGAGGAAGGGCAGGGTAGCTGTCGATGTGTTCAAGAAGGTCGCTCAAGCCAGCGTCGCAGAGACGCACTGCCTCTGACATTTGAATCAAGGGTTCAGTATTCGTGAGCAGACGAGAGAATGCCTCAACCTCCATCCTCAGTGATCGCAGCTCAGTATTTATGGCGGGTGTATCCACAGATGGGGGCAACTTATCGACATCAGACGAGATGTGGAGAAAGTCTTCGGTCATTTGAGTGATTTGTGCGCGTGTGGGCAAATATGCTGAGGGCTTCGTTGGTCGAAGAACCTCATTAATGTTTAATGAATGAAGACGTTTTCTCAGCGCGAAAATTAGCGCTTGAGTGTTGAGGACTTCCTTATTTTGAGTACCAGGTGAATTTAAAGGCGCAAGGTTAAGTCCAAAGACATCTTGGAAAAACAATAGTATTCAATAGGGGAACAGACGTTGTGTTGCTGAAGCTTACCACTTTCCGAATACAGCTGCATCAGAGCTCTTACTCCCCCAGCTTTCTGGTCAGCTCGCTTTGAGAGTCCTGGGGTTTTGTGTGTCGCTATATTCTCTTCCGTCTCAAGGAACGCTTTCTGTTGTTTGAATTCAACTCCGCGGGGTACTTGTTCTTTAGCATCTTTAGTCCATCGTCCTTCTTCAGCCTCATGTATCATTCCCTTTTGTTCGCCATCTTGGGCCAGCTGTCGATCTCCGGCTTCATGCGCCAATGGTTGCTCCTCGGCTTCCTTCGCAAGTTGTCTCTCTCTTTTCTCTTTCTCCTCTCTAAGCTCCTGTGCCAGCTGCCTTTCTTCAGCCTCTTGCATCAATCTTTTCTCCTCAGCCTCGTTAGCTAACTGTTGCTCTTTCTCTCGTGCTTCCTTTTCCTGTTGTTTCCGCCCTTCCTCCTCTAACTCTCGTCTCTCTCTTTCAGCTTTCTCCGCGTCAAGTCGCTCTTGTTCTTGAACTTTTTTCTCTCTCCGTTTCTGTTCTTCTTCCTCTAGCTCTCGCCGCTCTAACTCAGCTTTCTCTGCCTCAAGACGCTCCCGCTCTTTCTCCTCTAGCTCTCGCCGTTCTGACTCAGCTTTCTCTGCCTCGAGATGCTCCCGCTCTTTCTCTTCTTTCTCCCTTAGCCGTTCTAACTCAGCTTTCTCTGCCTCGAGACGCTCCCGCTCTTTCTCAGCCTTCTCTACATCAAGTCGCTCTCGCTCTGCGTGCCAGCGACGCTGCTCTTCAAGCTCCTCCTGAACCAACCTCAGCTTCTCCTCCATCTCCTCTCGTTCACGTTGCAGCCGCGCCTTTTCGGCCTCCTCACGCACAATCCGTTCTTCTTCCGCTTTCAATCGAGCAGCCTCCACCGCTGCTTCTTCTTCCAACCGCTGCCGCTCCCTTGCTTCCTTTTGTTCAGCCTCAAAGCGAATGCGTTCAGTTTCGAGGGCCAATAAACGTTGATGCTCAGCCTCTTGCATTCTTTCTTGAGCCTGCCGTTCAGCTTCTAAACGCTGTTTCTCCTCCATCGCGAGCCTCTCCTCTGCCAATCGAATATTTTCTCTTTCCTCAGCAGCTAGGCGTTCCTGCTCTTCTCGTCTAGTTTTCTCCTCAAGATTCCGAACAGCCTCTTGCCGATGGAGTTCGGTGGCCCTTGCCTGGGAGATGTCATCCTTCAACCTGGCAACGTGCTCTTCCCATGTCCTAAAACACTCTTCGGCATTTTCGACGTTTCTCATTCTTGCCACGTATATCTGGTCACAGTGGGTACGTTCAAGAGGGGCTGAAGAAGTATTTATTCGTCGGAGAAGTTCACGTATCGATGCGAAGGAAAGAGATATTCTTCGTCGATTGGAGAGCGATGAATCTTCGACCACGCTGGAGAGTTTATCCAATGAGGTCAAGACGCCTTCATCCTGTGCTACGAAATCCGCAAGAGCCAACTTGTGACCATTTAGATCCTCGATGACATTGTCAACATCATCAAGGGTCGCTGAAAGCGTGGAATCGAGCTCCTTTGCCATCTGCGCTACTTCGAGATGCATATGCGACTCTTTTAACATCTCAAGCCTGCCTGACAGTCTCATCGCGTATGAATTAGAATCTGCTCGCACGGAGGCATCTAAAACTCCAAGATCGAACGGCAGATCAATTATCATGTCTGGCGGCTGAGTTCCAGCTAACTTGAGGCTTGGAGTTGAAAAGTGCCTCTTCGAGAAGGTTGGGCTACCAGGAGATGGGCGTCCCGAAACGAAAGGGATTCGTTTAGACAAGCTATCCAGAAATGTGGTGACTTCGTCCTGTACACTTTTCATTTCCGTGAACATATTCTTCGTGTCGTTGTTGGACGGACCAATCACCGTATGATCACCAAGCGTATCGTCGATGGTTTGGCGATATTGAATTTTAAGGTTTTCGATACGAAGAAGGAAACCATTATGTTCTTCGCGTACCAGATTCATTGCAGCTGACTGTTTTTGGATTGCGGTGAGTAGCTGAAGCATCTGTTCAACGTTTTCCACACGCCTCTTCAGAGCTTTAGAACTTTCAAGCAGGTAGTCCTTGAGAGGTGGCTGTAAGTCTATAGCAAGGGTCTCCACCGGTATTTCGACGGTATTTGATATATCATGACGCAGGCGGTGAAGTTCCACGTTTATGTCCGCATGAGTGGATCCTACGGACGATAGAAGAATTGTCGGACTTTCCGGAGTAAGGGGTGCCCCAGTTCCGTTTGATTCTTGACGCCACCGCTGTTTCTCCATTACCTCGAAGATTCGCAGTCGTATACCGTCAAGTTCCTTCAGTTTGTCATCCATGAGAGACCAAATTCTTCTCGCCTCTCGCAATTTGACAACCTTTTCTGAAACAGAATCGCAAAGACTCTGGGCTTCCTGTCGCATGGTACTCAACCTCCGGATATCAGCAGCAGCGTTGTCTCTGTAGATGGCGTCGATGTCTAAAAGATCCAGAGAGTGGAGATGAATATGGGAGGTCCGCAAAAGTTCATCAGAAGGTTCACAAATACGCGACATTTCTTCGAGCATGGATGGTAGGAGAGCAACAAAAACTGAATGGCGTGTCGGCTCTAAGCATGCCTCGGTGGTGAGATCAGGAGGAGTCCCATCTTCGTCACTTCCAGTCACACCATCCTTTAATCGTTGAATGACAGTTGCGAACGATTCAGATAGTTCATTTGCAGACTGCACCATAGTCTCAACGCGTTTTACTGCGTCGTATTTATTTCGATACTCTTGCGCAGCGACATGAACAGCTCGAGCCATGGTGGTTGCAGTGGCGATTTCCAGAGAAAGATTCTCAGCCAGCGTTACATTAAACGCTTTTTGATCGAGAAATAGAGGGTGTTCTGGAAGAGGAAATGTGCTTGTGGTTGATGCGGGATCACATCGCACAGACAACCTTTTTAGGATTGCGTCCGCGCGACTGGCGAATAATGAGCTCTGGCGTGAGGTAGGAAGCTGAAGTTTGGCCGTCTCGATCTCTTCCAACAGATTTTGAGCTGAAAGTTGATCTTTTTTCGTCTCAACATAGATTTCATCAGCCCTGCGTTATAACATTCAGCGACGTGGACACCGTTTTGAGTAGATTGAATATACTTTCTCCACTGCATAACTAGGTTCATAACAAACTTGCCAACGTGCTCCATCTCGTTGATGCTCTTTTCCTCCAAATGATCTTGTTCGTCGAGAAGTACCTCCGGAACAGGCTTCCGACTGTTATCAATTAACTTGTCGAGCGCCTTACCGGCGGCAGCGACTTTTCCATGACGAAGGCTGGTGATGCGTGCACCAAACTGGGCTGCATCTCGGGAGAGCAGCTCTGCTAGCTTGAAGCGGGCACTACGAGAGAATGACGGAACGGATATGCTGGTATCAGAGCCAACCGACGCCAATGAAGTGACTGAGGCGCGTCGACTTGGCATGGTCACATCCTCAGCCATTGGAGAGGGCCCGTCGTAAATTGAGGGCGACCACCGCGCGCGTTTCGTAAGAAAGACATTAAGATCGTTGATAATTCCGCGACGGTCCTTCCACGACCCAATCCTATTCTCCTCCCATGTCAACCTGACACTCAAGAGTTCCAAATGTTCGGAGCGGTCGCGGAGAAGATGTAACAATTTGTCCAGTTCATAAATGGTTGTCAGCGTCAACTCAATCACATCAGTATCCTGAGGGGATAGGTTCCGCTGGGTCGCCGCTAGGAAACGTGAGCGATGGAAGACAAAGTGACGGAACAACAATCACACCTTTCGTTAGCTGCCTGAGCTTCTTCAATTCGCCAGTGTCAAAGATTTCCGTTTCCTTTTCGATAGTATCGTGTTCCGCTAACCACTGCTGAAGTTCAGCGCGCGTCGCAAGGCCTGGTACCTCTTCTGCCGATGATTGTACGGCGTCTAGCCCGGCAAAGACCTCGATTGGAGGCATTTTGTCCAAGAACTAAAAATTGATCAGATACCCTGGAAAAGGGTCAAAATTTGAGAAAGGTGACCTTGATTTTTTCCTCTATCCATGTTTTCCGCTCACTGAACGTTTGAAGCTCGATTACCTCGTGCGACTCGAGAGCTTGTTCCTCCCCGTGACTTCGAGAACTGGGTAACATTTCCGTTTGAATCCTAGGGTTTAATCCATTGGATTCTTCTACTCGCGTCAATTCTGTGGCTGTAGTCCCAGTAGGCGCGACGGTATCTGAGGGCATGGTCTAGAGAAAATGGACTGTGCTTTTGGTATTGATGAAAAGAAAATCTTCTACGCTCTGCATAGTCCGGGCGAAAAGGGTTTACCAGGCCGGCATGCCTCGAGCTGCAGCGATGGGATGAGGGGGATTATTGTGGAAGGAGGACAAGAGCACGTGTGACAATTAAAATGACGTGAAGAAGTGCCCCCCTTCCTCATGTCTGTTTCTCACATC
The DNA here is from genome assembly GCF_000143565.1 of Laccaria bicolor S238N-H82. Taxonomy (NCBI): domain Eukaryota; kingdom Fungi; phylum Basidiomycota; class Agaricomycetes; order Agaricales; family Hydnangiaceae; genus Laccaria; species Laccaria bicolor. The sequence goes on along the minus strand of NW_001889873.1, from coordinate 2,052,882 downwards.
ACACTTCTTCACACTGCAAGTTCCCACATCATGTCTGTTTCTCACAAGGGACACCAAATGCAGTGACAGTTCTAATTATGTCCAACAACCGTACAGATAAGATGCGTACATAGTCGAAAAGCAAGAATGACTGAACGAAGAAAGCAACAAAGCATAGCGCAATAAAGTAGAAGTTAGAGAAATACAGGAATAAGGAGAGAAATACAGGAATAAGGAGAGAAATACAGGAATAAGAAAAAATCTAGCCAAAGATATTCCACCATTTCCGTTTTTTCTTCGGGGGTTTAGGTGGGGCTGGCTGGGGAGCATTTGCTCTGCGTAGAACAGTGTTCGATTTCTTCTTGGCAGATATCTGAATTGATTTTTTCTTACGAGGCTGTTGTCTGGTTCCAAAAAAAGTTAATTTCAAGAAACCCGAACAAATCAAAAAGACTCACTCATCGACATGCACGACGTAGTCCTTTTCTCTCCTAAGAGCAGCCATTGCCACGTTAATTTCAGCTTGTAATACCAATCGCACATTGTTAGGCACGATAATCTTTCGTCTCCAAATTGCAACACTATTCCCGCTCTGTGATGGCAAATAAACGAAAACGATAACTTGAACAGCGGGGTTATAGAAAGCAACAGATTCCTGGAGAGTTCTGTCCTTCGTGGCCTGAAGCTGATCGAAAGTCAACCAGTCAAAGACTGGTTCTTTCGGATGGTCGGGCAATCGGAAAGCGGCGTTGGCGAAGAGTGCGCCACGCTCTCGCGACTGCAAAAATCGGTGCAGCTATCAACAAAAAAGTTAAGACAGTAATATACACGTAAAAACCGTGCACATACCCCAAAGGCGCCGAGATTGTAGGATACTGTTTGTATCCATATCAACAAAGCGGCGACCCGCTCGTCCTTGTCCGAGGGAAACATCCAATGTATACGTTCTCGAGCAAGTCGGTTTGTTCCAAAGAAAGCATTGGTTACAGGTTGAAACGCAACACCTTTAGATTCGAGAAACTGGATATTTGCATGCTCACTGAGACTACTTCGAGGGATTGCAGTATGAAGAGTGGTCGTTGTTCCTTTGTAAGCATGGGTCAATGTTTTGGACGGCATGCTGTAGGAGTTGTTGCCCAGATTGCCAGACCAGACGTTCTTGCTGGTGGAGTTGTCGTGATGAGTGTCTTCTGTCTCCTCATCTTCTGTCTCCTCCTGGATCGCTCCCCAGCCAGCGTCCTCTCCCCAACTACCCCATGCCCCATTCGCATCATCTTGCCTTTTATTCGCCCCCTTCCCGCCATTGCCAGCCATCCCCCAATCATCGTCACCCCAGTTGCCATTGTGCGAAGTGTGGTCTGGATTTTTCTTAGCCTTTTTGTTGGCACGCGTTCCTTGAGCGTTCTCAGCTCCCCAACTGCCCCATTGCCCCTCCGTTTGCTGATGTCTCCCCGACTTCTCGTCGCCATGCTCTGCAGCTCCCCAACGATTTTCATCTCCCCATTGTCCCGGCACAGACAGGTGATCTTCACGTTTCTTCGACTTTTTGTCACTGGCTTGCTCTGGATTACCCCAACTCGCTTCCTCTCCCCACGAACCCCACTGCTGTTGTGATTGCGCCTGCGGTTGTTGTTGCTGTTTATTCTTCTTTTTGCTACTTTGTTCTTGAGTACCCCAACCGTCTTCTGCGCCCCAACCCTGCCATTGCGGTTGTGTTTGCTGTTTGGTGGTATGTTTATTACTGGCTGGTTGATTTTGCGCCTTCTGCTTCTGCTGGTGTTGGTGTTGGGCAGCCTTGGTATTCTGACTCTGGGGTAAATTGAGTAAGGAGTTCAGGATCTGCGAACGCTGCTGTGGAGACAGGATATTCCTGCTTCCATCAGGCGCGGAGGGGGCGAAAGTCACCTTTGGCAACCGCTTAGTTTCTGCTCCCCACGTACCCCAATCCGCCTGCTTGTGTTGACCAGCAGGAGATGCGGTACCCCATGTCACGCTTCCTTGCCCCCCTTGCCCCCAGCCACCAGTCTCACCCCAGCTGCCGGCCGTTTGTCCAAAGTTCCCCTCTGGTTGACCCCTCCCACCACCCGCCTGATGCCCAACAGTCTCCCATTCATCATCTTCATCCTCCAATTCATCACTGTCTTCTGAGCTACTCTCAGGACTAGGAGGCGTTACGCGGATGACGGAGTTGGGCGGTTTCCCCCAAGTCTCCCAGCTTTGCACCACTCTATGCTGAGGTTGCCCTTGCTGATGATGTCCAGCGCCACTCCCCCTCGTTTGTCCCCAACTGACGTTCGCACCACCATGCGGTTGCCCCCAAGATCCCTCGTTCGTTCTTCCCTGCACGGAGCTAGGTGCTTTAGAGTCGCGCCAAACCATTGGTTGCTGCTGGACTGAGCGCTTCATTGCAGAACTAGTCGGAACTTTATCTCGATGGGCGGGCACTGGGTGAGACGGGGCTTGGGGATTGGATGGCGGGGGCCACGGATGATGGTGCGAAGATATTCCGTGTTTTGCCTCCAGCTTGCGCGCGGCTTCACTTGCAGAGGAAGTTTTTTGAGTATCTAGGAAAGCAGCTGCAGCAGAAAGAGAGATGGGTTGCGAGACGGGAGAGGTTATGGCAGATGGAGCAGCAGTGACCGTGGAGGTCTGACTGTGATGAGTATCCCAAGTTTGAGGATTTTCGGTACCTTCGTGATTATTGACACTCCATGAATCATATCCTTCGTTAACAGCACCTGACGCAGATAATCTATTTGTGGGCATATGTCCGGAAGCAGTGTCACTGACTGGGGCCGTGATCGTTACGGTTGGAGGAGGTATGGGTATGGCTGTGGTAGGCTGGACATCAGGCCAGTTGTGAATTTCTTGGTGCACATTTGCACCCCACGAGTCTTCCTGCGTTGGGATATAGGGATCTACACCGGTTTCACCTTCGTTGAAAGCGCCTGTGGCACCGCCCTCCGGCACATCCTTGAAATTGTTTACGACAGCTGGATAATAATAATAAAGATCAGGAGAAAGGTAAGGTGAGGTATAATGATAAAGAACTGACGAGGATCGAAGAGGGTGACTCCTTGGTAGACGGCTTTAGAGGGCTTTTCCTCTTGTTTCTGCTTGCCCTTTGCCTTCTTCGGGGCCATGGTGAGATTGAGCAGGAATGGATGGACAGATAAGAATAGCGATTTAATTATTATCGCGCGACTTTATGAGCTGATGGCGCCCGACGGGGAGCCTGGCACAGCTGCAACGGGGAGGCATGAGGCATCCTTCGCGGCGGTGGTACTAGTTGATAATGTCCGTGTGACTCTGTCACGCACATACATGCATACCGTGCATGAGCCTCAACAACGACGGCAACGACGGCAACGACGACGGCGCTTTGAATAATCCCTCTCGCACAGACACCCATGCTACTAACTATTAAGTATGGACTACAAATCAGATTTCAGCGTCGTCCACAACCCTACATAACGACCAAGTTTGTCACAAGCTGTGCAGTGATGATACTTAAACAGCTGCACCACCGCTTTTGCTCCTTAGACTGGACTCTCACCATCACCTTTAGTGCAGCACCGTTTGAAACGGCAAGACCGGGTGTCTATCTGCAAACATAATGGCCTTTTCTTGGAGCTGGATCTTCATTCTATCCACTTTGTTGCTTCAATCAGGATATGCCTATGGCCAGCAGAATGGCAGACTCACTAATGACAAGGGCGTTGCTCCGTAAGCCTCGTTATCTCATCCTCCTCTTCTGGCGCTGACAAGAGAAGTACAGGGCTCCAACTTCAGTTTCAGAAACAGAGGAGCCAAGTGAGCGCAGAAACGTAGCGGTCATCGTCGTCCCCGTTATCATCGCTTTCCTTCTGCTTATTTCGCTCTTTGGCTTGTTCTTGTTCCTTTATTTGCGCAGCAAGAGGGAGCAAGCTGTTGACGTGGAAGATGGTTTGGTGGATAAACCCCAATGGTGGATGGTGGATAGCAAGGCGGAAAAGAAGATTGACTGGTGGCGTTTGAGTCATAACTTCGATGCACCTCCCCCAGCAGCATCGGATACGCCTACAGGTGGTCGTTCGCACCTCGAGAGGCTCAAGTCGGCCTTGTCCCGCAAGGGCGCTCAGCGGCGACATCAAGGGGTGATTCCATCCGTGGTTGTTCACAAAGCCGTTACCAGCCCAACTGAGACCATCGATCTGCCTCTCCAATCTGTTCCCAATCCCAAACCTCGCTATCCTAGCGTACTCGAGAGGGGACACCACGTACCGCTCTATCCAGTTCAGTCCCCACCAAGGGTTTCACCTCCCCCCTCCCGAACTCTTCAATCATCAGAGCGCGACAGAGCAAGTCGGCGAAACCTTAACAGTCCACCTCGAGCATTGGTTATTCCTTCTGGCCGCCCTTTGCTTGGGTATCCCGATCGGAAAGTGGGAACACCGAGATCTCCAGCAAACCGTAAAAGAGATTGGCTTGCCAGGCACAATCTACGACACCCCTTCCTACCCTTGAAGGACACGGATGCTGTTCCTTTCCCCAAGATTTCTGCCCCTCTCCCAGCCAGTCCAGGAGACTTGACGCATCCCAAGCTCAGTTATTCCTACAGCATCGGGAAACCACGTGCGGTTCCTCCCCGTCCTGATGGTCCGCGCCATGAGCGGTATAAAAAGATCCCACCGCCCATTGTTCCCCCAAGATTATTGCTTCCAGACCTGGAATTGGGCGAGCAATTTGGTAAGTATACCCCTGGAAAGCAGAACGTGTTCCCCCCTGGCCTGTCGCCTTCATATCCAAGACCAAGCCCACGTCCCATCTAGTAGTGTCGTACATCTTCTGTTATTGGAATATATTGTTGTTGCAACCATAAGAAATGAGGGGGGAAGAAGCCGTCATTTCAGATATCATAATTGTGAGTCTAGATGAGCACTACATAACACGGCTGGTACATTTAAAGTATGCGGAGAACTGCCTCCAGAACCTCATTGGTTGTACTTGTTCCCTTCAGATCAGGAGTCAAAACCTTGCCTTCTCTGATAACTTGATCAACGGCAGTATCCAGCCTGTCTGCTCCCTTGGTATAACCAAGATGGCGAAGCATCAGAGCCGCAGAGCGGATAGATGCAATAGGGTTCGCAATGCCTTTGCCTTCAATGTCAGGGGCTGAACCATGTACCCTGAAGATGTAAGAATGAATCAATGATGAAACCTGCAGAGAACCTTGAAACGTACGGCTCCCCCATGACGAAATTGTCCCCAGCATTGATGGATGGTATCAAACCCAAAGATCCAACGAGTGCGGCGGCAGCATCCCTGTTGTTTGAGAGGTCATTTTCATTGTCAGATTCTTTCCGCTCAGAGTACTCACGACAGGATGTCACCGTAGAGGTTAGGCGCGACCAGTACGTCGAAGATCCTAGGGCGCCCAAGGTCAAAAAGTATTGCCAGACATACAGATCTCATAGCTTACTCTGGTTCACGGAATAACCTGTAGACGGCGCTATCGACAAGTTGTTCGGAAATGGTCACTTGGTCGTACTTCCCATTCACACCAGGAAGAGTGGGGACACTGCGAACGGTTTCTCGGAAGAGACCATCGGTAACGGACAGTACATTCGATTTGTGGATGATTGTGAGGAGTTTTCGGGGCCTGGCATTGGCGAGTTCGAATGCCATTTGACCTATCCTACGGGATGCACGTTCGGTAATCAGGCGGGTTGCACGGGCCTCCTTGCCATGTTCTCCGACGGTCTGCACTTCCTGCTTCACGTACTGAATGCTGACGGAGTGAAAAACGTCTAGCGTCTCAAGGAACGGACACACTCACAAGACACTCTGTGTTCTCCCGGACGACGATTAGGTCAACAGAAGGCTTTTCTCCAACTACTGGAGCAACCTGTTCTGATATTTCAGAAGGCAGTGACGGTATTCAAAAGATAATCACGCACAGAAACAACGGGGCGGATGTTCGCGTACAGGTCCAGCTCTTTACGCAAAGCCACAATAGGTGACGAATAGCCGACAACTTTTCTTGATGGAGAACTATTGATACACGGAGAGTTGGTTGTCGTTATCCATAGAAAATGAAAGATGATTACCTGACGGAACCAAATAATGCGCAGTCGCACTCTTGACGGAGAATGCTACGAGAGATAATAAGGAGGCGATAGATGTGTCAGGAGATTCACGCACTCGACGGTTTCCTGAGGAAGAGCAACGCCCGTCCGAGTGAAGGTTTCCCAACCAGCAGCCAGGTCAACGAATTGGGGATTGGGAATATCAGACCCCAGGGCCAAAATGGCGGCCTTCGCTGCCTGTGCAAATATAGGTTTACTTAGATGACGGTGGAATACTTGTGAAAATTGCAGTACACACTGGAATAACTTCCTTCCCGATACCGTCGGCTGGGATGAGACCAATTCTGAGGGACTGCCTAGCGGCAGTCGACAATGTTCTTACAGACGCTCGAAACATGATAGTGTAGGTAAAAACAGGAAATAAAATGAAGAGAATTGTCGGCCGAGGAAATGCTTACGTTATACGCGACGGTCACGTGCCAGCGCGTCAAAATGCATTTTTGAATTTGGTGCTTTTGTATACTGCCATGGACCGAATTCCTCTAAAACCATACAACCTCCTTACCCCCTCTCATCGCGTCCCTCTTCCTTTACTCACTCCTCCAGACGAAAGGAAACCCAAACGCCAGTCCCGCTTGACCAATGAATCTCCCAATAAACGCGTCAAACTCACCCTGGAGTCAGCTTCTGACGTGTCAGAGGATAGCGACAGTGACTATTATGAAAGCGATGACCAGGAGATGGACGACTCCGTTGTTGGCCATGCACAATCGCGTCGATATACCGAGTACGGGTCACGCACCAACTTCATGATGAGCTTGCCAGCCATGTCGAGAAGAATACTTCGTCAGTGATTGACTTATCAATATCCACGTACCACTAACGTGTTTTTTTTGAATCCACAGCGTCTACTCATTCCATTCTTCGGTCTTTCGTGTCGTCAAATAAGTCGGACGTATATAAATGCCAGTCTGCTTCAGTGGACGGCTATCTTACGCCTCCCTATGCATGCTCATATTCTCATGGTACATTCAACATATTTGCATAATGACGCAGTGATTCACATGAGTTTAGCTGCGAAAAATGGAGGAATACCGCACCTCGCCGTAGCAACCGAACAGGGATCCGTCCATATTTTGGATACTTCGAAAAGGGTGGACTGGGACGTTGGTGAGCACACATGTAGCACTCTCATCCTCTCACAGACTAAAGTTTAACTCCAGAGCCGATACGCACAACTCTCCAACCGCATCACAATGGTATATTCAACGTAAAATGGAATCACTTCGATACACACCTAGCGACTTGCTCTGGGGACCAATCCACACGAATTACATGTGTCGAGACTAACACTATCACCCATGTGCTGCAGGGGCATAATAGCACTGTAAAATGCATGGCCTGGGATCCAAGCCACAGTGACTTGTTAGCAAGTGGCGGACGGGACGGCGCAATTTGCCTGTGGGATTTGCGCTTGGGCAACAAACAAGACGATGATGGGTTGATCGTTTCGAGTCCTGTAATCAAGATTCCAGGAGCCCACGAGGATTCTCAATCCAAGGGGAAAAGCCGACCACGAGAAGGAAAGCAACCCGCCTCACGAAGTGTCACAAATGTTCTGTACTCAGACACCGACCCATATGGCATTGTTAGCAGTGGATCCTTCGATGGGTAAGATTCGTCACCTGAGAACTGTCTGTAATTGATTGCTAAGCGCATGTGTAGCATTCTTCGATGTTGGGACCTTCGAGTGCAAACCAGTAAACGGACAAGAGCCACAAAACGCAAGATCCCAACCTGCATCTATTCCTCTCCCATTGATCCAACAACCCTTCGTGGATCACGTCGTCCCAGAGGCATCGTCAGTCTAACCAGTGGCTCGGGTCCAACAGCAAGGCTTCTTTTTGGGCTTGGAGCAGACTCTCGGATCCACACTTACGCCTTTCCGTCACTTTCACCACAACCCTGTGAGTTTGCGGACCAAAATTTACAGGCCAGCTCTTTCTATGTTGGCATTGCTGTTTCCCCTTGTGGGCAATGGCTTGCCAGTGGTAGCGCGGGCAAAGAAGGGAGGGGTTTCTTGTTTGACGTGAGCAATGCATGCCGCCCGTCGTACGTGAGGGAAGGCGCAGGCGTCGGTTTTAGAGGGCAGATGGGTGAAGTGGGGGCGGTGGATTGGGCCCAAGGAATGCTGGCAACCTGCGCAGATGATGGGACGGTGCGGGTGTGGAGACCAGACGTCGAGGTGCACAATCATTGTGTCGAAGAGCCAGAGGAGAGCAAATGGGACTGGAGTTGGTCAACATAATCGACCCCAATAATACCTGGAACCGTTGTACATATATCATTTCGGATACCACCAATTGCATTGTGTTGATGCAGAATCCTAATGAGTCAAAATATGATGAATAGATTACAATTAAGGTATCCCAAGAACGATATCACAATGGTAGACAGGTAGTGAAGATTTGCGGTACAATCGTGTAGACGTGATCAGCGTGAGGGTCCAATGGAGATGTGTAGGATCTACTTCTGCTGCATTGCATTCACCAGCCTGCGAAAAGGTTAATTTCGAGGCGATTAGGGAGGCACAAAGTGCTCACCAATCCAAACCCTCTTCAAGACCCTCTCCTTTCGTCGCACAACTTCCTCTCACACTCCACGGTCTTGATTTCTCACCACCAGCCAATCCGAGTTGCTCGCTGATCTCTTCAGGTTTGAGAGCGCCATCCACGTCTTGTTTATTACAGAAGACGAGCAGGGGTACGCCTTTTAGTTCCTCTTCAGACAACATGGTCAGCAGCTCCGTTCTAGAGGTTGACAAGCGTGCGCTGTCGGAGGAGTCGATGACGTAAATGATAGCTGACGTGTTGGGGAAATAGCACCGCCAGTAGGGCCTATGGGGAAGACGTGTAAGATCAATTGTGGAATTCACTGTCCGCGCAGGTGCGAACCGTATACTCGACTGTCCCCCCAAATCCCAAACCTGGAATTTGATATTTTTGTACTGCACCGTTTCGACATTGAAGCCGATGGCTTCAAAGTCAGTGAGTTGTCAGCACCAGGGGGAAGTGAGTCATGGAACGAGCTTACTTGGTATCGTTGCAACGACTTCACCAATCTAAAACATGATGAGAACGAACCGAAATTGGCAAGAAAAAGACACACCTGAAGTCTGTAGAGAATGGTGGTCTAGCAACGATGATTAAGCAGTCGAACGACAGACGATCCAGAAAACGCTACCTTTCCAGCAGAATCAAGGCCTAGCATGAGAATACGGACATCTTGATCCTTGCTCCATCGAACCAGCGTGTACAAGGACGTGAATAGAGACGAGAACGAGAGACCCATCGACGACGACGACAACAGTGACAAGTGCTGTGGAATTTAAGACGAAAACCTGGCTACGACACGTGCTTCATGATCATTTCAATTTCTGATCGCCGGTGCAGAAATATTTCCTCTCCCTTCATGGCCAAAAAATCCTCTAAACATAAACCAGATCCCGATATCGAGGCATCAGATGAAACACCTCCACCGAACGAAGTGAAGAAAAAGCGAAAAGCCGAAAGCGAGCAGCAAGTAGATGCCTCAACGGGCGAGCCGCTGAAGAAAAAGAAGAAGCGTAAGAGAGATGCTATGGAAGAGGCTGAGAAAGATACAGGGGACGCTACAGCTGAAGCTCCGCCAAAGAAGAAGAAACATAAGAACAAGACTGGTTTAGCTGATCCGAGAGAGGACACCGCTTTGAGCAATCAAGCTAGCAAAGGTGCGTGAATTCATGTTGTATTTGAATACTTGAAGGACAACTGATTTTACGTTATTGTCTAGGCTTGGAATACGCGTTTCTACAATTCCATCGTCCATACAAATGGAAGTTCAATAAAGCACGGCAAAACTGGATTATTAGGAATGTGTGGTCAGCGGAAAATGTGAGTTTTCTCTATATTTTGTGGCCACGATGATCTGCCAACATCAAGCTGGAACCTAGGTTCCAGAAATGTACCTCCCGCTAGTCACCAAATATCTTACGAACGTTCAAGGTGGATCTCGCACCGTAAGTCATCCTTTTCATCCCTCCATATACAATGTCGGTGATGAATGAACGCAGAAACTTATCGAAACATGCCAATCTATTCTCGACAGGCCTCAGAAGTCAGAAGCAGAGAAAGCAGAGGATACAGAGAAGAAATCTTCTCTCAAAGTCCCGGTACCTGAGCCTTCGCCAGTTGAGGTTGCTACAATTGGCGATCAACGCGCGCGAGCCCAAACCTTGCTAGACGCCCTTGCTTCGCCAACAGTGGTTCAATGATCATTCCAACATGTCAACAGACAGCAGTGCCGCATCTATCAACTGTCATTCACAGACTTCTAGTTATTCAACACCAGAAGGTGACTTGTATTGAGTGGCGAACAATCTTTTCCTTGCCCGGCATCCTGGCTTTCTCTCCAACAATTCAGATCAAACGGTATGGGTAACTGAGAGCGAAATTATATTCGCGAGTAATACACGGTACAACAAGGGAACCTAGGCGGAGACGGCGACACTGAAAGGTGCTACAGGAATATCCTCACTGAGCGGTACACCGCCAGTTTTCATCTTCGAGGGAATGGCGCCAGGAGCGGTAGGAGGCGAGATAGAACCGTCAATGTGACGATTTGCGTGCAATTGTCCGTAAATGGGCCCCAAGAGGTTGTTGAACGCTCCCCTCGCCACTGTAACTGCCTTCTTGTTTACGACTGCCTTTTCGCCGTTATGAAGAGTAGGCGGGTGGTTGACGAGTTGCTCGTCGGTCCACATGGGTTGGATGACCTCGTCTGCGCCAGCCATGCCAACGCCTGCACGTCCACCAAGACGTTTCCAGTCAGCAAGGCGATTGATCTGCAGCTCGGTGAAGATCTCGTCGACGGCCTTGACAAGCTTATCTATCTGCTCAAGGGTGTGGCGGGGAGTGACTGTGATGCGAAGGCGTTCTTCTCCGCGAGCGACGGTAGGGTAGTTGATGGATTGGACGTAGATGTTATGCTCGGCGAGCAGTTTGTCCGAAGCTGCTTTTGCCAGGGCAGCATCACCGACAAGTACGGGGACGATATGCGAGGGGCCGGGGCTGGTGAATGAGAAATCAGAGATAGTGATCGGTGTTTCGAGAATAAATACGTACACGACAGGAACATCCAGTTCAGCGAAGCGTCTCTTGACCTCCCGGACGTTGACCTGCTTGAGTTGACGATCACCAACGTACTCCTTCTGGTATACCACACTGGCGCGTGCACCAGCCACCGTTGCAGGAGGGAGAGATGTAGTGAAGATGAAACCAGGCGCGTATGATCGAATCATGTCGACAAAGTCATCTGAGCCTGCGATATATCCACCAACAGCGCCGTATGCTTTGCCTAGTGTACCTGTACGGATATTAAGCACATTTCTTGGCGTAAAACGGCTGCACAAACCAGTAATGATGTCAACTCTGTCCATGACCGAGCCTTTAATAGGTTCTGAGCTCTGACCAGCTGCAAGTTGAGCATCATAATCCAAGTGTTCGGCGACACCGGCGCCACGGGGTCCGTACAAGCCAACGGCGTGAACCTAGCACCGTAAACTTTCAGGCGCGATCAGATCGGAAAATGAACACAGACTCACTTCGTCCAAGAACGTCAGGGCGCCGTATTGATCTGCCAAATCACAAATCTCCTTGATAGGTCCGATACTGCCACACATAGAATAGACACTCTCAAATGAGATAATTTTGGGTGTCTCTTTGGGATATTGTTGCAATTTAGCTTCTAAATCCTCGAGGTCGTTATGTTTGAATATAACGCGCTTGGCTCCAGAATGACGCATGCCTTGAATCATAGACGCGTGATTCATGGTATCAGAAAAATAAACGCAGCCAGGGAGTTTCGAACCGAGGGTGGCAAGTGTTGCATCATTGGCTACGTAGCAGGAAGAGAAGACCAATGCCGCTGGCTTGCGGTGCAAATTCGCAAGCTCCTGTTCGAGGGACAAATGCATGGCGCCGTTGCCGGCAATATTACGAGTTCCGCCTGCGCCATGGCCATATTTATCAAGAGTACGACTGAACAAGAGAGTAATGAGTATTGTGGGTGTGACAAAACCACCTAATTAAAAAACCTACTGCATAGTCTCGAGAACGACGGGATTGTTGCCCATCCCAAGATAATCATTAGCGCACCAAACTTCAACCTCATCCTTGACGCTGCTGGTATGAGCGACGGGGAATTTGGCTGCGAGACGATTGATGTTATTGAAATAGCGGTAAGATTTGTCTTGGTGTTTCTTGTCGAGCTCGTTGACGTAAAATTGCTCATAGTCAAAGTTAATATGGTCCTTTGACTTTTGAGCAGTTGCAGTGGCGGCCTCCTGTGCGGCTACAGCCTCAGCGACAGCTTTCTGATGGAAGGGGCAACCAGCTGCTGCTGCTGCGGCCGCTTCTTCCTTTGCGTGCTTAGCGTCATTCTTAACTTTCTGCTTGGCAGCTGCAGCTGCGAGATCGTCCGCCATGCGAGCTGCAGCGCGAGCAGCAGAGGCATGAGGGCACATTTCGATAGTAGCCCCTGCAGGAGGGAAAACACCCTTGTCCTTGTGAATCCTCTCAACGTCAGAATTGGCGGCAACGCTAGCATAGCCTGCGACAATTTCCTTGGAACGGACACTGAGTGCCGGGCCCATAACGGGGCATTTCGTTGCGCGTTCTGTGAGGGCGGAAAGAGACGGAAACCCTGGTGACGAGGACGTGGAGAGAGAGCGAAGAGTCGAGGTTTTTGTCCTGCCCAAGAAGGGACATGCAGCTTTGAAGCGGGTGAGGGAAGAGAGCTTGTCCATTATGGATGGAGGGAGAAGAGAACCGAGTAGTCGAAATAATAAGAGCTTTGATTTTAAGTAGCTGACGGGCTTTTCAACTGTCGGACGAGTGAAATTTAACAGCCAATCACCATCTTACAATTACTGATCACCTGATCCGGCTTCGGCTGATTTTTACCCTGTCCCTTTGCAGTTAATTAGGTTGTGCTGAGCACTCCCAGGCATCCCTCCAGTACATCTACCGCTAAATCTACGTCCTCCTTCCCCACGTTCAAACTCGGAACAATTCTCACAGCATCCTTACCCGCTGTTAATACAAATACCCCACGCTCTCGAGCCATCTCCACGACTTTGCCAGATGCGTTCACATCCTTGAACCCGAGCCCTAGAATCAACCCACGCCCACGGATTTGCTCCTGGAGAATATTCGGGAACCACTTAGGCAGTTGCTCCAACCGTCCGGAGAGATATTTACTCGTCTCCGCGATATGCGCAATGCTTTCGGAAGTTGAAAGCCTGCTTAAAACATGGTGGCCTACTGCGCAGGCCAAAGGTGACCCTCCGAATGTTGTTCCGTGAGTGCCTGCCACGTTAGCTGCGATCAGCTGTGCAAAGCAAAGAAGGTCACAAATGATCTTTACCTGCGGTCATTGTCGCCGCAATAGTGTCTCGCAGTAACACTGCGCCAATGGGGTAACCATTGGCGAGCGGTTTCGCCATCGTTACTATATCAGGATGGCAATCCTCCGGGAGACGCGAATGCGCCCAAAGTGTCCCCGAACGGTACAACCCGCACTAGATCCAAATTTAGTTTCCGGTACCATTAAAGGGTGTTTACGACAAACCTGGATCTCGTCAAATATCAGGACAGCCCCAACATCATCGCAGCGCTTCCTCAACGCTCTGAGCCATTCCTCCTTGGCCTGGTGAATGCCGCCCTCCCCCTGGATAGGCTCCACAATTACGGCACAAGTGGCATCCGTAACCAGAGTTTCCAGTCCGTCAAACTGATTCAATTTACCAACGTCTACCCCAGGAATAAGTGGTGCAAATGGGGCCTGGTATTTTGGGTTCGTTGTCACGCTAAGCGCACCCATACTGCGGCCATGGAACCCCTGTTCAAAGCACACAATCCGTGTTTTCGTGCACGCCTCCGAGTCCCAGCTCCGGCCTGGAGCGGCGGCAGCCCACCGGTCTTTTCCGACCTTGCGAGCAATTTTGAGGGCACCTTCGTTTGCCTCTGTACCCGAGTTGGCGAAAAATACTTTCGAAGCATGTGGGCCGTTGTTGCTGGGAGTGTATCCCAACCCACCTTCCTGCTGCGTGAGCGTGATGAGGAGTTCGGCTAGTTTACCGGCCCACTCGTTGTGATACACGTTGCTTGTGTGGAGGAGCTTCCCAGCTTGTTCTGAGAGAACCTAAAAATAAACGTTCAATTGTTGGCTTGATTATATTTTTTTGAGAAAGTACGGAAATCGGGATCCCTGTTCGTTCCGACGTAAACTGCGAAATGCGGGCTACAAAACACCAAGCCAAGGGCTTATCTTGCGCATGGAAGAAACATATGCCGAAACAACACGTAGATTAACATACCTTGACAACTCCCTCGTCAGCGTGTCCCAGAGCGTTGACGGCAATCCCCGCACTGAAATCGAGGTATTTCTTCCCATCCACATCCCAGACGTAGGAACCTTTGCCATGGGAGAGTACAAAGTCCGGTCGCGCGTACACGGGAAGGAGGTACTTGTCAGCGAGAGAAAGATATTGTTGAGTGGCCTGGGAGGGAGGTGTTGGTGATGCGTGAGTTGGCTGAAGATATCCCTTCGAGGGTAAGTTCTGTGCAAGAGGTGAGAAAGGGCTTGGTTGTGGATGGGATACGAACGGAGGTTGAAAGTGTGCGTGCGCTCATGACTGGACGCGTTCGAGACAGCACGGCAACTGGAATGTGCTTCATGGTGAAGTAAGTAGGGGATGAAAGAAAAAGAGGTGTTCGTAGTTGCGATTTTTAAAGCGATCCTCTCTCGAGTCACAGCAAATGCTGAGCACAAGGAGTCAGAGCACAATTTGAAAACAGCTCACATCAATCAGAAATGCAGCACAATTTGAAATGTCAAACAAACTTTCAGAGTGTACACAGAAAAACATGGCAACTATAGACACGTATACAACTCCCAAAATTCACTTTTACAACGAAGCATAGGTCAATTAGTCACGGCTCGAACTCCTCCCTCGGCTCCTGCTCCTACTTCCACTGCCTGATCGAGTGCTGACCGACATGGACGACCCCGTCGACGCAGATCTCGAACGCCCTTTCTTAGGTGCAGATCGATCTGGAGGAGTGCTAGAACGCTCACGCGTGCGAAGCGGCGGGGTTAGGGGCGGAGAGCGTTCTCGACGCGATGGAGGGGGTGGGGTGCCAGAACGGCGAAGTGGAGAACGTGAACGAGACAATGAACGATCTCGTACGGAGGGAGGAATCCTTCTTCGAACGGGGGAGCGCGAACGAGATTTGCGAGCAATGGGCGAACGAGATCTCCTGATGGCTGGAGAGCGAGAACGTGAACGACCTGGAGATCGGGAAGGTGAGCGAGAAGCGAAACGCCTGCGAACACGAGAAGGTGGTGAGCGGGAACGGGAAGAGAGGCGATGACGGTCCCCAACTCTAGGTGGGGAGCGTGAAGGACGACGCATTTGCTTGGGAGGGGACGGTGGTGGCATGCGACGACCTGGGCTGCGATTACGCTCGGAACCACCTCTACCAGTTTGCCCGCGGAATTCTCTTGGCCTTTCTGGTCTTGACCCATACCTAGGGCCTGAAGGTGGGGGAGGTGGAGGCATGTCACGCTCCTTGCGCTTCAACCCGCCTGCTTCTCTCTCCTTCCTGATCCTATCCTCCTCGCGCCTTCGCAGCCTATCCTTCTCGCGTTTTTCAGCCTCCCATTTTGCTTTCTGTTCATTCATTCTAGCCCGTTCTTCGGCCTTTTGTCTCTCCCTTTCCTCGCGTTCAGCCAATCGTTTTATCTTATTCTCCTCCTGCTTTTCGCGATCAAAAGATTCACCCTCCTGGTAATCTGAACGTGTGCCAAAAGCGCGAGCCATTTTTGACAATTCTGCTTTCTTTGCGAGAGCCATGCCATGTGTATCTGATGGTTTAAAGCCTTTTGCAGCAGGGGCTTGGGCGGCTAAATTTTCAAGAAGTTTTGTACGAAGTGCAGCGACCTGAACTTGTATGTCATCCTCGTCAACTCTGGTGTTTTTTTATATGTCAGGACTGGATTAATCAAGAAAAAGAGACGGCAACATACTCATCGTCTTCAAGCTTGACCTGAAGCTCAAGACACTTTAGTTCGACGTTTCGTTTTCGTTCATGTTCGAGAATGCCCTGATCTGGTTCCCTGTGTTTTGGGGGAGCAGCATCCCAAGGACTTGCTCTGTCGTAAGAAGTGTCGTGAGAGCGGAGGGTTGATAGATTGCGAACGACATAGCCGCTTGTACCGCTGCCACGAGGAGTGGTAAGCCCAATGCCGTTGTACATGGTGGTTACGGGGAGAAGGTGACGTGTGTCACGGATGAGTCATCGCGTGATGTTACGCAGGTGTTCGGCATGCTGTCTGTTATAATCCAGCTTTGAAATTATTAGTGCTTATCCTGGCTCTTCTTCGTCGTTTTGCAATGGACTCGTCGTCCTCTCTTCCTCTGCCTCCAGCTCCAGAGATTCCTTCAGCATTTACAGCAAGTTTCAAGAGTTGGTGGCATGTTGGCGAGAAACAGGCTGCAATCAGCGAAGAGCGGCTCTTGCGCCGTCTCCCATTCTTCAACTCATCTACCTCAGATTCACCCGTCGTTGCCACCTCCACTAGAGTTGATCTTCACACCTCAAAGCAATACCTCAACACTCTCTCCATGGTCTCTACATCTCCTTCCCCAGGTGCACCCCCACCTGCAGTCATGCTTCATGGCTACGGCGCCGGCCTCGGCTTCTTCTTTAACAACTTCGCTCCTCTGGCACAGTGGGCTGGCAGGCGTGGCTCGGCTGTGTACGCCCTCGACTGGTTAGGCATGGGTCGTTCGGCACGTGTTCCATTCACCGTCAAGGCCAAGCGTGATGATGTCTCTGCCCGCGTCCACGAGGCAGAGTCATTTTTTATAGACTCCTTGGAGGAGTGGAGAGCCAAGATGGGGTTGGACAGTATGACTCTTATCGGACATTCATTGGGCGCCTATCTCAGCGTGGTTTACGCGTTGCGCCACCCAGAAAGAGTGAACAAGCTCATACTCCTCTCACCTGCTGGTGTTCCTCGCGGCCCAAATTTCACAGAACCGTCAAGAGAATTGACTGACCACGGTGACGGGCAAGAAGACGAGAACGCTTCTGCCACTCCAACGAGGCCAAGGGAGCTTTCATCCGTAGAGCGAGCTTCGCGTCGGAGGATCAGCCATATTCGTGATGAACAAAAAGAGAACAAGAAACAAGAAAGTCGCACTCGTCGTCTCTTCACGTATCTATGGGAGGAAGGCTGGAGTCCATTCCAGGTCGTCAGATCAACATTGTTTTGGGGACCCATGTTGATTGGCAAGGTTCGTTCTCTTTTACCTTTACATAATTGCCTTCGCTCATACATCACTCTAGTACTCCTCTCGTCGTTTCTCCGGTCTAACGGACGAAGACACACGAGACATGCACGATTATATCATGAACATCACCCTAGCGAAAGGCTCTGGAGAATATTGCATATGCAAGTTCCCATCTTCCATCTATATACCCACACAAGCTGACCCTTTACAAAAGCACATTTATTAGAACCGGGTGCACATGCACGGATGCCCATTGTGGATCGGATAGATGCCCTCAAGATTCCCGTCACTTTTGTTTGTATGAATCCCTCAACCACTACTTGTTATATCTGTACTAAGAGTCAATCCAGATGGTGATCACGACTGGATGGACCCTATAGGTGGTCAACAGAGCGTCGAGCGACTAAGACAAGCCGGGAACGGTCAGGGTAGGATGTACATCGTCAACAATGCTGGTCATCATGGTTTGTCCCCATCGTTGCTTATGGTTATTTTGGAATACTCAAGTGCTGCCTTTCAGTGTATCTGGATAACACGAGGGCGGTCAACGAACTTCTTATCAAGGAATTGGAACGTCCTACTTCAAAATTCAATGACATACCCGCACAAGATGAACTGTAAACACCGCTTTGAACTTTCGCCGTATTTATTGGATGTACGGGAACAGCACATGTATTTATACTACATCCTGTAGACTTATTCTTTGATAATAATACAATACTATGTAATGCAAACACAAGAATGGAGCATGATCATGGACAATTCAGTAGGTGGGAATTTGTGGCAGGCCAGCAGGTCTTTCCAACCTATCGGGGTATCTGACAAGCAGGGGTGAGCAACAGATAACAACAACCAAAACTGAAGCTCACTTGGCCTTGATTCTAGCAGCTAGATCTTCCTCATAGATCTGATCTGGACCCAGTTGGTTGCCCAACGTTAACCATCTGGTAATGTTCAGCGTCTACCATAAGAGGAGTTGTGAACAATTACCCTGGTCTAGTGTTATGTTTTCGCCCAAAAATCTCAACCTTTCTTCCGCCTGGACACATCCTCTCGATCAAGCCATAGACTTCATCCGGTTTTCTACTCGTCTCCCGGACTTCAGACACAATTACATCCGTATCAAGCCCGCGGTTAACCCACGAGGGGAACTTGAGTGCCCCTGATGCGTCAGTGACGGTCTTGATACCGACAAGCATGTGTTCCTTTGTATGGTTCAACCAATGTCCCGTGCGTCCTGTCCGAATCACGCGTTGTAGCTAGGGATCGGATAGGTTCAATAGGACAAGTAAGAAAGTGAGATCGGAATGGTACCTGATTGGTTTTGACCCAGACGACTTCGTCAACGCGCGTGTAGCCCCATACGCGTAAACATTCGCGCCCAACTTCCATCGCGCGGCCCGTGACCCAAAGGAAAAGGAGGCCTTCGTCCTGGAGGGTAGGAATTGGCATCGCACGCATCTCGTCATCCGTCATCGTTCCGTAGGGTAACTGTAATGTAAATTCACAAAAGACTCATTCCGTGAAACGGACGGACGTACACTCATGTGGATGTCCCATGGGGGATCAGCCATGATGACGTGAAACTTTCCTAGCACAGAGTAATCGAATCGTCGAAGGTCGCAATTGATCCATTGTGGAGGAAGCTAGATATTCCTCAGCATGAGACGGGTAGAGAATAAACGCAACGTACTATGGGCGTCTCTTTCCCTGCTGGACCCATCCCAATGCCCAGCTTATGTACCTGCTTCACAGATTTCTCTCCCGCACTTTTACTCCATTCCCCATCACCCCCATCCCAATCCACTTCGTAATGCAGGTATCTGCATGGAGCCTTCTCCTTCCCTCTTCCTCCTGCGCCTAATCCGGAAGGAAGGGAAGCGGGACCGCGAGAGTTCGGTGGGGCCATACCATGACTGTGGGCCGAGCCTGGGAACGGAGGTATAGAAGGTGATTGAGCGTACGTGGGCTCGGAGTAACATGTGTTGAGGTAGGAGCAATGCCCCAGGGTGATGTCGGTGTGTGGCCTAATTAGAGGTCGGAAATGAACACGATCGCAGATGCTTGGACGTGCAGTCGCACCAGAGGAGAAATGTGCAGCGGATCGCGCTTTGGCGCAATCGTCCTTGGTGATGGAGCTGCAGATAGGTTCGAAAACGTCTTCAGTAGAGCGAAACTATTTACGTCGAGTAAGCGATGTTGACGGAGAAGGAAACAGAAAACAAACCTGCTCGGCGAGTAGCCTCCCCTTTGCCGTACTCTTTTGCAAGATCGCATAAACCTCTCTCAGCTGATTGGTAAGGTTTGCCAAAGTCGATGACTGTGAACCCTCCAATCCAACGTCCTCCTCCTCCTCTTCATCGTTATCATTCCCAGCTGCAGAATCCGCATCCTCGTCCACCACCCTCTTCCTCTTCCTTGACAGCTGCCCAGCCGTGGACAGGCCCCCAAGACGTGCTTGCCCTGACGGATCCAAGACAACCTCCCAGACCATCATTTCTCCTGTTGCATAATCACGAGAGAGAGAGATTGTGCCATAATTCCAGGTGTTCGAAAGGTCCTCGAGGATTTGCTCGAACTGGGAGAGATCTGTCAAGCGGAAGTTGGGAGGAGGAGTCTTTGGTAGGAGGCCGATGGGTGTCTTGAAGGACATTACGCGTGTTAATAGGTCCATTGAGGTAATAGGACACAGTATATTCCTTCCCGCAAAGATAGCATTGAGGGCAGCTGTGGCTACCAACTTGAGTTCATTGTTTGACATGGAGGTAGGAGTTGGGAAAATATAATTATTTTTAGGCGCTCAAGCTCAAGTTGCGCTCAACATATCGAGACATGACATCAACTTCTTGCAAACCATGCTCGGTGTTTCCCGTCTCTGGCATCTCCACCGCCCAATTGCGACTACTCACAGAATCAGGACCGCTTGAGGCCCCCCTACCCCTCGGATGATGTCTGGAAGATTCAATTTCTTCAATTGTCTCTGATAAATATGAGTGGATTGTCCGGTGGCTCGCATCTAACGGCAACATACCTGCGCAGACTCGGAGTAATTATGTCGGCGACAAACCTATTTATAGGCTTGACCCGCGATCGCGTCGAATCCACGTGGATTGTCCTTTTCGAGCGTCCTATTTCCGTCTTTGTCGATTCACCTCCATAGCCATCTAGAAAACAAACTTACGATACATCAAAGCATGGAAAGCATTATACAAGTGGTTCGGTAACATAATACTACAGAGTGTATGACCAAAAGCAAAAAACAACGTTACAGATATCCATGAGGTGCCGCGCGCGTATAGCCCGACACCGCATTGTGAATAAAAGGTGTAGAGAGAGTGGCCCACGATAGTGATGATCCTGCAAGATATCCAAATACACAGACATTTCATTCATCTTCAGTATCCCTCATCTCTGCCGAGATGGCTCGAATGAGTGCCTGCGCCTTATCCACCTCCTTGGCCGTCGAGGCCTGAAGTTTACTGATCGTCGCTTCGAGTTCCCCCACATATTTCATGATGTTGGCTCGGTTTATAGCACCACTGATGGCAGTGCGGCGCTTCTTGTTCAGTTTCGCTGGTGGCTCGTGCCCATCATCGTCCAATTCGCCTTCATCGCTATCGTAGTCGCCGTTCTGATATGCGCTCGGCTTCAGAGATAATTTCCGCTTTGGCCGCGCCTTCGATGCTGTCGACGATTCGGCGACAGAGTTGTGCGACGCGCCCTTATCAGGAATAGTCGCTGCGGCGGCCTTTAACCGTGCTGCGGCTGACGTGAAAATGAGAAATTGAAAACATGCACAAGAATTAAGATTCCAAACCTGCGTGCTTGCCCCGGGCTGGTCCAGTGCTATTTGAGCATTTCTGTTTCAGGCGCTTGCAGTACTCGCATCGAGCGCCGGCGACCCCTTTGCACGTCTTATTCGTTCGAACGCAACGCTCGCATGGGTTTGGTGGGTACACGGCAGAAGTCAACTTACGCGAGTGTGAGGCGGTGCGGATGTGTTGTTCTAAATGACTCACAGTAAACCCCTCTGGCTGCTCAATCTCGTGTTCGACATCGCGTTCGTGGCTGCGGTCATCAGTGCGGTCATCATCGTCGTGTGCGTTGTTATTCTTCTTGAAGACCTCATCCATAACGTCCGCGAGTCCCTTGGTGCGCGAAGGAGGAACGATTTCAAAACTGGCGCTTCTTGACATCGACATTTCGACGCTGATTGGAAAGAAGTACATGCGTCGACCTAAGTAAAACCTGAGGACGGCCGTTAACTCACCTTGACCCAAGGAAGCGGAGCGGGGCTGTAGAGGGGGATTGTAAAGGCGCGGTTTCGTTGAGGTGCAAAGGGAGGAGAACAAGAGGGTTTGAAGTTGGCGAAAACTTTGGCGGCGCTATTAAGGTAGAGAACAAGCTGGGCGTGTGGCTGGTGTGCTGAAGCGGTGGATGACACGGAGTGCACTAATTTGATCTGACTGCCTTATGTAATCGCGCTCGAGGGCTTTTTACGTACACACAGACGCTGTTCGAGTCAAAAACAATTTCTCAACGGTCGCGCACCGGTAAGGTATCCCTCAAAGTTGCTTCGAGAAAATTCCATGAAAAATGGCGGCAATTTGAGAGAATTGGAGGAGCTCTCTTTGTTTGCCTCGACCGAAGATGCCAAACACCTCAATCTATTTTTGTGCACTTCCATGATCCATCGACATTGCAATCATGCATAGGTGGCTTTCTATCCGGTCTCTAGTTCGTGAAAGACGTGGGAGCAACATTCCTCAAATGCAAATGCGCAAAATGCGACTCAAATACTCCAGAATACCTCAGGCGGTGAAGCTTTTGTCTCTTTTATACACCACGGAAAACATTTCGAACCTTCACGATTTAGGTTTGGAAAGACATTGTCGGAAAAGGGAATGTAATTGAGAAAGAAGATCCGTTGGACAACACAGCGAACGATAGCCCATGTATGTTGATTCTTCATCCGACACTGGGTATCCTGACTCGTTCCATAGCGTATGACGACTATTTCTGGGAGCATATCCTGAGCCCTTCAGATCGTGAATTTCTGGCAAAGCACGACATACATTGCGGTACTGTTTCCAGCCGAGTTGCTCGCTCTTTCTGATTCTTTTCGTTATAGTGAAGGCCCTTCATGATTCATACTCCTCTTGGCTCGCTCCCAAACGTGGACGCTCACCAGAGGCAATTTCAAGGGATAACGCTGCATTTAAGATCTACCAGACTCTTCCAGACAAAATTATCGAGGATGGATTAAACAAAGCATGCGACATCTTAATGGGACGGGACGACTCTCCGCACCCAGGAACAGCAGAGTCGAAGGAACGGAAACGCATCGTAAAAGAAGAGGTGGAAACCAAACAGCGCTGAGGTCTCAATCCACGAAGAGGTCCTCGTCTTCATTCCAGCCCAGGGTTTCTGGAGAAATGCCGAGCTGCTTCAACATCATGCCCAGCGTCCCATGAGGCTGCTCTCCAAAACTATCGTCTCTGACAGCATCGCATTCGCCGTCAGCGGTAGTCACCTCTTCCCTCTCATCCGGTCTGATCGGGACGACGCTCCATCCCCAGTGTCTCTGCTGCTCCTCTGCCTTGAGCTTCTTTTGGTCACCTCTGCCATCCCATCCCCAATCGTCTTCAAATGGGCGTTTCCTCTCACAGCTTCCTCCGCGATTTTCTCGCCAGTCGTCAGTCGTCGCGTTGTCCTTTACATGCTCCCACACCTCCCACGCAACTTCTCGGCCGGCCTCTGTCCACTTTCGCACTAAGCATTCCAGCACATCCTCTGACATGTCCGCTTTCACCTTCACCGCTCTTTTCAATATTTGAAGTTTACGTTCCAGGGCTTGGATCGTGGGTGTCAATCGCACAAGCGAAGCTGGTTGCTCGGAACCCGCCGCGAGTGGAGACTTGAATTGAGAAGCTGCTCTTTGGGTTCGATATTTGATCTTCGGATCCTTCGTTTCTGCGGATTCCGCGTGTGCGATTGCTGTAGATTGCGGAATTACTTTCTTCTCGGCTTCTTGGTGGGGTGTGCGTCGAGAGTCTTTGGGATTCTTGGGAAGAAAAAACGGGTTAGGGATAAATTTGTTGTCTGTTACAATTGGTGATCGGAAAGGTCTGGCAAGCTTTTCATGCTGTAACTTTTGTGCTGCGGCTGTTGGTCGTTTAGGCTGGGGCAGCAATGACATCTGAGTTGCATGAAGTGATTCGGAACTTTTCTGAGAAACGATACAATCTGAGCTTTGGTAGAAATTTGGCTGGTCGCTGGCATCCCTCTGAACTATTTGTTCTGGAAACTTTTTCAGAGGAACCATCCCATCATGTCGAAATTGAGATTCATGAGTTTGAATGCGGTTCGTTGGGGGTCGCGTACGCGCCGATTCGTCAGTTGTAGGAGAGAAACCTCGATGAGTTCCCCGGGGGATCTCGTTAGTAACGTTGGTCAGCTCACTGTCGTTAATAATAAAAGGATCTGCATCCTGCTAGAATAGTGAAGGTGGTTAAGACCAAAAGGGGGGGTACGTACATTATCTTGTAAGGCTCCACTTGTTCCGTCTGCTGAGGAAGGTGATGGATGCCAAAAACTTGTCAGTGGAGAAGCGAATGGGCTCGTAGGGGGGCTTGAACTTGGCGGGGAACTTGAAGTCATCGGTGGTGAGGAAGAAGGCAGTGGCACATCCTGGGGGTCCAACGTATCGATTGAGTCCTGATCTACGGGGGAGGATGGATACGCGCCCGAAGCTTCGGTAGGGGAGCTTGACAGCGGCTGACAAACATCATCTTCCTGTTTTAATTCGTCAAAGGAAGATAATGGCTCGCGTCGAGGAACCGGGTTCGATGACGTCTCTTCAGATGGCGAGGGTGAAGATACCAAGCCACCCTTTTCAGCTGGGTCGATTCTCACATCTTGTGTCAGTACCTGAGTCGCAACCAGCGAGTCTCCGAACCATGCCCCACCAGGAGAATCCGGAGAATCTTGCATTTTTGTGAGATGTTTGGGAGAAACGGAAGAGACGGGTTTTATTGGCAGCCAGAAAAAAGAGAGAGGTTTGGTTTGGGCTGAGCAGGGTGGAGAACTGTCATTGTGAAAACGCCTGCCGTCTGCCAGTGGATCGAGTTCCAGAATGTCGACGTCAACTTCGCCGCATAATGTGGCCTGATTGTCGTGGCTGATCTGAGACGAGGGGGAATTCAACGCAGAGCAAGATATCAAGGCAGGGGAGGAACAAGGAGAGGGCAACAGCTCGACAGTCGGGCAGTCCAGAGAGTCTGAAGAGAACAAAGGCTGTACGGCATGAAGAGGCGACGAAGGGGGCTCGGAACCTCCTTTGTCGGTGAATTCTTGATCAGCATGAATTGAGTCTTGTACGTCACGATGAAGGCCAGAGGCCATCGGTTCTGTCAAAGCATCTGGAGCACCGCATTCAGACGCATGTACCTCATCGAGAAAATCGCTCAAATTAGCAAGTATTATTTCGGTGTCCTTGTTGGGCGTCGAACAATCGTGGACCATAGCTGATGAGTTTTCTTCAAAAGAGTAAGAGAAGTCGCTGGAGCGCGGAGCCATTTGATTGCTGATGTCCTCTTGGACCTGATGGCAATATTTTCAGAAAATGACATTGGAGAACAGACAGAACAGCCGAGATCGCTACCAGTGCGTCACCAGAATTAGCAGCAGAAAGAGATGTGCCCAAGACGGCGGAGTTGTCAGATTGGTCGAGTTCCAAAACATTTGACGTCGCAGTATTAGAAATTTCGACGGGAGGCTATGAGTATGCGCAAAGAAGACGATTAGTAGGTCCCACGAGCATCTTGCCCGCATAAAGAGGATAATCACTTGAAAAGGCGCCGAAGCTCCAGGTTGTGGGCTAGGAATTGTCATCTCGTCGATTCCCTTGAACTTGCCAAAAGCTTGGATCGACGGAGCAGTGTAAACAATTTATTCCAGAGAGAATCGAAAGACGTCGGGCATGCGCATGAATTTGCGTTCCTTTGCTGTAAGTAAAGTAGTCTTAGTAGAGGAAGAGGTTCTTGAACGTAAGCCACGATCAAGCGTAAGTGAATATGGAATTCACGTGACCGAAAACCTGACCTTCCTCTTGAAAGGCATCCACTGGGGTCCAAGAGAGTGCCGTTGATTTAGCTTCTTTGCTGCTAAAGGTCTTCCCAATGTGGGACTCGGACATGCAGGAACTCGTACTTAAAGTCAACAGTTCCATGTCACCTCACCTCTCTGACGGGATGCTTTGTCTTTGTCTTTTTCGTTTCCCCTAGAAATCTTCAGCTTGGATTTCGCCAGATCTGTGTTTGTTGGGGGACTGCCTGGTCTGCAAATTCTGATTTTTGCAAGCGGCGTTCGAGCTCAGCGATAATCAAGTCCGATTCACAAACCTCGTTTGGTCAAGGTGTTCGATACCCCTTGCATAATTTTGCAAAGCAGAAGTGTTTGTGTTGTACACAGAACAAATTTATGAACGTTCTGCAGAATAAGAGAAGTTGTTATTTCCTCCCAGGTTGAACCCGAACTCGAGGATCTCCTCGCTCTTGCCGTTTGCGCAGCTTCTCTTGTCTTTTGCTGCCTGAAGATTCTTTTTCGGGTGCATTTTCCGTTAACGACGAATCGTCGCCTCTTCCCAAGATCATGGGTGATATTACTGAAGTCCATAGTTTGAAGACCGCATATAACGGGATCTAGGAAAGGGTCGACGACGTGGCAGGAACCATTGCAAAGATACGCACAACCATGTATAACCACCAAAACCATTCACCGAAAACCCCACTGCCGATTTGGCATGCCCCTGTAAATCAACTTGTCAGTGTCCTACGACGTGCAAACCAGTGAAGAGATACGGACATGTCACATATAAAATATCAAAGCACCATTCCGTTACTCCGGGTTGATGAAGGTCCTCGCCATAAGAGATAAGTGTCCCAGTAGTGGGATCGCGCCTGGTTGTCCCAATTTTCACCAAATAGTTGGAGAGAAAGAATGCCGGAAAAAAAGTGACGATATAGATAGCCAGCGAGCCTTTAGATGGCGGTAGAGAGCTTCTTCTGAACAAAGCGCGGAGAACAAGCGATATGATCGTTGGCAAGAACATGCCAAGCTTCAAAGTTTTGACCGTACTTTCATTTTGATTTGCTGAATTACTAAAGAGGTCAGCATCATTTTCTGTATCGAAATATACAAATATCTGGCGCACCGATACGTTTCGCAGAGGCATTGGCCATGGCTTGAAGTAGAGTCAAAAGTCCGCGTTGATGAAGGAAACTTTCGGTCACATGACAAGCGACCATGCCTCCAACTCCTCATATCAATGTCTTCACAAGAAATCTCGGACCCACAGGAATCAACGCAAAAAGTACTGGTTCGACAAGCCCTCGAAGCTAACAAAAGGCTCCAACAGATTCTCATTGAGAAGGCCCATAGGATTGAAGCAGAACTCGCACATGCGGACAAGCTTCTGGTGAGTAGTTATCTCTCGCCCAAATTATCCATCTGACTAGATTAACAGTCTGCAGCTAGCACAGATGACGGCTCTGACGACCCACACGTTGACGTGGAGATTCCTGGTGCAAAAAAAGCTGCTGGTCCGTTCCCTCCAAGCGAACTCTTGAATTGTGTACGCTTGAGTTTACTTCTGCTCGCAACAGATTTATATTCTATACTAGGACTCTCCTTTCTTTGCGGAGGCTTCGCGAAGGTTGCAATATATGAATAGTATAACCGCTCATCCTAGTGAGTTATCTATACCATACTCATGTCAGCTACTAACTTCAAACTAGTGAGGGGGAAAGAGTTGGATTCGCTAGCGGAGGCGGTAAGGCGCGAAAATCAGCGCCTACAAGCGTACATATCTCGTGGGGGGTAAGGAGAGACTTGCTTGCATTCCCGATTTAGGTCTCACACGACCACCCAGCGGCTCTGTTCAGATCGACTTGGAAAGAAACGTCGAAGGGCTCGACTGGTCTCTCATAGCGGAAAAGGTGAGGCGTTTCTGTTTCTGACTTCAAAGCTGAACATAGTTAACAACAAAGGTCTCTGATGTATCGAAATTCAAGTACACAGCTGACGAGTGTCGCATTCGTTGGCTTGGCGACAGACATCCGCAAATTAACCATAACGAATGGACGGCATCTGAGCTAAAAAACCTAGGGGTTCTTGTTTCCACTTATCGCGACAAATCCAGCAAGGTAGATTGGGTCGAAGTCGCTGCAAAGCTTGGTGTACGCCCATCTATACCCTTTTGCAATTACCGTTGCTACATTTCCCCTCCATACAGACGAATCGTACACCCATAGATTGTATGAGACAAGGCCTTCCTCGTCAACGTCACGGCTGGACTGCCGAGGCTGATAAGAAGCTTCTTGACGCTGTACAATTGTTCGGTATCGATAATTGGAATCTTGGTATGTGCTTCCTCATCTTCTTTCCGTGCACTTTTAATGACAACTTTCATAGTTGCAAGGCACGTCTCAGAGCATGCAACTGGTGTTCAGTGCCAAACGCGATATCGTAAATCGCTTGATCCTTCCATTAAGAGGGGTGCTTGGACACAAACGGAAGACGAACGGCTGAGAAAAGCCGTCGCAGCATATGGGAACGCTTGGATGAAAGTTGCTGAAGCCATGCCTGGCCGAACAAATGACCAGTGTCATGAGAGATGGACTGAAAAGTTGAACGTGTCAGCCACCGCTATGTCCTGGACCGAAGACGAAGATCGGGTTCTGCTGGAGTCCGTCAAGACTATGGGAAATCAGTGGAAAGCTATTAGTGTGAAGATCGGTAACGGCAAAACTGGGACAAATGTCAGTTGTTGAGCTGTTGGTGTTCTGGTGATTGACTGATACATGTGCCGTTAGTGCCGCCTCCGCCATGACAAATTGAAGAAGCTTGCTGCAAAGGAGAAGGTTCCGGAGCAACCATGTGCCAGACCCTCCACCTCATATACCCCTCCCGACGTGCAACCTTCATGTTCAATTGCGAATGCCATCCCAACCCCTGACGCCGATAGCACTGCAGCTGTCGCTCCGAAGCCCAAACCAAAAGCTATAGGTAAAGGGAAGGGTAAAGCAGTTGTCCAAACCTCAATCCTTGTTGTTCCTGACAACTCCGATGAGGCATCCGTAACACCTGCTGGTGCTAGCGAGATGCCAGCCGCCACCCTCAAGAAAGGAAGGAAGCGAACCGCAGACAATGACCAACCTGCTGCTCCGACCAAAAAGAAGAGGAAGATCGAAAACCTTGCCCCTACCGAGGGAGAAACTTTGATTGTTGGTAGGCCAGAAGAACTAGGTCCGTCTCAAGTCAGCACCACGGCTACAAAGCGACCAAGGCCGAGGCCTATCAAGAGGGGAAAGGGAAATCAAGGCGGCCTGACGGGCCCGTTGCCAGACACTAACATGTCGCAAGACTCGCCTCAAAAATCTTCTGTCGATGCTCCAATGATGGTTGACACTGCAAAGTCGTCCAATGCGAGCCTGACAATTGCACCTGAGCCCCCAGAGGTGGGGACCAAGCTTACAGCAAAGTCAAGAGCGCGGACTCGAAAAACGGTTCCAGATGTTGCTCCTCAAGACCCCGTTCCACCAAAGAAGACGAATAAGAGGGTAGCAAACGTGCCCATATTGGGATCAAGGCGATCTTCACGCCTTGCTTCGCAAGTCACGGAAGTGGCATCGTCTAATAGCATTCAACTAGCTACTACATCTGAACCTATCGGAGTAAATTCTACCACAGGGCAGCCAACGACGGTTCAACCTGCCACCGGAGATATAGCCCTTCCGCATGCAAATCAGGGAGATATGTGACGAAGCACGTAGTATTCTGACAAAATATATCACTTTGGTCCTATCTTCCATCTTTTTCTGGGGTGGACTCCCATTTCCCAGTTGACAATGTGGCCAAGCAACTCTCCATCTTCTTGGTTTGTGTTATCCTCCGTCGCAAGTAATAAATTTTGCAGAGAGTCCTGTACCAAACTTGCTGTCTTGAGCTTCTTTTCGAGGGACGGCAGGGCAGCTTTCTTGGGAGGTGATGCCTACAAGTGAATTAGACCAGGAAGGTGATGATGCAGTGAGATAGAAGCATACTGGAGTTTGTAAATATGTGTGTTTTGGTGGTAGACTAGGAAAACAGGGTGGCAGATTGCGAAGTGTCGCGGGGATTATAGCTGTCGTGCCTTCATCGTCGGAGCCAAGTAGCTCGGGAGACGGCGAGCGTGAACGTGGTGGTACGAGGATGGGTAAACTGGGTGTAAGATTCAAATTCTTCGCCGCCCCTTTCATCTTCTTGGCTGCCGTGCTTTCAGTGAGGATGTGCTTTGTTTTGGAAGAGGTGCACGTACATTTCTTTGATTTGGCTCTCGTTCTGACCTTTCGTAGCTCGGTTATGGGCAGATTGAACTCTTCGCAAGCAAGTGCAAGATCAGATGCAATGGCGCCCGACCTGTTGGCCAGATTCGCGTATTCATGGGCCCGTTGAAAGAGTCGCTGAACAACTACATAGAGTGAGTCCTCGGAATGGCAGTGGGAGGTGGAGGCTCACGCGCGACGACCTCCAATTCAAGGCGTTGTACGACGGATTGATGTGCTGAATCAAGCCCTGCAAACCGCAGCTCCGAAGAGACAAGTCGTTGAATAGCTCTGGAAGCTACGGCTGGAGTTACCGAGGGTTCAGGTGGCGGTGGGCGGACATCTGGAGGCTTCTGAGGCAGCTGTTGTTGTAGATGGGGGAATGTAGGAAAATAAGGGGTAGAGACTGGTACGGTCGACGTTGAGGCATATTGGTTGGGGTAGTGGCCAGAGTAGGCGGAATAGGCGACATCTCGTCGTTGCAATTGTGGTTGGTACATGAGGTTCAGGTGATCAAATGATTCAATAATTACAAGGTAATTCATTACCCGGCCCACTCTTCATCCACTTCCACATTTTTCTCTCTAATACCTGGGAAATAGTCCCTTTGGATTTCTCTAATTTATCTACATCCTATGCCTCCAACTGCGGCTGAAGAGGCAGAGAAGGGCGATCGCCCAGCCGCAGCCTTTCGTACAGACGAATTCCGCACCGGTCGTCCGCAAATCGTTGGGCCCGATACCCCAGAATCCCCATTCCCGATCGCACTGGCTGGCCAGGTGCAAAAAGGATTTGGTCGGGGTGGGAAAGATCTCGGTTGTCCCACTGGTGTGTTGCTTGTCTGTCGTCTTGCCTGATATCATCTAATCACAACCAGCGAATTTACCTGATGAATCTATCACACCCATAAGCTCGGTTGCAAAGACGGGGGTGTATTACGGGTATGCACAGGTCATCCCACCTGAGGACAACACCGATCTACGGCAGGAAGACATTCAAGTCTTACCGATGGTGATGAGTCTGGGATGGAACCCATTCTATAAAAACAAGTGTTTGACGGCGGTGTGTAGTCCTTTCTCATGGTGACAGCATCTCATACTCCCCGTTGATAGGAAATACACGTCATGCACGATTTCAAAACGGACTTTTATGGTTTCGAGATGAGGGCGCTGGTGCTGGGATATATTCGTCCTGAACTGGACTACACATCTCGAGGTACGAGCAAGAGTGTGCCTCTCCGCTTGCCTGCTAAAAGCTGTCTTTCACAGAGGCATTGATAGAGGATATTGAGGTTGATAAACGGGTCGCATTGAATTGTCTAGAGCGGCCAAGATACCAGGCCTATGCCAACGATCCTCACTTTTCATTACGGAGTAGACTTGTAGTGTTATAACCCAATAGAAGTTAACGCTAGAACCATACAACACGCTTGGTTGGCAGGTATGCGATGTGTCGCCGTGGAGCGAAAAAGTCTAGAAGAGGCACTGAATTTCTGAGTCCAAGGACATGAAGAAAAATTACAAGGCGCACCGTTACAAACGTCGTGTCTTCTTCGCGCGTGTTCCTCCAATTTTAATGGGAGTCCTATCGGTGATTGAAACGACGAGTTGTCTAACTCGCTCGCCCTCTGCAGCCAAAAGAGCACCTTTGAGAGCTTCTCTTCCCTGACCAAAGCCCTTGAAGAAAAGGTCGATTTCTAGGGAGGGAACGGTCCTCTGGTATTCCTCAATCCACTTGAACATCCTGACAGCACACTGATAACCCGCTTCATAGGTAGAGCGATTTCCCTTCTTGAATCCACACGAACCGCCCGAGAACCAAATCATTGGTTCTCCGGTTTCCTTTGTGAGGGTTGTTATTGTGTTATTTCTTGTCGAGTGACAATGCAGACGGATTTTATTCTTCACCCAGTTCTTCGTTAAAGGGTTCTTGTTTGAAAAGACATTGGGAGATGGGTAGCCTCTAACTCCTGCAGTAGGAGGGAGTGAATTTTCAACGGGGGGTTGCTCATAATTGTCAAGAAAACTGCCAAGGTCGTTGGTAGGAAGCTGCTGAGTAGAGAAAGAGAGAGAGAGAATAGGTCTTTTCAGAGAGAGAATAGGGCTCTTCAGTATTCCCAAAGTTCGTAACATGGTGGAAAGTAAACTCGTGTAAAAAAACTCCGACCGGAAGTCATCGGCATCTCTTCTTCCTCTCAACCAAAACCATGGCGGTAAGTGCTCCTCGATTCTATACAACACCTCTCCATTTAATCCTATATGCAGTTTGCCAACTCTCTCTACAATGCCATTTTCAAGCGCAATAGTACGGAACAAACTTACCACTCACTCCCTTTCCTCACTGTCTTTTCAGGCGTATTCGTCACAACAGTATTCGCTGGAGCTTTTGCATTCGGCATTGGTTTTGACTTGGGTGTCACCAAGTTCTACGACACCTGGAATAAGGGGGTACGTCTCATTCTATTCTCCCAGCTATATCGTCTTTATCCATTGCGGTTTAGAAACAATGGAAGGATATTCGTGATAAATATGTTCAGGAGTAGAGAATAATTTACATCTTTTAATTTTGAGTTGTGGGAATACATGAGATTGAACTTGTCCCCTTGACTTGTCCTGAACCTGCCATGTCAACGTCACCTCCTCCAGCCAATGTCACCGACATGGACGTCGACAAGCTCTCTCCAGTCGACAAGCACTCCGTAGTCGACAAGCCAGACGCAAAAGTCATCATCATCACAAATTTGACACGCAACGTCGTCGAATCTCACCTCAAAACTGTTTTTGGTTTCTACGGCGAAATCATCAAAACTGACCTACCACTCTTTGGAAAATGTCTGTAGCTCTATCATAACTCTAGTCGTTCATCGAGTTGATTGTATTTCTCCATTAGCCGGCCAAAACAGAGGGAAAGCAGCCTTGGAATTTGCAGACCCTCCCTCAGCTCACAAAGCTGCCTCTCACATGAATGGTGGTCAGCTAGACGGCGCCATCCTTCAAGTCTCACTCTCGGACTTGCCTGTCCGCAGCCGTTCGCGTTCCCCTCGCCGTGTTCCTCCCCCACGCAACGCCCGCGACAGACCTCGATCCATCTCCCGCTCTCGTTCTCGCTCACGCACACGCTCTCGTTCACCACCACTGGCCTACAGAAGAAGGCCCGATGGACATCCACCAAGGGACTCTTTCAGAGGAAGAGGGTTTGGTCGGAGAGGCGGTCCACCAGGGCGCGACCGCGATATGTACAGGCGTGGGCGTTCCCGTAGCCGCTCGCGTTCCCGCTCCCCTGTTCGTCGTGTTGCAGGAGAGAGACCGCCGCTACCTAGGAGGCGTTCTCCCAGCTACTCTCGTGGAGGCTATGGTCGTGCCCGCAGGTCCAGGTCCCGAAGCTACTCTGTGCGGTCCAGTCGTTCGAGGACGAGATCGCTTTCCCGCTCTCGCTCCCGGTCCATGTCATACTCGTCGTATTCAAGGTATAGCCGCAGCAGGAGTCGCTCCCGGTCGGTGAGCAGAGCAAGAAGAAGCTACAGTCGTGACGATATTAGAGACAGCAGGTCCAGGTCTCCAAAGGACACCAAAGAGTCGTAGTGTAGTCTAGTTCCTTACTTTCTTGATCGTTATCCTTTTATCTACTCATTTTCAAAAAATGGTATATTTTTCCATCCAACAGAGTTCTATGATCAAATAAATATCTAGTCGCTCGCTATAGAATCGTCGTCTGCGAGGAAAGGTCTGCAATAACAACGTCAGTTCCGAACCGAGGGAATAGCAGAATGTCACGGACGGATAGTCATAGTCGTTTCTAATTGCATTCGACATCCATTCTTCGTCCGCCTCTTGTTGGGGAAAACCAGATCCTCCCGCTATGTTAAGCACGACAGGAAGTAGAACAAGGCCATGAAGAGCTCCGGAAATGATCAACGTGAGCCACATCCGGAAATAATAGATCTTGAGATTGTCATGAGTACGAGAGGGACGAACGTCCGAGTAATGCTACTAACCTCCAGAAGCCTTGAGCGTGTCAACGCGAGCACGGACATACCAATCAGCTTGGTAAAAGTAATTCCGGACAGAACCTATTGAAAGGTTTAGATGAGTTAACCAATCTCGACCCTTGCTTTCTCACCGAAGGCCCGATGTCTACCAGTGCAGTCCACATCCGCTCATCCCGCTCCTTCTGACCAGACGGATGATCAACAGGAAGTCCTGTTCCAGCGCTCATAAATGCGCGAGCAACATGCGCACAGAATTCGACAGCAATTCCAAGAGATATGACGAGATTGACCAAGCTAATGGCATTGAGGTTGATGCCCCAAATGGGCATGATACCCATAACTGTTGTCACAGTCAGAGCAACAACACCAGTCACGATCGTTCCCGTTCTCCATGAACCAAGCATTAAAGCCATGATGACGAGGACCGATGCCAATCCTAGACCCAGAACTTCCTGTGTAATCGCGATGATGTGGGCATATTGGTCAAAGAAGACATAGAATAGGGAGTAAGGGAAAACCGTTGCCCCAGTTTCCTCCGAAATTTCTTCCGCAATTCGGTGAGCAGCAGCAAAGGCGTTGATGAAGTCAGCTTGCCTCTTAAGAGGAGAATGGAAGGTGCGGAAATGGGATGCGACGACGCTATCAGAATCAAGGGAAAGGGCAGTCCCAAAGGATGCCTTGCCAGCCAAAGGACATTCTTCGGTGGTTGGCGAAATCCACCACTGCCTGAGATATCGCATGAACTCCCCATCCTCAGGCAACCCATCCATGGTAATGTTCCACGCAGGCTCTTTGCCTTCATAGCAGGGTCGGCAGAGGCGGGCAGGATCTCTTTCCCGACAGAAAACAGAGGGATCTGCCTTGCGGACTCGACAGCATTCTTCTTTCCCAGGATCGAGCCAGCCCAGGAAATCGTCTATCCAAGATGCAGTGGGTTCTGATATGAAAGATGACTCGGGGCGCTTGCGCTCTCCTTCCAATCGATTAGGAACAGATGTATCAAGGCACGTTGTGAATCGACCACACAATGTTTGTTGGCCTTGACGTTGAGTGACGTCGATATCTTTGGCAACGAAGTAAACAGGTGGACCAATGTCGAGGTACGCATCAAGGTTGTCGAAATATGAAATAAGATAGGAGTCAGATGGTAAGGCGAGCCTTTGATCTTGTAGAACGTGTTTGTTATGAGTGTAAAAGAAGTGGAAAAACACTTACCTAGACCTAATTCAATATGTTGCATAGATATTACAGATGCCACAAAGACACCTGCAAAGGTAAGCAAAACAATGCCTTTCACAACGGGTTTAAGCAAGAATGGTGCGTAATATCGGCGGATAAATCGTGCAACTCTGCCAAGGCCTCCACCACTCAATGGAGCATCAGGCAATGTAATTCGTGGAGGCAATCTTATGCACGGCAAACAGTCCACACGGCTTGACTGAGGCAGCTTTCAGTGTAAAGTAGGAATGTCAATGGGAGGGGAAACGTACCTCGACGCGTTTCAGATCGAGCAACAAAGCACTGACGAAAACTGTAACCTGCAGAGTCGCATTCAAGAAGACGCTTCCAGCGGCATAAAGCGCAAAATTGCGGACTGCAGGCATGGGTACAAGCGCTCCCAATGCAAAAGCCGTCGTTTCAGTGATGGTACTCAAAAGGATAGATGGCCCCATTTTTGCCAACGCCCTCCCAACTCGCTCTTCAGCTGGAAGGTATAAAGGCATCGAAGACGCGTCGACATCATTGGTCGACTCAAAGGGCGACCTTGATGAATTGGTGGGCGACATGGGCGCTGAGAAGCCGGGGCCTTGGAAAGTGGGTACTGCGGCATTGGGACCGTGTAAGAGATTCTGTCGATCCAGCTCGTGGACCAGGATAAAGACATTGTCGACTCCAACAGCAAGGACGAGAAATGGTATTACTTCGGCAATGATCAGGGTAACCTTGACTTCAAGGAAGGAGAAGAAGCCCACAGAAGATGAGACGGAAAGTATTACAAGAAGGATACCAAATAGACCAAGTGTGAATTTGGACCCAACAAAAAGAGAGCGAGGTAGCCGCGGGAAGAGGCGAGGTGGGGGCCGTGAATCTACGGAAAGGGATGACGATGAGACGCTAGATCGAGTGAAAAGGCGGGGGAAGTTTTGTCCACATTCAATGAGGGATGCCACAAGGCCATCTTCCTGTCGTATTGCAGACCCGCTTCCCAGAGTCAGAGAGACATAGAAGAACATTGCGAGGTATGACAGGACAACAATTTTGACATCCATGTTGGTACTTTTATTGATTTCCTCTTCGAGGGAGATACCAGTTGAAAATGCGATTTCCAACCCACTTTCAGCTGACCTCTCGCTCAAGTCAACAAGGTATGAACGCAATGTCTCCTCCCATTCCATAGCTCTGGCTTGTGTTACAGAGTCTAGTGAGTCGGATACAACGTAGGTAACCACCATTGCTTCAGCTTCGAGGTATAACGGGGTGTCTGCCTCTCGTGGAACACCTCCCAACACGTAGTGTGGACCTAGCGGTTGTTGAAAGTCTGGAAGACACTCAACAGGACTATTGGCACATTCTAGAAGATGTTCTGACCAGCTCTCTTCATCGTAATCATCTAGGTCGTTGCCAAACCATGCAGCAATAGATTGAACGACACATGCGCCTCGTGGACCTGCAGGCTTGAAACATACATCGGAAAGTTTGTAGCCACTGGGGGATACAAGAGCCCGGATGTCAGCTTCAACCTCGAACCAATATTTTAAGTGGTCCCAAGAAAGAACTGGTGGTTTAGATCCAAAGGAGCGTGCAACCGACGAAGAATTCTGTTCAGCGTCACCAATACCTCCGACTGCTGTGACGAAAATTTGTTCGGTTCGATAGAACGGTCCGAAATGTTCATCAAAGTACTCTTTTTGTTGTTTACTCTCGGAAGAGGGTGCTACCCAAAGGCGGACTGGGTCGGTCTCGATCTCAAACTTCTTCCACCCTATGTTGAGAAGCCCAGCAAGGAGGAACACTGTGGCAAACGTCAACCAAGGATAAGATGCAGTCAGCATTCCTAGTCGATAGAAGAAGCGGCGAAGAATATTGTTGAGAGGATATTGGCGGGGCTGAACTGTTTCCATGGGATCAAGGAGTGAAGCGCCGCGGCCTAGATTGCGTGATTCTGACTGAGTGCCAACGGAATCTTCGTCCAAATACTGAGCAAGAGAACCAGCGCCAATCAAACCCCTTGTATGCGTCCTTGGTGACGCTGTCTCAGCAGATAGAGCCACCCTTTCGTAAGTCGTCTCTCTCCGCCTCCGAATCGTCGTTTGTACAACGTATCCAATGAAGAAACTGAGCACTGCAAGGCCGTAGGCGAGGATGAGAACGAAGGAAAGGCATGATAAGCCGCCAAGATGGCAGGCAGAAGAGCCGTCAGGCGGTGGCACATAGGGAAGGGTGGGGCAAACATCTGGACAGTCGATACATGTACACCGACTACTGAGGTCAACATCTGTGCAGTTTCGAGGTATGGAATTTAGAGATGAAAATTCGGGAGGGGTGTTGTGAGGAAAGTCGATTTGGAATGGACTCCCTATTGACTTCTCGTCGCCCATAAACTTGAAGAATGACGAATAGTCCTTGGCCCCGCCTCCAATTAGGTCCATAGCATAGCCGTTGGTGGTCCCAACCTGAACATTCTTGCAGCTGTCAAAGAAGCCGGTCCCGTACTGCTCTGAGACAAAAAAGTCAAGGGATTTCACTGCTACCTTTTCGTCCTGGGTTTTCTGAGTTGAAGTTATGTTCAGGAAGGTTGACTGGTGTGGGGAACATGTGAAGGTGCAGAAGAATGAGCGGAAGTTGTTCCGGCAAGCCGGACACGCCGCTATTAGGCCTTCCACCTGGTTGAAGTTGTCACGGAGGGTTTCGACTTGATCCGACGTACAACAGACTGGTCCTTGAGCGAAATCTGAACCACATACGTCGACCAGAAGATCGCGTGCTTCGTCGTCCTCGGGCTGAAAGGTTTCTGGTAAACAGACGATAGCTGGTTCATTTGATACACACCTCAAGCGCAGGTCCGTCATACGGACATGGAAGTGGTTTTCCAAACATGCTCTTCCTCCCACAGGAACCTCGCATTCTACAACGCCGCTCCATGGTTTTTCTACGAAGAGATTGAGTATTGAGAAGAGGGACCGAAGGGCATACGGAGTAGAGTTGAAAGCTGCTAATGGCTGTTAGCTAAAGCAGTTGTAAACTTACTGTAAAGCAGATAGTGACGCGACAATCACGTGAGAATTTTAAATCTAATCTTCCATGACTGAGGAATCGACAAAAAAGTCAAACGCTACCAAGCCCCGTAAACGCTTTGTCGGGAGCAAGTCCGCAAAGCCATCTAAACCAGGCACCCACCCGATCCTTGCTAACCAAATTCCTCAAGATATCCTCCTCGACGACCAACTGAATGCCGCGATAAAGCAACTACCCTCCAACTACTCCTTTGAAATCCATAAAACCATCCATCATGTTAGGAAGAACAACGCTTCAATGGTCGCTCTGCAAATGCCAGAGGGGTTACAGATGTTTGCTTGCACCATTGCGGATATCATCGAGCGGTGCGCAGGTGATTCTTCATCATATATTAAATTTAGCTGAGTATGCTAGGTTCACTAACGCGTTGACTGTGATCATGGGCGACGTTACGTATGGTGCATGCTGCGTTGATGATTACACCGCCGTTGCTTTGGGCTGCGATCTATTGGTTCACTATGGCCACAGCTGCTTGGGTTCGTGGCTAACTCATACCTTCGAATTCTGCTTCAACCGGAAATTCTAGTTCCTATGGATCAGACCTCCATCAAGTCCCTTTACGTGTTTGTAGAAGTTGGCATTGACTCTGCCCATCTCGCACAAACGATCCGCACAAACTTTCCCGACGACCAGAAGACATTCCACGAGACTTTATTGGATTACGAGGAAACCATCAGTCGCATACCGATTGGTAGTCAAATCGGACCGGCCAAGCATCTTCGTATAGAGGGTCCATCATCTTCACCAAGTGAAGGCTTGGAGAGCGACGTAAAAGACAAGTCAGGGTTGCCGCACCAGCCGACTAGATTAGCACTCGTTTCAACCATCCAGTTTGTAGCTGCTCTCCAACGGTTGAAAGAGGATCTTGCAAACGAATCAACGGACCATAAATCACATCGCCCCACTAAATTGCTAGTGGACGGATCAACTGCGTTCACCAATGACGCTGCAATGACGACGAGTTTTCCAAAATACTGGACGGGAAGATACGACGCCACCATCCCAAGATCTAAACCTCTTTCACCAGGAGAAATCCTGGGATGCACGGCTCCACGACTAGACAACACCGATGCGTTGATGTATGTTCGTTTTATCGCGTCGTGGGTGGTGTTGATTTTTGCCTAGCTACCTTGGGGATGGCCGATTTCATTTGGAGTCAATAATGATCGCAAATCCATCTGTCCCCGCTTTTCGTTATGACCCCTACTCCAAGAAACTAACTCGTGAAAGATACGATCACCGGGAGATGCAGTTGGTCAGAGACAGCGCTGTGCAGATTGCCAGAAAAAGCATATCAGCCTTTTCTTCAATAGATCGACTCAGCATCATGCACAATCCCAAGGAGGCTATGCCCCCTCTCTGGGGTGTAATTCTCGGAACCTTGGGCAGGCAAGGAAGTTTCAAGCAGCTTCAGGTACTACTCGGTTGTTGTGGTCGTTATAATAAACCAATCCATTTTTCAGGCAATTATGAATCAACTCGAAGCTTCGGATGTGCCGATACCGTACATACCGATCCTCCTTTCAGAGCTGTCGCCAGCGAAGCTTGCTTTGTTCAATCCCCATATAGCGACATTCATTCAAACATCGTGTCCGCGTCTCTCCATTGATTGGGGATATGCATTTGACCGACCGTTGTTGAGTCCTTACGAGACTGCCGTAGCAGTGGGTAAAACAGCGAGTTGGATGGATGCGCCTGAGCGGGGAAAGTCAAAATCTGACGTTGGTGTTTACCCCATGGATTTCTACGAGGCTGGCAGCCCTTGGTCAGTGGCAAGGACGAAGGCCTCCTTTTAGTCGACTCTCCAAACACGACAGTAATCTTTGTAATAAATGCATGTGCTCGCCCAGAAGCCAGTCCATTTTCTCTTGGGAGATCTCAGATATCGGTTCAAGGCAGATCACTTCACGGAATGATCGAGGTCTTCATTTTCAAGGAGGTTTGTGATGACCGAGATTTCTAGGCACCACCCTTAGAATGGCACCCGACCCGGTTTTGAAGGGTTTTGCCTCCCCGTTAACACTCTCGTTTGCTCTCTGGTAGGGTGCTTGCAAAACGTTTTTTCGGAAACCAATGTGGACGTTCATAGGCCACTTATTTCTTTCCTCTCGCAGGAGAATTGACGCCTTTGATCGATTTAGCCTTGCCGGCCACCCGGCGGTGTTACGGCAGGCCATATCAAGTTAGACCTGCCCAGCGGCGCCGTCGTTGTGGGCGTCAGTCTGGACTGATTAGTTACATACTTATGGCACCTCAAAGTTCTCCAGTAAAAATATGGTCTTCTGGTCTTCTTCCATCGTTTCGACCAAGGACTATGCTCTGTGAGTCCCTCCACGTTACTAGGGAATTCAGATGGAAGAAAACTATACTCTCGTCCAGTATGCGCAAAGTAAGTTCTTCGTTTCTGTTGGATGGCCACGGGGGCTGATTGTGCGCCAACAAAGTCGCTGCTACCGTCGTTACTCTTTATGATCACGGTACGCTTTTTGATAGTGCCTACTGGATGGCTTTAGTTGCTGATGCATTGGCAGTTATTACTTTAGATCTCGAGGTAAGAATGCCGGTGCTAGCTCATTCATGCAGCTTCTGACACGCCTGGCGTAATAGGCCGAACTAATATGGGTGCGCAGATATCCTTGTCAGCTATCGCGCGTGTTCAAACGTTTCGTCAAGTCAAAGCGATGGTCTAAATCTAAAATCCTCTTTTTAATTGTACGGGAAAAAATCCTGCATCGTCGCGTGGCTGAACTTCACTTTTGCTTTCACAGTGCAGATATTTCGGCGACGGCCTTTTAATGTACGTCGCTTTTTCTGAACGTTGTATTCTGCGCTCATTTGTATAGTTACGATTCATTGGGTGAGCGTCACCTGTCAAGAGGGTGCTCCGAGATATAACCGTTCCCGCCTCAGTATTTTTAGAAAGAAACATTAGTCAAAAGGTGTGTGTAATTATACCCGCAATTTTTTAGAGCGCTAACTTTTCACTTCAAAGTTGTATGTAAAACTCTTTCTCTCAACTTTTATTAATGACCTGAAATATCTGCCGCCAACAGTTGTAAGGATACGCCCGCTCAACCTGCTCATCCAGTTTATTTTCTTTAGGTTTAATAGGTTTCGGTATCATAAATGGCGGAGCTGTTCTTATAATATGGACGAGTCAATGTGAGGACCCACTACTACTTTCTTCTTCCAGGTTGACCTCATACTCTCCGACAGTCATCATGCAGCTACGGATAAGAACGCTATATGGGGAAAGGGTTTCCTTGTG
The DNA here is from genome assembly GCF_000143565.1 of Laccaria bicolor S238N-H82. Classification (NCBI taxonomy): domain Eukaryota; kingdom Fungi; phylum Basidiomycota; class Agaricomycetes; order Agaricales; family Hydnangiaceae; genus Laccaria; species Laccaria bicolor. The sequence continues at coordinate 2,011,520 of NW_001889873.1, read as the reverse complement.
CCTAACTCTCAGCTTCTTGGGCGAGATCGCTGCGGTGACGGCCCTCCAAGTCATGTCCATCATAGGCTTGCATCATGATGGTATACAAAGATTCAATTGAAGCGGTGTACGCTAATTAATGAATTATAGTGACCAACTCTGACCTTGGCATGGGAGTACACATGTGTACGCGCATCGCAGCGCCGCCGTATATATTCCTCTTTTGGGTTCCCATCCTCATTTTTGAGTGTCTTTTATTCGTGTTATCGCTGCGCATAGCGTATCGAAATTGTTTAGAGATTGGGAACTGGCGAGGGGCCTCCTTGTTGCATGTCCTTTTGCGAGATAATTTTGGGCATTTTGCGTGGTATGTGCGATCTAGTGTTTCGAAATTGTTGAGCTCATGATGGTAACCAGCGCCTTTGCGTTTTATACTGTAACCGCCGTTGCATGGTTAACTGTCAATGTGTGCTATCTTGCGGTTGTTTATTGGTACCCGAGGCTAACGTTGATGCAGCCTCGCTACTGGAGCATACCATCCGTGTTTGCTTATTCCATGACGATTACCCTTGCATGCAGACTGGTCCTCAACCTATGTGACGCGTTCCATCACCCAAGAGGGATGTGTAATATGCCTTTAGAGACGGCGACCGCGGGAAGATCAAGCGGTTCCGAGGAAGTAGGAAGGGCTAGGACTGTGTCTCTGCAGTTTGCGACAGGTGTCGCGAGGACTCAGGGGCTGGAATACGAGCTCGATGTCCTGAAGGAGAGTAGCAGAGAGTCAAGCGTTGAAGTAATGGATTCTATTCAAAGTGTGGCGTAATGGCATTCTCTGATACGTTCGATTGAGGCGTTTACGCCGCGAGGAGGTCGGGGAAAGATGGCTGGCTGTGCCTATCTTGTTGCACAATTGGGTGTAGCTGCATTCTGGGGTGGTCGCCACCGTGGAAAGGGACGTCAAACGGCGGCGCTAATAGAGAGCTAGTTCTTTAATTCAAGGGCTGGAACACGATCGGCGAGAAGGGAAGAGCAAACGAGGGTTTTTCGCGGACCGGACAAAGGATATATCGGACCGAGATACGATCACATGACTGTAAAATGTTGCAAGGGAACGGCGACGACGAAGTGGCTCCTAGGCGGCAGATCCACCTCAATGTGCCACCACGGTTGGTGATAGTACCTGGGACAGCGATCATAGTGGGTATTGCGATTGGGTTGATGCGGGGAGGACGGGCGACGTCGTTGCGTTTCCTTGCAGAGAATGCTCACCGACCGCCGACTACAGTGCAAGGGTGGTACTTTTACAACAAGACGAAGAACTACAAGGTGATACTTGGTGGACTGAAGGGAGCGGGAGTGGATGCCAGTAAGCTGGGACTAATGGGGTTGGGGTGGGTAGGGATAGAAGAAGGAATGGAGCGTCTAGGGTGGGGTGAGTGCAAAGAGATTGGTGCAGCATTGGGAACTGGAGCTGTGTTCTGTGGAGTGTGTAAGTGGATGGACTGTCAAAAAGGGATGGAACGCTGATATGGAAAAAGAACAGATCGATTAGGTTGGAAGCTATCGCGAAAAACGCTATTGCTTGGATTGATAGTAGGAAGCGCGTTGAAGACTTTGAATTGGACTAGAGCGAAGCTTGCCGCGACTATATAACACAATACATACAGATCGTCAGCTGTAATTATGCAGATACTCCCGCCGCCGTGTTCTTCCCGTCATCATCGACACAATCTTGCAATTCATCCTACTATTTCTTTTTTCCACTGGACCATGATTAGACTCTGGCCAGGAGATAATAACCAGCTCACTCCTCGAGCTGAAAAGAACCCCTTTGACCACCACCACCATCATCCAACAACTTTACATCACACCTATGTCCCTAGTCCAGGTCCTTCAACTCCAACAACTCATCCACTGCTCGCAGCCAACTCGCCATTTATTCCTTCTGCAGCTCTCGCCTCCTCGGCTTATGGCGGCGGCGGATCGGTCACATCGGATCTCACGCCCACTGGCACTTCCTCACTCGGCGGTTTTCCTGCTGCTCAGCCAACTACTCAGCTCTCTCTTCATGCTCCCGTCTTTAATATGCAGCAACCACCCCCAGGTAATAGAAACAAGTCCCTCGCTTCCATTATCACTTCCTCCCCTTCAACTCCACCACAAACAACGGCTTCAAAGGGCCAGATTCATGTCAAATTGATTCAAGCTAGAGCCCTCAATGTTCGCACCATGCACGCCCGCCCTTATGTAGTCGTCCAGTTCGAGCAGAACGAGTTTGTCAGCCGAGATCCAACGGACGAGACAGACAAGGAGGTTAAAGGAACCGCTATATCTCGTCAGCCTTCTTCCAACGCAGTATCAGCATTAGGCGCGATCGGTTCCAAAGCTGCCGCTCTCGACGCGAGCAAGAAGGGAAGCAGAGCCAGTTCAACAAACCCCTCACCATCTTCCTCCGTTGCACCAAAGTCTTCTTTGCCACCCATAGGCGGTGCCCCCAACGGCCTCTTTGGTCGTCTCTCTGCTCACAATCCAGTCTGGAAACATGAAGTCTCCTTGTAGGCTCTGTTCTTTACTCATCTTTTAGCTCACTAACCTTTTTACTAGTGATGTCACATCGGAAGAATCGCTTATTACTTTCAACGTTTACGATCGCGCAGTCTCGGACCAGGGTTTTCTGGGCACAGTTCAAATTAAACCTGCTCTAGTTCACGACCACACCGTCGACCAATGGTACAAGTGAGTTTTTCCCCTCATACCTTGGCTATCCAACAACTGATTTATTCATTAGGCTCCGGCCGTTTGAAGACGAAGTGGTGAGTGGGGAAATGCGTGTCCAAATCACCTATGAGCAATACAAGGTACGCATCGATGCCATCACTTTTTTTTCTCACGTCACCTGATAGCTTGCTAGACGAAACGGGCACTTACCCCGCGCGATTTCGAATTTCTCAAGCTTATCGGTCGAGGCACCTTCGGCAAGGTCTTTCAGGTCCGAAAAAAGGACACTAAGCGCATTTATGCCATGAAGGTCCTGTCAAAGAAGGAGATTGTTGCCAAGAAGGAGGTCGCGCATACCATCGGAGAGCGCAAGATTTTGCAACGTTCTTTGGAGTCACCGTTCCTCGTCGGCCTCAAATTTAGTTTCCAAACGGACACCGATCTCTACTTGGTGACAGATTTCAAGAGCGGCGGTGAACTGTTCTGGCACTTGCAACGCGAGACGAGATTTAACGAGGATCGCGCCAAATTTTACATTGCCGAGTTGATCTTGGCCTTGGAGCACCTGCACAAATATAATATTGTATACCGGTGCGCATGTCTTTTTTTGACACTTTTTCTTTTTTCATCATCTCTGTATGATAGTGATCTCAAGCCAGAGAATATTCTCCTGGACGCGACAGGCCATGTTGCACTCTGCGACTTTGGTCTCTCCAAAGCTGATTTACGACCTGATGAACTTACGACAACGTTTTGCGGTACAACAGAGTACCTTGCTCCGGAAATTTTGCTAGACGAACAGGGATATTCCAAAATCGTCGACTTTTGGTCTCTAGGAGTGCTCCTTTTTGAAATGTGCTGCGGCTGGAGCCCGTTTTACGCGGAGGACACCCAACAGATGTACAAGAACATTTGCTTTGGCAAAATTCGATTTCCAAAAGGCGTTATCAACGAAGATGGGAAACAATTTGTGAAAGGGGTAAATATTGCGAAAAGACCAAAAAAATGCAATTAAAAACTAATCGGCTCCGAACAGCTTTTGAATCGAAACCCGAAGCATCGCTTAGGCGCTCAACGAGACGCGGCCGAACTCAAAGAACATCCGTTTTTCAGCAACATCGACTGGGAAGCACTCTCTCTTAAACAAGTCACGCCGCCATTCAAACCCGTTGTCGAATCGGACGAATCGACCAGCAACTTTGACCCCGAGTTTACCTCTGCCGACATGCGGGACGTTGGCGTTGTGGACATGGACTTGGACGAGGAAGACCCTTCCGAGGCATGGGTATCGCAATCGATCGGCACCACCGTTCATACGCCAAATGGCCCATTAGGCAGTGAACGACCGGCAGGCAAACCACTAAGTTCCATTACCAACGGATCATCGTACACATCCTCCTCCAAAGGCATTCAGATCAAGCCCAAGAAGATGAGGAGAGAGTTGTTGGGTAGCCCGCTGACGAACAGCGTGCAAGAGAATTTCAGAGGGTTCACTTACTCGGGCGGAGAGAGCGTGATCGCGCCGATGGTGAATGCGCTTGCGAAGAAGGATAAGGATGAGGAAGCTGTCGATGACGAAGAGATTCCAGATGTGACGACGGAAGATGAGTTTGAAGACTTTGGGAAGAGCGCCGGAAGGTATGCAAACGCGCGACGGAAGGGCCTCGGGTTTAGCTCGTTGGACGACGACATGACATGAATATCTTTTCAAGACGCCACGCCCCTAAATAACGGCCGGTGGCCTCGTGTAATATCTATCTATCCTTGCACCCATCATCACTGCATGCAGACAGTACCCCCATGTACCTACTCCCCCTTTGATGTGACATTTTAGGTATGTAAGTTGTAAAGTGTAAATATGGCCCGTTTGCTACTTGTACCCATTGAACCTCTATAATATATACTTTAATAATGGCGATTCTCGTGCGACCTTATGGACGATTTACATCCTTCCTGGAGAGGAAAAAAAATTAAGGCTAACAATCCAAACATACAGTATGCGATAGCAAAATAAATAAGGGGTCGTCCATTGCGGTCTATGGTTACCAGTCGTTGAGGCTCTTGCAGTTGGGTCTTGAGAGATTCAAACCTCCCCGTAGGAGGGGCGGTAAAACGAGACCCTTGATGATGGTGTTTTCCACAATGGAGTCGACGTCGTGCGGTGTGACGCGGCCATACCAAACGCCGGAACCTGAGGGTGTGTAAATCTGGGGTGAAACGTGAGGGAGCCGGCGGAATCAATTGAGGAAACCTAAAACCGTGAAACACGCACGATGCAGTTACCGGCGTACTTGTGCCCGCCGACATGTGAGGTCTTGATGATGAGAGCACGTTTAGATTCCGTGCTGTCCCGGAGATGTGATGCAATGTTCTCCTCTCGCTCTTCTGGAGTGACGTCCATTTCCTCCAACGGAGGCCCCATGGTCAAAGAAGGACACTCCACATGCTTGACGGCGTCCCATCCTTGAGATTCTAATGATGTGATGAAGGCTAATCGAGGCAGATGACTCAATGTGGGCAATTGCCGAGGTCAAAAACAGGTATTAGATACCGACCGTGTTCCAGTTTGGGTGCAGCAATTCCACACCTATTATCCCGTTTTTTATGAGAACCTGACTGATTAATGAGAAAAATGAACGTGAAAGAGAAAAGTATGGGACTGACACAAGAGGATCACACAAGCGTACGGTAATACCCAGGTCCTAAGTGTGCTTTTTTCCAGGAACGCACCACCGCGGCCGATCCCCGGGGCGACGGAGCTATCCCACAGATCCTGGGCACCTTGCATGGAACGTCGGACCTCCGAAGCCACTTTGAAGTCGGGGAAAATGAGGACGGTTTCGTGATCTTCTTCATGGCATAGTGTGTTGTGGCTGCCGTTTAATATTGATGTCCTTGTTGACTGTGAGGGATTGAACAGGCCAGTTGATGAAGAGGAAGATTTCCCATTGGACGGAGGAGATGAGGGTTTTGGAGTGTTCAAATTTGAACTTGTAGAGACCTGAAGCATGTAAGCTGCGAGAGAACCCGTTGCTTCAGTGACCTCGCGTTCCCAATCTGAGCGGCCTGTGGAAATGACGATCTGGATGGTATGGAGTTGGGCGATTGAAAGAGGAGAGACCAAAATATACCTGGCGGTGGTACGGCTTGACAGAGCCCAGCATTTGAGTGTCCATGTCGATGTCGAAGCGGCGAGGATAAGCTTCATGGTGTCCTTTTGAAGAAGAACGTGTTCGTTATCAGATAACGAGAGCAAGTTCGCAAAATACCCACCCAAGTCACAGGGGTCGGAACATGACCGACAGTCCGCCAAAGAAACGGGTACGTCTGAGGCTTTCAGGGTGCTGCAAAGAGCGTCTTTTTCGTGGTCATGGTCGCAGTCGTCGGCGTGGCCCAAGACTATGGCCTGCAATTTTCTAAAGGAGTACATGAGGGGAAGGAGATAGGAATGAATGGTAATACTATTAGTAGTTAAATAATCTGATTAGATATTCTATTATTTATACCATAATGCCTTCCTCTGATATCAATGCCTTTCATGACCTCTTGCGTTCCTCCAAGAATATTATAGCAGTGGCAGGAGCAGGTCTCTCTGCTGCCTCGGGGATACCCACCTTCAGAGGTGCTGGAGGAATGTGGAGAAAGTACAACGCCATGTCTCTTGCAACCCCAGAAGGTTTTAGCAAAAACCCATCTCTCGTATGGCAATTCTACCACTATCGAAGAGAGGCGTCAGCATTCTTCATTTTTAAATCATTTGCTCCGTATCTCATCCAACCCCATCTAGCGCTTTGAAAGCTCAACCAAATCCTGCCCATATCGCCCTCTCTTCATTCTCTCTCCCTTCTATCAGGCATCAGATCGCCCCAGAATCCACCTTTACCCTCATCACCCAAAATGTTGACGGGTTGAGTGTCATCGCCGATAAGCAGATTCAAGCCAACGAGCCCCCCGCTGCCGATGAGCAGCCACGTCTCATTGAGATACATGGCAGGCTCTTTGACGTCTTGTGCACTTCCCGCGACTGCGATCATGTTGAATTCAACACCAGTTCACCCATCTGTGAAGGTCTCGCCGGAACGGAAGCTCACGTAGCAGCAGGAGACCTCGACCCAGAAATTCCCATCACTTCTCTTCCACGCTGCGCCAAGTGTGGTTCTCTCGCTCGACCGGGTGTAGTATGGTTCGGTGAAATGCCACATAAACTGGACGAGATTGACGAAATTGCTGCAAAGGCCGATCTTTGCTTAGTGGTTGGAACATCCTCCACGGCAAGACCTTCGACTTGTGCCTCTGTCGCTAAAAACACTGACTGTGATCCGCAGGTATACCCAGCCGCAGGTTACGCAGCGGAAGTTCAAGACCGAGGTGGAAAAGTAGCTGTCTTCAACTTGGACCGAAGCAAAGGAGATCGCGACGCCGACTATCTCTTCTTGGGTCCATGTGAAGAGACCTTACCTCGAGCGTTGGGCCTCACAAACTAGTTTTGGGGTTTAGCGGTAATGGGTTCATTAAGTGGAAAACAAAGGCTAAATAACATGGATGTCGTCGAATAGCTATTGGAGCGCACATTGCAATGAGCATTATGGAAAGATAATCGAGACAATCACGTACGACGTTCATCTTCTATCCGCCGCTTCCAGTTCCTCCTCTTCGCGCTCCTTGTCTTCCCTATCGTTTTTCATCAGCGTCTCCGCTGATTCTTCCAGAACCTCCAACCCAGGCATCACATTGCCCGAATGAGTCACATCCACACCATAAAGCGCCTCGATGATCTTCAACTCTCTTCGTCGCCTAATTTGACTCCACTTGCCTGCCACTAGCGTGGGACGAGTGGTGTTGGCGTGTGGATTCCACTGGCTCATTTTCGGTGCTTCACGCAAGTCCATAACCTTGTCTTTCAGGCTCGTAAAGGTGACATCAGCAGTTGCCGGCAGTAGGTCGTTCGGATCCTCTGACGCGAAAGTTGCATCAATTCGCTCTCCAAGGTCCTCTGGCGTGATAAAGGTCTCTGATTGGTGGTAGAGGGATATGAGGGCTCGCATTTTTGCAGAAGGAAGGGAACGATGCGACAGAACATTGGGAAGGGATTTTGAGGAGGTGTCCGATGAGAAATTTCGTTTGAGCACGGATATCCGACGTCGTACACAACTTTGCAACGACATGGTGGTCACAGAAAAGATAATTTATAACAATGATAAATAACGCGTGTTATAGCTTATAGGTGTCCTTTAATTCCAGCTTTCTCCATCAGTACTCCTTCCTTCCTCTTTCTCTCGGCAGCCTTTTTCACAAGCCCAGGTGCCCGCCTGAGTTCCCGTTGTCCCACTTGCTGAATATGAACCGCGTCGGGACCCTAAAAGTAGGTCGTCACGTCAGTGCTTTTACTACAGTTATTCCACGACACGTACATCGGCAATGCGAAGAGTACGGAGGCCTGCCCACCGTCCAGCAAGTTCTTGGTCTTGAGAAACACCCTCAGCACCAAAGGCTTGGATTGCCCGGTCAATGACGGTCAACGCCATTTCAGGCACTACAAACTGGTTTATGGATAGTTCAGTCAAAATGTATGAGAGATTCGGATAATTTACGAACTTTCGCAATGCCGATTTCTTTCAGAGCTCCCTTGGCCTTGTACTTGTCGATCTACAGATACAACACAGCAGTCAGAAACCATGGATAAACGTTTAGTCGGGTATTTACCTGCAAGGCGGCACTCAAAACGAGGAGCCTTGCGCTCTCGATTTCAGCCCGAGATTTGGCAATGTCAGCAATCACCGTCCCTTGATAACCTGCTGTCAGTCGCTTGAGCATAAATTGCGTGAGGGCTACCCACCATGCTCATAAAGGTACTTTCCAAAGGTTTTGCGACCGGGGTCAGTCACTCGCTCGAGCATGAGATCTAGAGATGCCTGAGCCGCGCCGATAGAGCGCATGCAGTGATGGATGCGGCCAGGTCTGTAATCTTCGTCAGCGACATTGATAGTTGGTAGAACACCAAATTATATACCCGAGGCGGCCTTGGATGATTTCAAAGCCCCTACCCCAACCCAAAACCAAGTTGCCCAAAGGCACTCGGACATTCTCGTAGATGACTTCGCAGTGCCCTTCAGGAGCGTCATCATAGCCGAAGACGTGCATGGGACGGACAACTGTTACACCAGGTGCGTCAGCTGGGACAATCACAACACTCTGTTGGTTATAGTGGTTCTTGTTGGTTGGGTCGCTCTTCCCCATCACAAGATGGAGTTTTGTGCGTGGATCTCCGGCACCACTGATCCACCTAGAAAAAACGGTCAGCGATAAATCAACGAACATTCAGGTTGCAACATACCACTTATGGCCATTGATGACAATTTCATCACCCTCTCTTCTTAATGAAGTGCGGATGTTCGTTGCATCCGATGACGCGACTGTTGGTGCGGTGATCAGAACTAAGTAAATGACTTTGAGAAATTCGGCACATACCGCCCTTCTCCGTCATCGCAAACGCTGAACGAATGTCACCGTTCAAAAGAGGGACGAGCCACTTCTTTTGTTGTTCAGGAGAGCCATAACGAGCCAAGACCTCTGTAGCCGCCGTTAGATAATATTTCTTCGGGTCACCTATGTTGATAGCTCACCCATATTGCCAGTATCCGGTGCAGCGCAGTTTACGGCCTCGGGACCCATATGTCCAGCTCGACCCAGGATTTCAGCCATGACGGCATACTGTGGGCAACTTAGTTGAGGTTGATACCAGATGCCCAAACACGTACCTCGAGGTTAGTGAGGGGTACGCCATGCTCGGGATAGTGGGCCTTGCTAAGGAAAAGATTCCAAAGTCCCAGCTTTTTAGCTTTCTCCTTCAGTTCAGCAATGATGGGGACGATAGTCTTCCAACGCCTCTCTGGGTCGGTCGGTATCTGAGCATGAGCAACTCGGACTGCAGGGAAAACTTCGTCCTAACAAGGAAATGTAAAGACGCGTGAGTCTACTGGGGACAAACGCACCTCCATGAACTTAATGAGCTTTGCTAGCGTCTCCTTGGCATAGGGGGAAAACTTGTCCTCAATCTACCAGAACGATGAGCACTGTGTTGGATGGGGTTGAGAGGAAAAACTACCATTGCCCATGATGATTCAGAGGTGTACTCAATGACAGGATGGGGGGCCATGGTTGATGATAGAATGGCAGTGAGGACAACTTGAAGACCTCGAGTTATAAATGGGGAGAAGGCGGCAATTAACGATAGCCGGACCGTGTAATGATGCGTCTAATACAACCCCGTCAAATTAAAGTATTCCGTAAAACGAGATCTTTTCTGACATCCACTGAGGAAGTACTAGTATAGGGGCTAAGATAAAAGTACAGAGAAGTCATGGGCATATTGATACAAAGCAAAGGGTACAATCTTCTAAAGAAATAAAAGTCCTCAACGATTGCCGTCGTGAGCTTCGGATGATATGTCCCCGAGGGTAAAAGGCAGGTCTGGGTCGTATCCAAATGCGCCTGGATCATAACTGTGCCACAATGAGTCCTGATCACTTGTGGTATATCCTCCTGGGTTATAATTCCTAATGTAGTCCAGCCCGCGGAATGGAAGGCCGGGCGCAGCGAAGGAAGCAGACGGTGGGGTCGTCGATAGACCAGATATAGTCCCACTCAACTCCGTTGTAGGATCATAACCACTGTAACCACCTTCCAACGAGTTATATGCTCCATAGGGGTTGTTGTACATTGCGGTGTCTTGCGATGTCGGAGAATAAACATCCATTCCGCCGTGCTCGCCATTACCATTCCATTGATGGAGGTTGGACTGCGTAAGTGTATGGGGCTGCATATTGTAGTCGAACTCATAGCCCGAAGGTGATGGTGCGTGTCCTGGAGACATAGGTGTGGCAAATGCGTAGTTGCTTCCTGGGGCAAGTCGAGGGCTGGATTCCTGGGGTTGATCGAGGGCTGGCATAGCAGGCGACGGAAGATTCACAGAAGCAGGTGAGCTGTGGGGACTGGACCCACCACGAGCTGATGTTGGACTGGAAAAGGACTGATAAAAAGGGGCTACTGGACGTTCAACGCCCTCAGGCTCGTCGTATCCTCTCTTCCGTGAAGTGGACCTTGCTCGTTGAGCTGTCAAAGTAGAATGTCAGTTCCATAGGCAGACGGCAGCAATTTTATACTTACAATCGGTACGATATGGTGATACAGCAGCCAATCTACGAGAAGAAGTCGAGGTGCTTGGATCACGTGACTGATTTCTCCTCGATCTCCCTTTCGTGACACGGTTAGAGGTTGAAGAACCGACTGCTGACGTCGCAATCGTCACAGACCGCCGACGTTCTGACCGAAGAGGAGCTATTGCAGATGGCGCAACAGTAGAAAGTTGAGGAGGCGGCCCAGATGGCTTGCCCTCGGCACCTTGCTTTATAGCCTGGCTGGCAGTATTGATAAGTTCAATGAGCAGCTCTTTGCACTTGCGTGCACCTGGCCACTGACCCTCCCACGATTCAAGTGCAGCAAGGGTGCTTTTGGCTTCTTCCATAGCAGCGGATGCAGCACGAGGTTCTGGGGAATGCATTGCATACAAAAGCACAATCACAGCGGAGCTGAAAAGGTGTTGAATAAAGAAGGCAAGGTGGTGAGAGGGAGGCACAACGTGTTTCATGGAAGGGGCAAGTCGAATGCACGAGCGAGCGGACGAAACTGCCTTCATCGTCGATTTCGCTGTCACAGGCTGATCTCGTTTGACAGGTAGGAGATTCCGGTGAAGGGTTGTTAAAACGGAATAATAATGACTGCACAGGACCGCGCCCATAGAAACTTGTTCATCTGTTTCGGGTTGTGACTTGAAAACAGCTGGGAGCTCGTCGCACCACCTGGTCAGTTCGTTGTCCAGAGATTCAACCATGCGTTGCAACTCAACCTTCCGCTCAGGTTCGAGTTGATCTTTGCAAATTTCCAGAGCATAAACCTGTCTGAGGACGCGACCCCCTATCTCGTACAACTTGATCAGGGAGATCGATCCTGTCATCAGGGAAAACTGCCGTCGAGGCATTGTCGCTCCTGCGATCGAGAAGTATTCGGGTAGATGTTCATCGTCTACATCGATGGGGAGTTCGACATCGCAGTCCGAATCATTGATGCCCAGCGGACGACCTAAGGCAAGGGCAAGCATGCGATCCAGAGTGTAGACACCCCACCAAATCTTTCTTCGAGCTTCTTTCTCGATTGAAGTGATGGTGAGTCGACGTGGCGAACGCTGCATTCACAATTAGTGATGAGGGCGTAGAATAATGAAGAGCCAGAGCCACTGACGTGGAGTCCTAAATCTTGGCCAGCTCGAACGGCTTGCCCAACAAGTAACCATGCTTGTGGAAGGCAGTTGACAGAGCATAGGAATGAAGACATTAAAATGAAACATTGCACATGCTCAACTTGTATGCTGGCATGGCTAATGTACTGAAGCATTAGAGCACTGTGGTTTGCGAGTTCTGAATGTAGGACTACGTCTATGAATCAAGACAAACATACCGCTCATAGTAGACCATGCCCATTCCACCATCATCGTTACGCTCCGATGTAGTCAAACGTGGGTCATTGACCAGATGAGCACCACAAGCGAACACAGCGAAAACCAGAGAGAGAAACGCGGTTTCATTCCGAGCAAGAACATGATCGTGAGTGTTGTCCATGATATTCTCGTAACGCCGGAGAAATGATGGTTTGTCGATAACGGGCATCAGGAAATGGAATCGAGCGAAATAAGCTTGGACCTGAAAATGTTCAGCATCAAGCGCAAGATGGGATGGTCGATCACTCACCAGCTTATCTGCAAGGTCACGCTCTGGATACTCTACCTCCTCTGGACCAGGAAGTGCATGTATCTTGCCAAAAAAGACGGCCGCTGGGAAGTACAGTTTGTTGACGCTGGGTCCAGGGGCATGTGGATCCTCCTCCATGGGTGATACCCTATGTAGGGGAGATGTGGTCAAAGCTCTGAATGACTGAATGAGAGACATGGTCGATGAACTGCCGATCCATCGCGCGTGGCCATACTCATCCAGAGCCAATTGACCAAACGATTCGCTGAAATCATCGTCTAGACTGGGATTGCTGTCAGGCTCTGAAGAGGGAACTTTTGGTACAGAGGAGGGGAGGTTGGAGATAGGTGGCGCTGGCATTTCTGATACGATGGTGGCGGCGCCGGCCGCTACGGATGAAGCAACAATGTTGTTGGCGGAGGGGCCAATCTGTTCAAGAACAGGCGCAATCTGCGAGAATAAGGACTCCATGTGAAGGAGTCGAGCTTCAAGTTCTTGCACATAACTGAAAACCAAGCATGATTCATACAAAGATAGGTAATAAGGAAAAGTTATCAACGCACTGCCGACTTAGAGCAGCCCTGTCTTTTGTCTGTAGCCAAGTGCACTGGGAGCCGGACATGGAGCACTGGGAGCAAGTAGGTTCGCATCCGTCACATTTAATCTTCTTACGCCTGGAAGGAAGTGGCGTTATCGCAGGCAGAGATGAGAGGAAAGCTGGCTTCATACCGGCAACTTTCGCATGCCCTCCACACCCGTCTCCGTTGTAACTGGATTGGTTTCTGACCAACATCAGGAGCCATTGTATCGTCGTCGATGCGCTTCTTCTTGCTACTGTGTAGCGCCGACGAGGAATCTTCGCCCTTGGCCATTGTGGTGGTGGTAAGACAAAAATAAGGGGTGAAAGGGTCAGACCACGTGCGAATTCTAGATCGGTAGATTGCAGAAGCTTGGCAGATCCAGAAAATGGATGGATTCCTTGTTGGATTCTTGAATGCAAGAGATGCGCTGGGAAGCGGCGTTGTCAAGAAACCTGTGCTTGGACTGCTTGGGGTTTTATAGGCTTGGTCCTCGTGTGCAATGGATATATTTGAGATGTGTCGCGTGGCCATTGGACCCAAATCGATAGACGCTTTCTTATCCTACGGTGCTTATATTTTGTGGCATATGAGCTACAGCGTCACTCGGAGCGCTTGAAATTGCGGTGAACATCCATCTAACTCGTCCCTGCAATCCCGCATACATACACACATCTCTTATGTAGCCGGGGCCCGTCCTTGTCTGGCGCTTCGCTTCGCCAGCTTGACGTCAGTATCTGAATAATCAGCATTGCCTTGGATGCGGAAAACCGGCGTTACTTCAAGAGGACATCGGTCAAATTTGTGGAAATTGGCATGACTCACTGAGATGGAGTATGTACTCAGATACAATAAGCCATTTTCCGCACGGAGTACTTACTCGTGACTCTTTTGGAGTGTGCGGCGCCGTGATGTACCCATACTGGTCAGAATGAAAAGTGCATGCTGATCTTTCCGAAGAACTCGCTTTTACTTGAAATGAAAAAGGCCACAGATGATCGAGGCGAAAAAACATGTCCAGTCCCCACTGCACATATCACACTACATGGGGGGGAACAAAAGGAGTTCATTGGTATATTAAATCATCATTTCTGGAAATTCTTCTCGTTAGAATTGATAAAGTAGATCTAAGTATCTACCAATTCTGATGAGTCCCAAAGTGAATTTGTCTGTAGTTGGCTGCAAGTTGTGTAATGCACGTGATGGTTGTTTATACCTAACGCAATTGAAGCCAAACACAGGAACATCATTCAATTTGTGCTCGCATGGCTGACGTCGAAACAACACAACCACCCGCGAACGGCGGCGGCGACTCTATCGTTGATGACGGGGAAGAAGCAGAATCGAAGGTATTCCCCCTCTTTTCCTTCCTTGTTTGAGGATATAATTTTTTTTGCAGGAGATTATGCTCATGAAACAGAGGGTCGAGGAAATGGAACGGGAAGCAAAGAAGCTGCGAGAGCTTCAGGCTGCAGCTGAGCAGGCCAGCAATAATGGTGATGACGATGGAGTGCCGATGGAGACAGAGGAGGATAAATCTCAAGCAGACAACCGGAGTGTTTACGTTGGAAACGTGAGTGGGTCATGCTGGTCAATTCATGATCATCTTCTCTGACGTTGTTTTCTTTTTTCCTTAGGTTGACTACAGCGCCACGCCAGAGGAGATACAGGGTCACTTCCAAGCATGTGGTACCATCAACCGAGTGACCATTCTCTGCGACAAATTCACTGGTCATCCAAAAGGGTTTGCGAAACCATTCTCTACAATTCTAACAATTTCCTGACTTATTCCCCTTTAGGTATGCATATGTTGAGTTTGCGGAACCTGACCACATCGATGCTGCATTGGCGATGGACAACTCGCTGTTCCGAGGCAGGCTGATCAAGGCATGTTCTGTTTCTTCCTCCCTCTAAAATCCCAAAAGTAACAGCATCTTGTGACAGGTGACAGCCAAGAGGACGAATATCCCTGGATTCAATCGTGGCAGAGGCCGTGGAGGAGGTTATCGTGGGGGTTACAGAGGGGGTTTCAGAGGAGGTTATACCGGGTATAGTCCTTATAGAGGGCGTGGCAGGTGAGTTTCTGGACTTGATTGTAAAACATGGAACTATTTCTCATCTTCGTAGGGGTAGGGGTCGGGGATTCTGAAGACAGAAAATACGGCACCAACTGCCAGGTATTTGCTGCGCCAACCATCGCTCTTTACGCTTGGCTATCGATTCCTGTTGTTTTGCTCTAAGTATAAGATACCAACTCCAAAATCGTGGTCCAAAACATACATCTAGTAGTCTAATATGTTCCATTTCTGTTGTTTGAGCTTGCGCCCATATTTATTTTATTTGATAAACAAAATTCACGTCTACCTCATTCAAAACCAGTCAAACACCAGTTCAACACATCTCATTCAACGCACTTCATTCTCGTTTCTGGTGCAACATGTCGCACATCTTATGCCGAGCAACGAGGCTAATGTCGACTTCGACAATGCAACGGGCAGCCTCAAAGAGCCAGCAACCATACCCTTTTTCCTCGACCGCCCTCACCCCAGATGTGCACCATATACCACCTACACCTTCCCTCCGCCAAGGCAAAGGTTTGATGGAGTACCTTCAGCAGACACTCCCCACCGCAGAGAAACGCGAAATGCTTAGCAAGCTCTTCGACAGAAACTCTCCTGGGAGACTGCTCCCAGGATCCATCGTCACCGTTCTTTCAGAACAAGCACCGACGTCCTTCACCGGCGTGTTATTGGCTATTCGACGGAGAGGTCAGGACACATCATTCAGAGTTCGGAATATCATCCAGCGAACAGGCGTGGAGATGCAGTTCTTCCCAAACTCGCCTGGGTTGAAGGAGATTAAAGTGATTCGAAAGCCCCCCAAAGGACGGATGCGGAGGGCAAAACTGTTCTATTTGCGGGATTCACCCGAGAAAATGAGCATGATTGCTGGTGGTAAAAAGTAGATTGTGAGTGTTCTGTAAAATGCTTTTTATCGCACAATGACCAGATTTTTTCATAGAATTACGGTAGACAAGGTTCTTTACATTAGATACAGTGAGCCCTTCTTGAGTCGTTAGTACGTAGGTTGATGCGTGGAATATTGTTCGAAAATGGTCAATGCTAAGCGCCTAAACACGAGTTTTCTCCTTCCTTACATACTGCGACCGCAGCTACTGTACTTTTGCAATACATGGCTCCTCGTCGACCCCGCTCGCTGCGCCCACTGGCATTTGGCTCCTCGAAACCGACCTCCTCTCCAGGGCCTCCTTCGCCAACCTTCTCAGACGCAACCCATGCTTCCGCGATGAACTTCGGTGCTGATGGCCCAGCAAAGATCATCACCCGCTCCAACCTAAAAGCCAGTCTTCAATCCTACGAAGAAGTGAGCACACAGAGAAATATTCGGTTGAAATACTCTAACCACTTGCACTAGCTTATGAGCACTTGTAGTAACTATCGCAGCGCTCTTCTGAATATGTCCAAAGCCACTGCGGGCTTTGCGGATGCTATGGAAAGATGCAGTGGGTAAGCAAGCCCAGAGACGTCCATCTCCTATCATTCCGACACTTGTTAGGTTGAAAGGCCCAACCTATGAAGCAGGCACTCGCCTGCAGGCAGCATCAGGGATGCATCATCTGATAGGAAACCTATGGCATGTTTTGGTGCGTACTCGTCTATGACAATTCACCGTTCAGCTAATCATAAACCGCAGTCAGAGGCACTTGACAAAAATTTTGAAAAACCCCTACGTCAGCACCTGGAAAACTACCGAACCGTCGTTAATGTACGCCGTTTTTGACTGATAACTCCATTCAAATTTCTCAAGAATCTTTTTGATAAAGGAACGGTCTGCATCCTATGAACGCGCTCTCAAAGAAAAAAGTCACATAATCCGAGACACGGAGCTGCGTAGTATGAATCGGAAGGAGCGAAGTGTGTACGGGTGCTAATTTCATTTCGAATTTTATCCGACTTTGTATCCCCAGATCTTCAAAGTTTCAGAGAAGCTTTATCTGTACTTCAACGCCAAGTAGATGATCTAGATGAACTCAAGGTCTCCCATTATCATGAGATCATCGAGCATGAGGAGGAGGTTTGGAATGTAGTTCAAAGCAAGGTACGCCCCGATTTTAATATCCATACAGTAATTCCTGCTAACTTTCTTCTTCCTTGAGGTCTGCGTCGCCGTTCGTTCAACAATGGACGTTTTTGATAAATTCACCGCCAAGGCGTATGTCGCTACCGATTACACACTGATGAGCTTTTCTCACTTTTCGGTCCCCTCAGTTCAGATCCGGTCATTGAACCTATGCTGCAGTCCGTTCCAGACCCCTTTGATTCCTACGGACCACCACAAGCAGAAGACCAAATATTTAGCATTCTTGCTCCCCTGTCGATCATGACAAGCGCGCCTTCGTCCTCTCCGAGTCCGATGACAGGAACACCTGAACGTGAACCCATGACAGGTCTCCCTTCTTCCATGTCAAAGATCACTTCTTGGCTCCCGAATACGATAAACGGCAACCCTTACCCCCCTGAATCATCGGAATGGGCTACACCTTCGACGCCTCCCCGCTCTGCTTCACCACCTGCAATCAACCGAAGACATTCGGTACCACCAGGCCAACGGAAATCGTCGGAATCAAAGCTCCGTTCAGTCTTATCGGTTATTGATGAAGCCCGTCCACGCCAAGAGATGGAAACAAGCTCACTTCCCGAGTCAACACAACCGCCCACCGTCACCACCAGGTCACTGCAACGGGATACAAGTCAAGATTCGGGGTGGGATTTCACATATGGACGATCACCTTACGAGAATGGTCAGGACGGCGACACAACACCTCGACATTCATCACTTTTCTCGTCACATTCTCCACCCCCAGACTCGGACCCAGGCCTTGTGTTGGAATGCCGAGATTCCGATGACCTGGTGCACTCGTCTTAGCCTCAGCTTTCGTTATCATACATGTATATAGGTTCTCATTTTTTTTTCCCAACTATGGAATCTTTCTGTACACAGATTAGGTCACTTTTTCCAGCCTCAGAATTTCGCTAACCTAGTGCCTCATGTCGCAGACCGCGGCTGGATACCATATTCGTACAATACTTGGCTTGTAACTGGAGCAGGGCTTTTGAAGAGAAGGTCGGTCCCTAGACTCGTTTTGGGGAATGCTATCACATCCCGTATGGATTGCGTGTTACACAGCATTGTCATGATGCGATCAAATCCTGCAGGAGAAATGCAATGAGTTTTTGAAACATTCCGAGAAAAGCGATTGAGAAAAGACGTGCCTAGCGCGATACCCCCATGAGGCGGCGCGCCACAATGCAAAGCACGCACAAGGTGATTAAACGGCGTCTTCTCGTTTTCACTCAACTGGGAAGGTGTTTAGACTAATGTCAATCTGCGGCATAACGTCAATTGACCGACCTGCAGGACATTGGTGAAAATGTGGTCTTGCATGAGCGGGTCATGGATACGGACAGATCCACCTCCGATCTCAACGCCGTTTAAAACGAGATCGTAGTGTTGTCCACGGACCTGCAATGGATAAAAATAAGCAAATGCCACCGTGATTAAAGTTCATGTCACACACGGTTTCAATATCACCTCGATACAATGTGGGTATGTCCTCCCACATAGGCGCTGTGAATGGATGGTGGGAACTACTCCATCGACCTTTCGCCAGAAAATCCTTATCTGAATCATCACGAGTAAAGAGTGGAAACTCGGTTATCCAGAGGAAGTGAGGATCCTTTGTAGGTGTGAATTCGCCTGATATCGTGTAGCGTTCGGGCAAGAAAAGAGAACAAAGCCTTACCTTGAGATTGGGCAAGTTCGGCCAAGCCGAGGCGCACCTTTCCGAGGACTGTGGATCCACCCTTGCGATTTCAGTAAATTCAGAGTTTTTCTCAGCGGCGATTAAATCAATGAAGCTCACTTTCGGCAATCGAGAACGACGGGTCAACCAAACGTCATCTCCCGATTTAATTTTGAGAGCATCGTTAACAATTGACTGATCTTCTTGCGATAGTATCTGTCTTGCGCTATCACTCCCGAGAAGCCAGGTTTGTAGATTCTCTTCAGTAAGGGTTATATGTTCCTGGAGGACACTTGAACGATAGCACTGTGGTCATCTATATGAGCTCACCACATCGTAATCATGCTTGAAGCTATGCGAGGCTTTTATAAATTCAGGCTCGCGAACCACGATACATTCGATGACTTCATTCTCTCTAGATAAGGCTCGGTTGGCAGGTAAAAGATCGGTGAGATCGGTGATCTAAAAAGTATGAGCCTGGAACGTTAGTTTACAGCGAAACCGTCCCAACCTCGAGCCCGAAACGGGTATCAGGTTTATCTGAGCCGAACTAGTTGATTGAGGTTGGTGAACAATTCACTGGATGCAAAAGCGAGAGGTCGCCTACGTGTGTCATGGCATCATGATAGGTCATAACTCTTAACCTAGGCGGAAGCGCGACATTCTCGAATTGCTGCCATATCTCCCGTAACAGTGTTTCGATAACGTCGCGAACTTCACCACCCCCTATTTTCCATGAGGTTCCCTTTTCATCGCCAGACCATGACACAAATGCCATTTCGAGATCAATCTGCGTGAATTCCGGTTGTCTGTCTTTGCGGCCATCTTCGTCACGGAAACATTTGGCAATTTGGAAATATTTATCCACGCCACCAGAGCAAATCAACAGCTGCTTCGGTTGTTGGGGGGATTGCTGCAATGCGTAGAATAAAGGCTCCTGCGAGGTGGGCGATGCCGTGTTTATACGAGTCGGCACCAAAAACTCTCTAGCACCCTCAGGCGATGACCTGAGAAGTACAGGTGTTTCAACTTCAGTGAATCCTATGAGCTGGATAATAAGATTCAAGGCATTACCAAGCATAGATGAAATGACCTTACCGATAGTATGAAGGATATTGCGAACAAGGTGCGCAACTTGGCTTCGCTTTTTAATGTTCTCAGACAAGGCAGTGCGTCGGAGGTCTAAATACCGATGACGGCTCCTTAAATCCTCGTTTGGCTAGTAAAAGATGGTTAGGAGCCAAGTACGTACGATACGCGTTAGGACATCTGTACCAGGTTATGTGGGTTCGACGGGAGGAAGGGGAGATTAGTGGCTGGGTTCAACAAGGTAACTTTGTCAACTTGGACATCAATTTCTCCTGTAGGATCAGAACGCCTTGCGTTTGAAGGGCGTAAAAGAACGGTGCCTTCGATCAGAACCGTAGACTCGACAGGAATTTCTGAAATGATCGAGGAGGAGGCAGGATTATCTGCATGATTTACAATGAGCTGAGTCGTCCCATGTGAATCTTTTATGGGAAAGAAGGATATGGCCTTTCCCTTCCTTGATGAAGAATAAATAAGATGATTTGACAAATGGGGGTGGAAGCAATAATCACCGCTCAGGAAGAATCCAGCCAGCGAGTACTACGCGAGAGCCGGCATCTCGAGCAGTCAGCGAGCCGCAGTTGTGGGTACGCTTAGGATACGGGGCTGGAAATGCAGTTGAAGGAGAATTTGGAACAAGTTTAAAATGCTAACCCGAGCGAGCGCGTTGTTGACAGGAGGCTTGTAATGAGTAGAGCCTAGATAATTGAATTGGAAGTGTGAGGACACGTCGACACAGCATATGAAGAGTGATAATAATATCGGTTAGTCGTCGGTCACGGTGTGTGTTGAGTATATGCGTCGTGTGAAAATAGTGATTCGTAACGTGGAGGACCCTTTGGACCCTGTTTGCACCCTTTCTCCCAAGACGTCGACCCTGACGGTGAGTATCCCAGGCGGATAATTGTCCCAGGCCATGGGCCAATTCGCTGGGAATCGATACGCGCCTCATGCTCAGGCTCTAGTTCCCTGCTCCTCCTGCTTTTATATAAGAGTCAGGTTCGCCCTATATATAATCTTTGTCCCATCCTCCCATCTTCACACTTTTGACAATGCCTCTCCAATATCTACCAGCGGAAATCCTCGACAACATCTGCCACCATGCTCCTCTCCCTGACCTCGTCGCTCTCTCCAGGACGAGCTCACTCTTCTATACAGTCACCCAGCGTATCCTCTACAGACATATCTCTGTTGATTCCAAGAGTCTCGCCGTCGTTCTCTCCCTCGCAAAGAAACCCTACGTCGCGCGCCATGTCCGGACATTTGCCATTCGCATTGACCCATACACCACAGTACTTAACTCATACTACCGCCGCCTCAGAGAGGCTTTGTCAAACATGTCCGAACTTACCTCTTTGGATATTTCCGTTGACCCTACCGCCAGCTGGGTGCTGCGCATGAGATCCAATGTCAAATTCCCTCGATTACAGCATTTCGCATCTTCTTTCCCCCTCGACTCCCATGTTGCCCATTTCCTCTGCAGGGCTGAGGCTATCCGGCAGCTCGAGCTTGATTCTTTCCCCATATCCGACCCCATAGCTCTATCGAGTCTGCCTGTCACAGCCATTCCTCAACTGTCTCGTTTCATTGGGTCTTCTGAGGCTGCTCAAGCAGTCATTCCGGGTCGTCCAGTGGAGGAAATACATCTGAATTCAGGTGACATGACAGAAGATGTCGTGCGGGGCCTTGCCAAATCCACCGCCTCTGTGCTTCTTCTGGGCGCCTCAACAAGTTCCCTTCCTCTTTCCTTACTTGGAACGCTGGCCGAATTTATGCCACAGCTCAAGTACCTCAGAATGATGACGACTTACAACTTCTTGGATGCTCCTGATGCCGTAAGTCTCCCTATTAATATATCTAAAGATCCCACCTTGACATCGGGCATCTCGCAGACGTTTTACCAAAGTACTGCAAACGCTTTGGCATCACTCCGTAACCTTCATTCTTTCGAACTTTCTGGAATGCATTGGGGCTCATCACGCAAAGACCTTGCTGATGAGGGAAGGGTCTGGCAGTCGCAGCCGTTGGAAGCCACACCCCCTACCCTGGACGTCGTCGATCTCTCCGACGTCTATTTCGCATATTGACTGACAGCCTGAACCTGACTAATAAATAGACGACGACAATACCCAATTAGACGTTCATCTTAGATTGCATTGGTTTTTATATCTACTTGGCAAGCAACCATAATTCTACTTTACATGCGCATAATTTACAGAAGGAACCCTCTTGCAATTTTGAGACTCCCTTCAGTAACTGTTCAAAGCCGATCGCTTGAAGGACGGACGTCAACGTGACCCTTTGGTAGATCCATAACAGCGCAGACTGACATACATAGCTAAACTTAAAAGGTTGTGTGACCCTTCAACATTGTCCCCGCCGATAGAGACTCTCCCGAGAACTCCATTACTAAGTATCATCCTCAGCCACCCCTCCGTGCCACACGAAGATAAGTGTAGACAGGTCCCTCTAGACCTACCGCGGCATCTTGTTCGTACAAAGAACCTGACAGGGATAAGTGTCCCGATGTCGGAAAGATGACAGAGGATGACCCACATGAAAATGGGCACCTCAGCCGAACCAGGAAGTGTTTATAAGGCACAACAACAACAGATTATCACTTGTCAGGAAGGAGGCTTCCCATAGCATCTAAAGGGGCCGTACTATCAACACAGTCATTAGAACTCCAAGAACATCTCTAATGCAGGATCCAGAGCACAGGGTTTCGTGTCTCACTTCTCCGATGTCCTATGTTTGTGGACGGGATGCTTATCGAAGAGTCGAAGTGGATGATTTTAGAATGATATCTCTGCTTAGGTCGGAGTGAGTTTGGAAAGCCTCACGGGTGACAATTCTTGAACAAAAGCTGGAAGAGGAAAAGACGTGGAACAAGGGTACAACGGGAGATGCCTGAGGCTCGTAGGTCCATAGGATAGACGGTCCGGTCATACTGGGAAGGAAGCGAATTGTAACGCTGCCTTCTTCAGGTAACTTGTTCAAACCTTCAGAAATGAAATCTGTCAAACCGGAGATTTTTTTAGAATTGCTCTACGATGATGAGTGAAAGCGGTAATCTTCGCACCTTGCCGTGATCAGATTATCATCACTCCAGCATGGAGCAGGGGGTGGTAGTGCGGCTCATAGATAAGCTCCTCAATCAACCGCTTGCCTTACAAATGAGGCCGCATCAAGTGTCACCAACCAATCCTGATGAGGGCTTGCTGGTATAACTTGTGTGGAGATCCCGCCAGCATACTGCGCAACAACTCCTTGATATAGATCGTCACCATCGTTGAGTACGAACATGTAAAATCGCCATCCTTTCGGCAACTTTCCGTCCACGAGGACAACGTTATGAAGGGAATCAAATTCCACTCGCTTGAAATCGAATCCAAGGCCTAGCCCGAGTGCTTTGGTATAAGCTTCCTTAAAGGTCCACATCCAAAAGAAATGACGCAGTCCCTCTTCTTGTGATCCAGCCGAAAACACGAGATTATACTCGTGTGGAGTTAACTAGTGGCTTCGGTTAAGAATGATGTCAGCCAAAGGTTGATATGGCGGTACCTGTTCCCCAAAAATCTGCAGAAATGAAGACAATGTTTCTTGGCTCGGCAATCGTACTTTCATGACATCGATCCCAACATTGAATGCTGGGCCATTGTGTACACCAGGGGCAAACGCCATTGCAATTAGAGCGTTGTCATGCGTAATATTGAAACCGATGGGGGGATTCAGTTCAGGAGCAACCTGAACATTCTCGTCAGCATCACAACATGCAATCGCTTTTGAAGTTGACCAACAATATAAGGCTTGCCCGCTTGTGTGGTTTCAATCTTGATATCTTCGAGAGACGTCCCTCGTTCGCGAAACACCGCTCGGATGAGCAAACGCCCAATCAAGGTACCTTTATGTCAAATTGACCATAATCCATCAAGTCCGTCATCCACCACAGGACTCACGACAAGCATCGTCGCGTTGATAGAACCGTTTGATTCGCGCTTGGCTATCGGTGTCAACCAATTGGAGTCCAGCATGGTATAACTGTGCAATGGCAAGGGTCCAGCTGGGATAAAAACTTGGCGGTGCGCTTACCTCTTCTGACAGCAGTGTCTGGTGGTAAAAGACGGCCCAAACCCGCAGACCCTCATCATCGAGCATTGGGGCTACACGGGAAGGTGTTACATAAATAGTTTTGTGGAAAAGCGTTCACGGCATCCTCCGGTTTATCTTATCAGCCACGATGAGCAAGGCGGATGAGATGAGTCCACGGGGGGGCCATCCTCGTTCTTTGGTTACCTTGGGTAAGTTTATCATCGACGAATTTACATTCGAAGATGAGGATGGGAGGCCAACTGGAAGAACGATGGATCCCCAGGTGCTCCTGATTATTGAATCTCAAAAAACGTCTATCCTAACTTCACTTGTCCATAGATTGGCGGAGGAGGCACTTACGCAGTCATCGGCGCTCGTATATGGTTAGATGTGAACGCCGACAGATGCTTGGCGGAGGGGTAATTTGCTCTTGTCCAGGCTTCCGGCGAACAAGTTGGGAATGATTGTCGACAAAGGAGATGATTTCCCCACATCCATCGAGCAAGACCTGTTGCGCTATGGGTCTGATATGTGGCACTTCAGAGTGCACCCTAACTGCCAGACAACCCGTGCCATTAATGCATATCGCGGAGAGCATCGATCGTCTGTATTCTTGTCCCTTTCGTGCAATGGTCTCCATCTAATTTTCAAGCATTGCAGTTTTGAATACAAATCGTCCCTTCCACGGCTCAGCCCAAAAGACCTCAAAGGTACAACCTTTGCTAAACCCTCCGCTCTACACTTCGTTTGTTCGGCTGCTCGTGCTTTGGCTATTACGGCGGAGATCAAGCAAGAGCAAGGCTGGAACCCGGTGACGATTTACGAACCTATCGACGTACGCCAAAATACTTTGCATTACACTCTGGGTCTCATCGACTTCAGTATCGATGCGTCCCAGAAGAACTTCCGGAACTCAAACGTGTATTAAACTCGATTTCAGTTTTAAGGTATGAGGCATGGCATAGAAACAGAAATCTGCGGAAACAATTCCAAATCCAGTCCCAATGCTAGAGAGGCCCTGTCTCTGTTGTCCCTTCCCCTTACGTCGACAAAAGCTTTGATCGAGGAAGCGGCTACTGAGTTCTTGAGTTTTGGGGTGGGGGTAGATGGCAATGGCTGGGTTGTCATAAGAAGTGGCGAGTTGGGGGCGTATGTAAAGAATCGGGTGCAGGATGGGATCTGGGTTGACGCATTCTGGACGAGCGACGATGAAGGTAAGGTTGTCGATGTGACAGGTATGTCCCTCAAGGCAGGACACTTGGCGTTTATTGAATGTGTACTGTCTGGCAATTTAGGTGCAGGGAATAGCTTTCTGGGAGGGCTTGCCGCTGGTTTGGTTTTGTCCAACGGCGATTTGTATAAGGGTAAGCACAAGTGCCGCGGAATTATTATCGGGATATTGACTTAGTCACTAGCCACTTTCTACGCGTCCATATCTGCTTCTTTCATCATCGAGCAGGAAGGTTTACCTCGGATGTCAACTGATTCAACTACGTGGAACGGAGATAACCCATACGATAGGCTTGAAAAGTTGCTGAAACGTCATGAAGACCGAAAGAATTAGGTTTATACACAGTAGATACTTACGAGAATTTGAAGAATAAAGATAGAGTGAGTAAATAGTATACTACTATTGTTGCGTTGATTGGAATTTTGCTCTGCTTGCCGCAAATAACTCCTCCTGTTTTGCGAGAAGCTCTTCCTCCGTCATTCCAGACTGTTCAAACTTTGACACTTTTTTCTCCCGATCCTATGGAGTTTGAGCTGGGTGTAGATGAGCGAAAGCGATATGAAACGCACCTTCTGCTGTTGTTTATGATCTTTCAGGACATCTTCGACCTCTGACGTAAACGAATCAAATCCAAGGCGCTGGCGAAGTGGATCAATGAGGCTGGTTTTTAGGTCGGTGGGTGCGCACCTTCAGTGCATTGATGATATGCTCTGGGGCAATAGTTTTCTTAGACTCTTGTTCGCATATTTCGTTGGCTTCTGATGATATCAGGTGGATAAATTCTGCGAAAAGTATGGACAGATGAGTACTTTTGGAGGTGGCCCACAATACAGAAATGCAATTCGAAAAGTGTTTACCTACACAACATTCTATGACCAGATCACGCGTCTCTTTAGCGCACACAACATCGCTGGGCAGTAACTCTGAGAAGGAGATAAGAATGAATCAGACAATAGACTCAGTCGAGTGAAGATACACATACCGGCAATCATCTTGGCGACAGTAGCCTTTGGCAAGGAAAGGTCTTCATCTGTTGGAGGCAGACCGGAGTGACCTTCACGATCCGACATTTTTAAGCCTGTGAGGAGCGTAAAGGTAAGCGATGTTCAAAGGAAAGAGTAGAAACGAATCATCATACAAGAAATATATACCTTGATGGTCGTGACTTTCTTTTCAAAGTCCGCACGTGCTTTCCTCAACCATCATGGCTGCGGTGAGTTTCTCCACTATGAGATTCGGCATCGCTCACGTATTCCGCAGGTCAACCCTGTAAACCCAAAACCCTTCTTGCAGGAGCTTACTGGGAAGCCGGTATTCGTTCGCCTGAAGTGGGGACTCGAATATAAAGGCTTTTTGGTTAGCACAGATGGATATATGAATCTTCAGGTCCGCCTTTCGTGTGTCTTGCCCTTTCTTGAGCTCACAACATCGATCCTTAGCTGGCGAACACGGAGGAGTATCAAGATGGACAGTCAAATGGTGCTTTGGGAGAAGTTTTTATTCGGTGTGTGACTATCAAGCTGCGTTCAAGTTTGCAGCTCATCCATTCTTTCCCTAGGTGTAACAACGTTCTCTACATAATAAGTTCATTTCCCCATTCATCTTTTTATTCATCTGACAACATCTCATTCCATCACAGAGAGGCACCGCCAGAATCTGAATAGTATCTCGACTAGCTACTCACACGCCTGTATTACTAGAAAATCAAAACGATCATCGACGAGTTTGCATTTAAATAGCTGTCCAGTTATGTAAGCAAAGCATGCACGTGAATCAGTTTGATTTTGAGGCTCCGCTCAGCGCTCAGATCCGGATGACTACATTTTGCTCTTTCACATTCCGCCACCACCACC
Organism: Laccaria bicolor S238N-H82; assembly: GCF_000143565.1. Taxonomy (NCBI): domain Eukaryota; kingdom Fungi; phylum Basidiomycota; class Agaricomycetes; order Agaricales; family Hydnangiaceae; genus Laccaria; species Laccaria bicolor. The sequence goes on along the minus strand of NW_001889873.1, from coordinate 1,984,353 downwards.
ACCAACGCACACACCACATTTGCCATCATTGGACGTCCATTTCGCAATGGCAAAATCAACACGATCCAAGGTTAAACGTGCCTTTCGCTCCAAGAAACGCGAAACAGGCATATACGCAGCCACAGAAGCTGCTCGATTAAATCGCCTTAACTCAAAACTCGTCCAAATTGCGACAAGGCAAGGGGAAGGGGAAGAGGAGAAAGGGGAAGAGGATATGTTAGGTTGGTGTTGGCTAGCCACTTTTGGCCTTTTGGATCCCAACGACATCACAGCGGACGGGTTGGAGTCCTTGGGCAGAGGATTCTAATGAGAGACCATCCCTCAAGGCGGTGCATCAGCGCTTCATTCAGTCATATTTTTGATTTTTCGTTCACGATACTATTCGCGAATGAATAATCATTGACGTCTTTTTTTCTCTACAGCCGAAGTCGATCAGTCAGCAACTGTAGCAGGTTGGCTCGCAGTCTACGGCGTCATGCAATATTTTCTTATTTTCTTATGCTTTGCACAGATGCGATTGTAATTGATGGACAGAAATCGGAACGCATATCTACGCATGGACCCCGTGGGTCTCGGCGGGACGAATGGCGGACGTCGAAGGGTCTGGATCCTAGACCCAAACCAACTGGTATGAATCGACAGGGCGGCATTGCGGCTCGCAGGAAGTCAGGTCGTTCGAAGCGGAGGCGTTGAATACAGCATATACGAACTTTGTTTGGCATCCCGATTATTCTATATCGTTTGAAGTATCACGAGTTCGCCTATTACCATCCATATTTCACTGATCCCGGATGGTTCGTTCAGCTTTCATTACTTTACTTTTTACATATTTCCTGAAAATTCATAGGATTCCTTCTCCTCCACCTCCTTGTCTGAAAGTCCTCCCATCTCTCCGGCCAATTCGAGATCAATAGACGATGTTTTGTGATTTGGGTTGGTCATAATGTGCGGGGAACTATCGCCCGAAGAACTGGTGGTAAGAGGGTAAGGGTTTCTGGGAAGTGTATCAATTAGTCGTTCACTTACGGAAACTCTGCCATTGTGATGTGTTCAGTTGTGACGTGAATTTCAGGCCTTGTCAGGGCGTTGAACTTTTGAGATTTGGCTGCCATGGCACCTCTACGAGTGGGATTGCTTCCCGCAACGTTCGACATGGAATGAACATAAACGTCTGTTGCGCTGAATTCCAGCAGTCGAATTACCGCGCGAGTCGCAGCAATAGATCTACGTTCAGGTGCAAGTTAAGTATCAAGAGAAGATTAAAATCGAGGCTCCTACGTGATCGTAGCGGCAGGAATCTTTTATTTTGCGTGAGCATGGATTCGATAGAAAAGAACAGGCTAAACTTACGGTGGCAATCCTAAAAGTGATTTCAACGATTAATTAACAAACGCAACAAGGTGGGACAACTGGCATCTTACACGTTCATTGGGGCTGAATTGTCATTGATCAGAAAGAGACATAAGTACCAGTGTAAAATTTACTCACTATTAAGGTCCAAGACATTGAGAACCTTTCAATTCGGCGTCATATAGTCCAGTCTTACAGTATAGAATGGAAGGGACACACAGCGGGTATACAGTTTGTCGAGAACGAAACAAGGAAATATACAAGACCATCTTGGAAAAGGAGTTTCCAAAGATCAGTCCTGGCAGAATGTCGTCCAAGCAACGCAACGGCGGTGAAGATGAGAATGATAAGATCAAATCCCATGGCTAGTAGGGTGACATCGCAAGAGTCAGTATTATCCACGTTGAAAGAAAAAAAGGGGGGGGGCGAGCGTACTGAAAAAGAATGTAGTATTGAGTAAGGACGGGTTTGTCTGAGTAACAACACATGCTTGATATGCCGGCTCCCACTGAGCGGTAACGATAAACATGGTGCGGTAGAGTAACGTCCAATGTGCCAGGCAGATGATACCGAGTGTGATTATTACTGAGAGCTTGCGCTCCCACAGTGCAATACTAGAAAACGATACATTCAGTCGTGGCAAGAGACAAACGAATTCAAAGACGAACGTTCGGAGCATGAGAGACGTAGATGCACAAAGAATAGCCATGTTTCCTGTCCACTGAGGGGTAAAAGTTTTTAAAATTCGCGATTAAGTGATTAAGTAGTGATGATGTACCGAATTGAAGAAGAAAAGAACCTGACAAAGGAAATTAGCGCACTTGTTTCACTTATTCAAATTACAGAGAGCTCAGAGCATACCCGGCAATTGATCTAACGGAACCGCCGGTGAGCGAACAGAGACGTGAGTAGCAGAGCCGGAATAGAGTACCTCCGTGGTTACTGATAAGGATACAATCCTTGATACAATACGTTAAAATTAGAATAGTTCACAGAAATCGGAGCTCTTACAAGCCAAGGAACGCCAGAAGCATGCAGTAGCGGCACAGAAAGAAAAACACTAAGCATCAATTTAGGCCAGGCATTTCTAAACTGACAGAAAAAAGGATACCCTGAGAAATAAAATCAAACAACGTGGAGTCAGTTCTTAGAAAAGGCTTACCAAAGGCCATCGGAACTTGCGGCGTTTGGTTATCAGAGACAACTCAAAATCCCAAGTCATGAACAGTTCCCAGAAGTAGACTCCGAAGAGTGTAAAGATGACTTTTTGAAAGATGTCTGTTTAAAAAGTAAGGACCGATTTATGATAGTTGCAACTGACCCCCACTGACCTGCGTCCTTGGCAATTTCTGCGGGGTCTGACCAGTGCACCATTGTGAATCGAAATGAGGGTCCTGGAACGTACGAGTCAGCATTTTGCATGGTTTGAAAACTGGGTGGTGGCGCACCTTGGCCACGGGATAGTAACAGGGGATGATGCTAGGGGAGATACTTTCTTTTCACGAAGTGTGGTTTTATAACGAGAGGACAGAAGCTCCAAATTGGCCGATCACTTCCTCCGAGATAAAATTAAGGGTACTCGAAGGCTCTTCAACGTAGCGTTTGCCTTTCAGGCCATTTATGTCACTCCCTTTCGGCAGACAGGCCTCAGGACAAGCTAATTCGGGCATGACGCCAAGCAGAACTTGACCTTGTGTCAAAAGTGGACAGAAAACAATCGGGTCTTTAGTAGCATTTGAAGGAGGAGTACTGATTTAAATACCTTTCGGGAAGTGTTGCACTTCAGATTTGTTAGGTAAGCAGACACTAGAAGTTGAGTGACGAGTATAATAAGTATAGCTTGTAGTCCCTTTATGTCCGTCATTTCCATGGACTGGGCCACTACATGCTTCGTCGAGTCTTGAAGGAAGCTGGCGGAAGTGCTAGTAGGCTCTGATCGAAAAATTTCACGTCTGTTTCATGTCCCGTATACTTGAATGTACTTCGTAGTGCCCAGGATATCAAGCGACGTGTATTGGCAATTCGGTGGAGACCCTTAGCTACACCAAACCGATACATTACCGTCAGCGCCGCCACTGACCAACCAAGGCTGTCTACTACACCATTTGACTTGGAGCACCCCAAGTCCCTCCCGAACTTCATGCCCCCGCAAAATCTTCAAGGGTACGATGAGTGGATCTGTCATGAGATCGTTGTACACTCTTGAGTGGAAAATTTGTATTGATCCATCGTCTGACGAAGAAGCGAATAGTGGATACGACGGGTGGAAATGGAGGGAACGGATGGCGCGTGAGTGGTACCTGGATGAAAGAGGTTAGCCTTGTCGTCATTTTTTTGAATCGGGAAAGGTTGTACCTGAGGACCTTGTAAGGCTTTTCACTTAGTTCTAAATCAAACCAGCACAACTTTCGGTCATATCCACCAACAATAAGATGGTCTCCTGAGGGATGAACGTCCATAGATGATATCCATTTGATGCCTGGTAGCAACGTTTTCAAGAGCTTTTGTTCCGAAAGGTTATATATTCGGACATATTGCTGGGTCTTGGAAATAATAATGATTCCCAGTTTGTAATCTTAGAAAATGAGAGACTTACTGCTACAAAGAAGTGCGGCTTCAAAGGGTGAAAGAGGACTAGCTGTACCACGCCCCGGATTTTTTTGAAGGGGGCTTGAGAATGTCTTCGTGTTACTTGATGGATCCAAACGCCACCATGCGCTGTGCCACTGGCTGTTGTACAACGGAAGGTCGGCGTTAAAAAAGACAAGCACTTTGTGGGGGCATCACGTACAAACGGTAGCAAGGTAATCACCCCTGCGGTGCCAAATTATCTGTGTGGGCACTCCTGTTGACGCAGGAAGGTGTATAGTCAGGATTGGCAAATCAACAGACCATGCACTTGAGGGTGGCGTAACCCACTTGATCGGAGAGGGTGTTGATGGTGCAGGAGGTAGTGTAGTTGGCGCCAACACTGACTGGGTCAGGGAAAGCACTGGTGCAGAGACGTTTGGAGGAATGAGCATATGTATGGTATCGTTACTGCGAGGCATGAATAAGACGTTATGGTTGAGCTCAAAAGGAAGGACACACATTGCGACAGCAAAATAGCTGACATCCGTCCTGGGACACCACTCAACCGCTCCAATTTTCCCTTCAAACGTCCATTTCTTAATTTCTCGACCAATATTCACCTCCCAAAGGCTGACAACGCCGCCTTCATCGCCGCTGACAACCCACAATCCATCGGGGCTAATGCTGAGGGCCCTCGCGCGTCCTTTCGCGTGATTCAAGCTCAGACTCCGGTAGATGGGGAATGGCTTCAGGCTGCTGGGGCTTGGTAGCTTCGGTATCAGTGTGTTGGGATCGATATTGAGTTTCACCCGTTGTATCCGCGGGGCCATATAAAGATCAAGCTGTCGGTTAAAGCGGTCTTTGATGAACCTATCATATGCCGGAACGAGGCGCAAAGAGGAGTACTTCTTCGGAAGATAGTCTCGCTCCCTATCTTCTGGATCCAGGGTTTCCCATGCTTTTTGTTCCTCTTCGGTTGGCAGATATTCTTCTGGTGGATTGTAGGATTCTGAGTTGGTGGGAAGCGGTGGTTTGGGTGCGGGGAGAGGAGGGGGGTGCGACGAGGAAGGTTCCGACCAGATTGAATAGACTTCAAGTTTTTGGGCAGTTTTTGTTTTCGAGGGGACAATGCGGCCTTGACGAATAGCGCGCACAATTTTCATAACCTTTGCGTTTTAACTGGAGGCCGAAACATGCGAACAGAAAGCACACCTTTTGCTTTTCCCATTTGCTTGGAATCCATCGACGTTTTGGCTCAGGTGCACCGGAGAGAGGCATGACTTCCTGTTTGCTGGTGAACCACTCCGTTGTTGGTTCATATGGGTCGTACGTCGCATCGGGAACTTCACCCGCGTATAGCCTTTTGATAATATCCAGTTCTTCCATCGTAAGAGGTTTGTCAGCTTGTGCATTTTTGTCGAACGCGGACGTCCTTTGGAAACAAATCTTATTAGCCAGAATACTCAAAAAAGTGACGACATTGTCACCATGAGGAAGGATCCTCCACTGTCGCGAGAAATTTGTCAAGTTCATCTCCTCGAGCAGGTCGAAAGACTTGTTTCCCGTCGATGTCATATCCTACGTGTGGCAGGTCGTCGTACCAATGCATTGGGACATCACCCACACGGTTCGTAGTCTTTTTTACAGGTAAAATGTTTTATTGGAGAGGGCTATAAAGAAATGCTTACATCTTCAGTGGAAGAATCAGAGTCATAATCTGGCTCTATTTCGGGATAAACGCGTTTGAGTTTCCCAGTGATGTTTGATATAACGTTTTTAGACTTGGGGAAGAGGTGGATTTCAGAATCATCAAACTCCTCCTCCTCCTCGTCATCGTAGTCGTCGTAGCTTTCCCCATTGTTTTGCTCGTCAGATTCGTCGTCTTCTTCTTCGCTATCGCTTGCTACGTCGATTTCGGGAAATTCTTCCAGTTGACCACCGTCCGAGTCGACACTACCCCCGGCCTCCTCGTCGCTCAACATCTCCAAGTTTCCAGCATCTTGGTAAGATTTTGAAGAGAAATCTTCATCTTGAGATTCCTTGCGCTTTTTTGATGATCTCTTCGCGTCGTCTAGCGCCATGTTTGGAACGCGGTTGAATGGAAAAAGTTTGATTGAGGATTTGTGGGCACGTGGTAATGAAGACTGATAGCCTGCCTTTCAAACACACCACCATAAGCTCATTGACTGAAACGGCGAAAGTTGATCTTTCAGAATCGTTTTCAAGTTGCTTTCAAAATGGTGAACTATGGAGGAGGTATGTCTACCTTCTTTTCTCAGAGATAAGATGTTTTGACCCGTGAGTGTAGATGAAGTTTCGGCACTGGTTGTGGACATTGGCTCATCCTCATTGCGTGCAGGATATGCCGGAGATGACACCCCAAAAGCCATTATACCCACCTCATACGGCTACTTGCCAGCCCCTCCTGATGCTGATATTTCAATGCTGGATGTTACTGAAGGGAAAGATCCTGTGAATACACCCAAATTTGCGAAGATCTACATTGGACAGAACGGGCCCTCAATATGGAGAGAAGGGATGGAGATTGGAAACCCTGTCATTGACGGTCTCAGTACGTACAAAAAATTGGTCACTTCGAGTCCCAGCGAACATTTCTTAAAGTCCAGGATTTTAACCCCATCCCTCCACTGATTGAGCACGCTCTGAAGGAAGTCATGCGTTGCACCCCCTCAGAACACCCCACACTCGTAACGGAACCCACTTGGAATACGACTGCGAATCGAGAGCGAATGGCAGAAATTATGTTTGAGGAGTTCAACGTGCCCGCCTTTTACATTGCGAACACTGGTGTGCTGAACGCGTACGGTAAACGTCTATGAGTGCAAGGAAATTGGTATACTGACAGTGAATAATAGGTTTGCCTCCGGAAAAGGGTCCGCCCTAGTCATTGATGTTGGCCAATCCATGGCAAGCGTAACTCCCGTGGTCGATGGCTTTGTTCTTCGAAAAGGTCTTGTTTACACGGCACTTCCCAAGCTTGTTCACGCTCATGCTCGACATACGCTTGCCTCCCCTACACAATCTCGAAGAGCTATTGAACTCTTGCCTCATCAGTTGATTTCCAATAAAATGGTACGTTCTTAGTTCTGTGCCAGACTCCTCCTACATAGGTGAATAAGAATGTGACGTAGCCCATTGAACCGGGCCAATCTCCGAGGTATACCCTTCGCGAAGACCGAATGCAGGGAACTACTGAGAGCTGGCGAAATTGGGCAGAGGCGAGGGAGGTTGATGAGTGGATTCAAAGTGTTGCTGGTGTTTTGGACCAAGGGTGGAACGATCAGTATGGTTTATTGTCTTTCTAATAGTCATTGGTGTTGATGACAATGAACAGGGCAGCAGCATCGAGACCCGCAAAGCAGTACGAATTTCCCACAGGCTACAACACATACTTTGGAGCGGATCGTTTCCATGTCGGAGAGCAATTCTTTTGGCATTCGCCGCAGCTAGTGGTGTGTGCTACTATAGGCGTCCTCTTCTTCCGCTAACTGTCAATACACAGGCGTCAAATCCCAGTTTGCCGAAGAATATCCCGGCCCTCATTACAGAGTCGCTGCGAGCTTGTGATCCGGAGCTCCGCCAGGTGCTCATGGGGAATGTTGTCCTCACAGGTGGCGGAAGTCTCTTCTCTGGCTTTACGGATCGGTTGTCGACAGAACTTTCGAGGACGTTCCCGCACGTGAGATGTGTCCGTTTAGTAGATTTGGCAGCTGCTCATAGTTCACTAGACGAAGATACATGCCCCTGGCAATCCTGTTGAGCGCCGATATGGTGGCTGGTTGGGGGGTAGCATCTTGGCGAGCTTGGGGACATTCCATCAACTGTGGATTAGTAAAGAAGAGTGGCAGGTATGGTGGGCTCAATATGCACCCATGCAGAGACTAATTCATATGACCCCAGGAGCACGGCAAGGCAATCATTGGTCAAAGATGTAAGTAGAATCGGTTCTTGCTGTTCCATACTGTTCATGGGTACCTTTGTGGCATCTATCTGTGGACAAGTTCCCTAGAGGGAAATGCAAGATTGTAATTTCATTTGGGTACAAAACACAACAATGTATATGCAACGGTAGAATTCCGACCAAGGGAGTAGCGCAGCCCTTCCCAAGAGCGGATAAGACAGCCAGCTATGTATTACCATCCTCCTGCCGACTGAGGAAGCCCATTTTTCCAACGTGAAAAAAAAAGAAAAAGTTGCTGGAGGGTGTCGGACAGTAAGATCAGGGTGGTGCAAGCACAAAAAAATGAAGGGAGGGGCTGCCTTGGGAATATATACATGGAAAGCTAAGTCCTTTCAAATCCCTCACCGCAGGAATCGGGAAGAAGGACAAGGTGAAGGAATGTGTAGAAAAAGTGAAAAGGGTGTGGAAGAGGAATGGTAAAGTTACCCGTGCAATGACGGTGGGGGTGTTACAGTGTAGAAGGATAACCGATGTGCAAAAGAATGCGGGTTTGAAAAATGAGTATCACAAAAGAGGGGGAAACAGAAGACCCAGTCTCGCGCACAGATTTGTGTCATCATCCGACAATCTTCTGAAAAGCGTCCAGCCAGCCGACCGAATATATAAGCCAAATCTGTAGGTTAGGGGAAGAAGAAAATGGTGGTAAAAAGGCAGTTTGTCGTAAGGAAATGGGTGTATGTGCGTGCGAATCTCAATAGGCTTCAACAAACTCCCGCCTCTCCCTTGCATCCATCAACATGCCCAGACCGCCGATGGCCTTTCTCCTGATGCGTGTGGCAAAGTTCTTGGGACCAAGCTCATCTGATCCCGAAGGTGGCCCTCGGGGCTGCCTTGTTGGTTGGCTAACCATCCTGTGGCTTGCAACGGATACGGTCGGGTAGTATTGAATTTGATCAGAAGGGCTGGCAGACACGGGTCGACCGATACCGAGTCCTTCGTACAACTTCTTGGAGGCCTCTTCGCGCGGCGAGAGTGGCATTTCGTTGGACGAGGCAGAGCGGGGCGTGGTAGGAGAGGAAGCAGACTTGACGGATGATCCAGAGGACTGGCTATCCCGATCCGTCTCGTCATCCGTCGTGTCAATGGTGACAGCCGGTAAGGATTGCGATACGACGGAGCTGAAACGGAGTGGCTGAGGCCGGAATTTGGGACCCGAGGTTGAAAGTGGGGAGAAGGGAAGTGGAGAAGTCCTCTGATTCTCGCTCGGAGGGGTCACTCTGACACTGGGAGAAGAGACGGTGCGGTTACCGCTAAGGACGGAATTGTTGTTACCGCCCCTCCTCCAAGAAGAGGCAGAGTCAGACTTGGAAGGAACGCCCGCGGTGTAGGTGTTGCTGGAGGCCAAGTTCCCAAGAGAAGTACCGCCGCTAATGACGGTGGTCGAATGAGGAGTTGGGGGTGGGGCAGGGTGTTCTTCGCGCTCTTCAAAGCGAGGCATGCCATTGAGGCTGGTTGTGCGGCTGCCGAATCTTCCACCCAAAGCGGCGGTCATCGGAACATGATCATCAGAGCCTCCTGCCACTCCGAGTTGGGACCTGAGTTGGTCTGCTTGATTGGCGCGGCGCATCTGAGCGCTGAGGGTGGCTGCTCGCAAATCGAACGAGTTTGTCATTGGACCAGCAGTGGCAGGTGGGTTGAAGCTGGTGCGCCTCTCACGAACCTGAGATTGCGCCTGCTGTTGCTGCTGCTGGATCTGAGCTTGAGCGAGTAGTTCTGCCTGATATTGCTGCGCTTGAAGTGCCTAAAAGTGTGATGAGTCATCATGTGGGTGAGGTGACAGATAAAATACCTGGATCCTCATCATCTCTAACTGAAGCATTTGCATCTGCATAGCCTGGTTTTGCTGAACAAGCTGAGCTTGGGGCATCATGTGGGGGTAAGAGGGGGTGAAAGGGACGCTGTTGGGGTTCATGCCTCTAGCCTGCTGCTGATGGGAGAAGCGATTGTTTGGCCCATCGACGGCGGCGGTCAAAGAAACAGACCTATTAGAATAAGGTGTGTGCTGAGGCAACTCCTGGTACAGGTCCTCCTCTTCGATACTGTTCTGATGTTGGGAAACAAAGCGAGGGATGGTGAAAGCGCCCGTGGGAGCAGCGGTGTGAGGAACATTGAGTGAAGTGGTGCGAACACCGCCAGTGCGGAGACCAGCAAGAAGAGAGGCACGATTGTTGGGATTTGCGGTAGTCATTGCTTTGGATAGATATTGGTTGGTGGTGGCGGTTGGTTGATTATGAAGGATGATTATAATTGCTGCAGCTAGTTTAGAAAGAGAAAAAGCAAAGGAAAAGAAAAAAGACCAACTGAAGAGAACAGCAAATTTGAAGTGATTTTGGATGATATATTATTTAAAAAGTTGAAAAGAGACAAAGGTAAAAAGGGTGGACACAGACAGTGACAGAAGAGAGAGAGTAAGAGAGAGAGGGACAACACGTCACACATGTCACAATCAATGCAGACAACACATCACACACGTCACACTTAATGTCTATAAATACTTTCTCGCACTAGCCCGCACTCGACTGTCAAAAACATTGCTTCGGATTGTACTGTGAGCCGTGTGGAATGGGTTCATCATCGTCTGCATAATAAAAATAAAATACCATTTCAACATTGTCCAACAAACGCACCTTCACGTACAACTCCCACACCTCTGCAAAGAATCCCCTGATCCCTTCGTCGTTCTTGCCTTCGTGCAGCAGCACAAACTTCATGTCTGTCCATTCATCAGCTCAATTCTTTAAATTCCCCACTCAATACCCTCACTTCCAGCTGTAACAAACGCAGACACCGTCCATTCATTAAACTTGTCCACCGATTTTAAATACCTGTTCCGCCGTCAGGGCTGCTACTTTTGTAATTATAAACGCACATTGTATTCTCTTTGCGCATCGTATCCTCAATCGCATCAAGACTCGCGTTGGCAATCATCTGGATCACATGTCGGTCCTGTCCTCCCCCCATCCGAACACCCCCACCGGTTGTGTGTTGCGTTGCGCTTGACGCGCCTGACAGCGCCGTAAGTGTTCCAGCAAACGCCGATGTTGACCATGTCGGCAGATTGGATGCAAGAGGCGAGGTTGTGCTTGGAACAGGTTTCGTAGAGTGGTGTGTGAGGCTATAGAGAGGCGTATCTGACGGGGAGAGGAGGAAGAGATGATGCGACATGATGTTAAGACGCGTTTACGCGTAAACATCTCACAACAAACGATTTTGTTATGATCCTTTTTAAACGTCTTCCTCCGCTCTCTCGTCTATCCTCTCCGTCGCGTTCACCTCGGCTTCACTCTTTGTCGTCACGTCTACTATGTGCACCAGCCACCTTTTCACGATCCTTCTTCACATCGACTCCGTCCTCCCTGCGATACCACCCATTACCTCGTTCCCACTCTAGCCGCCACAACTTCTTTGGATTTTTGGACCAGATTCCACAAAACACCATCTTCTATGGAATCATTGGCCTCAACGCCACGGTCTTTGCCATGTGGTTCATGTCGACACAAAAATACGTGTGTATAATTCCTATCCTTCTCCCACTCAGCAGACCAACGAGTTCCCCAGAAACAAGAACATGATCCCTCGGCGCTCGTCTGGATGCACCAGAACTTTACCAACTCTTGGCAGAATATTTCATCTGGTCGAATGTCAGTCTTATTCCCGTCCAGGTATCTTCGATGCTAAATTTCTCGCCAGATGGACTCCCGTCACATCTTGTTTCTCCCATAAAGATTTCGGCCATATTTTTTTCAATGGTTTTACTTTTTACTTTATGGCACAACCTGTGCTGCAGATGCTTGGAGGTCGCTCGTTTCTGTTTCTCTACATCGGAGGTTTGTTCCGTACGCACACTCAAATAAAACCTCATCAAAACGACTTCTATAGGCGGACTTGTATCTGCTCTTGTAGGCATGGGATACGCCAACCTTATTGATCGAAAAGATCGCCCAGCTCACGGGGCAAGCGGCAAGTGATCCTTATCCTTTCTTCTCCCTTGGTTGGTCATCAGCTTTTGCCAGGTGCCATCTATTCTGTTGTCGCTCTTCTTGCTTGTGTCGCCCCTAGAATGACTTTTCAGCTGTACGGCATTATACCCATACCCGCTTGGCTAGCCGTCACAGGCCTTTTTGCATACGACACGTATTCTACCGTCGCTGACAAGGTCAGTAGTCGCACCCACCACATGTCGTTGTTCTTATAAATTATACTTTCAGCGAGGTAACACCGACACCGTTGGCCATGTCGCAGGCATGCTGGCAGGCGTTGGATATTTTTTGGCAAAGCGATTCCGGCTCTTTTAGGCAGTCATTTGCCATTAGAAAACGTAGTAGAATCTTGCGGACATCCATAACTTGTACTGGGTAAATAATGGTAATAGGGGTAATACTCTCCGCAACTAGAAGACATCCGAATTCGTGATGTGGTCGAAAAAGGGCCTAAGAGGGAGACCCTTTTAGCGGGGTGCTCGTCCGCGTATCTAACCTGCGGATCTCCTTCTCCAACTTATCCATGCCAGACTGACCAGATGCGATAAGCCCACGTGCGCCATGTTTGTCAAACAAATATGTCAACAGGTTCTTTTTCTCGTCCGCAAGGCCGTCAAGTAGTGCAAACAGGTGCGTCTCGTCTCGCAGAACGAGCTGTGCAGCGATAATAGAGGCCGCCGCGGACTCACGTACAATTAGCGACGACTTGTCGTTCAGAGCCTAGGAAAGAACCAGTTAAAAAAACCATCACAAGAGGGGTCAGGGTATCAACCAACTGACGGAGATCAGCGTTCCTTTAAGTCGGGGTATCTCTTCCTCTGCAATCTCGGCAGGCAGACGGAGGATGAATCTTCCCAGAGCCATCAGTCCAAATGCATACGTCGACGATTTGGCTTCTTCGTCCGAGGGTGTAGGGGCGGCTTCTAGTTGGAAAGCGCGCAAGCTGGCATGCATCGTCGTCAGTCCATAAACTGGGTCAAGTTTTCTGGTTAGTGTGTCTCGGATATTGGTTGTTGCTTCAAGCACCTGCACAACGACATGAGCTTTGCTAACACAACGACATCCCCGGGCTCACGTTTAATTTGTTGCTGTAGCGAACCTTGAGAAGCATAGAAAACAAGTCGGCTTCTTTGCCTTCAAGGTAAGGAGCTTGGTTCTCGAGCATTTCCCAAACAACGATTAGACCATATTCAAGCTCTTTCTCGATCTAAACGCATATTATTTGGTCACTCACTCTATCCAGTTTTTCTTTTTGAAAAAAAACATACTCTTGAAGGGTCCAAGTATAGCATAAGAGCACAGAAGAGTCTTTCAAAGGTTTTGTTTTTTTCCCACATGTCAGAATGGAGAGAAGGCATGGAGTCAGACACAACAAAGGGAGAGGGACTACTTGGATCGGCACCTCCGGGACTTGGAGGTGGAGATGAAAGTTCTGCCACTGGGTTTTCCATGCAAATAAGAGCTAGACTTGGAAGCGCTGCAGTGTTGGCGTCACCACGCTCCAGCGCCTTGATATGACCTTCCAGTTCTTGAACTCGCTCTGGAGAACCTGGAGAACGGAGAGGGGCGGCCTGCGCAAATACTACGGATGCCCATTAGTGTCGGGAGCAAAATAATATTGAGCGAAAACTAACACGTCTTGCGCTTGAGCCACCATCCGGTCTCAAACCCTCGCCCTTGCAGTACGTCCAACAGGGAAGTTGAACGTCCAGGATAGGCTGGGCTGTCTTTGAACATGGCGGCGTGCTGCATAACAATACTCGCTCGACTGACGGGTGTTACAGGTTCAACTGCACCTCGAACAGTGGGTAACGGAGCTGCTTTGCTTTTGGTTTTGGGTGTTACACGATTGCTTCCTGTCAGCAAGGATGCTGGAAGTATAGGATGCTGGAATCCCTCGTCTTCTGGCTCGACAAGCTCTAACAGTCGTTCGGCCGCACTTTCGGCCTGTTCGGCTCGAGCCCTCAGAGCATCCTCAACAACGGGCTGTCCAGAGCCTATATCCGAGATTGACCCTGAGGACAGGGCGTTGGAGATGGGTGCGGTCGGCTTGGAATTGATCGATCGGGATTTCGACGAAGTTGGGGATGGGCGGCACATTTCAAAGGGAGCAGAAAATGACATTAGGTTGACGGAGTGCTCGTCATCAGAATCCGTTTCGGCCTCAGGTCCTGGAACGCTTTGGGCCATAAGCAGTGACTGGTCATCGCCATGCGCATCGAGGGGTTGAGGTAATAATGAGGGCTGTCGGGCAGGCACAGGAGCTGCGCCATTTCGTAATCCTAATTGCGAGCTGGGTTTAGCGGACTCGTGCCCAACAGAGGGAGGCGGTGACGCAGGCAAAGCTGTCCGTATTGCTGTACGAATGGTAGCTGTTGTTGTAGATGCAGCCAGAGGCGATGAACCACGTCGTTGACCGTTTGATTGGGTTGAAAGGGAAGGAGATGCAGCTCGGTCAGACCCAGCAGAGGCCGAGCGAGAACGAGACACAAGAATCGGCGCAGCGCTGACTGATCGCACCATATTTGATGGAACCCGTGATCTGGAGGGTGATGGGGGTGAAGTAGGTGCTCGGATGGGAGAGGCTGGGCGTGAGGTCAAGCTTCTTGGGGATGTACCCGGAGAACCGGCGCGTCGCAGAAGGGGACCATGAGAACCAGAAGTTGCTTGATGGCGGAGGGTGGGTGGCGCAGTTGCGATCGCCTTTGCCTTTGCTCGGCTTGCAGCGATAGCGGCAGCTACACTCGATTTCTTTGTCGGATTCGGTGTAGAGGGTGGCAGAGCCATTTGCTGTGGATAAGGACACTTCTTTTCTAGTTGTTTTCTTGCCACGGAATCCAAGGTGTCCATGATCACTAACCCACGATCTCTCCAGATAGCCTCAAAGATCCAGAACAATACACGGGCTGTCTCACGGACAGCTGGATTTGGGTCTGATAGCGCTTTTTTGAGTGACTTTTCCAAAAATTCTAAACCACTTGATGCTTCTATTGCGTGTTTCGAGCGGGTTCCATGATGCTCGAGGTATTGTTTGATATGCGCAATCACAAACGCTCTGGCTTGGACCGTCTTCTCTTGGATAGTATTCCACAGCAACGGCAAGAGTATTCGTGGCTGAGATGTAGTGTGACTGATAATCGCAGTGACCGAGGCTTGAGACTGTTGGGCGGTAATTTTTTTTGTAAATCCGGCCATTTTGAGTAAATGCGTCAATAACAGGTCACAAAACGGATCAAGCAATGGACCAAGTGCAACCGCAAGTTCTGAGTAGAGGAGACATGTGTTCGCGGAAACGGTGGTTCGCAAACTAGCAAGCTAGGGGGTGCTGTTAACAGATTGGCCAATTATCAGTGTCAGTCACCTTACTGTTTTCAGAGACCATTGGATGAATCCATCTTTCAAACAGGCTAAGAATCCCTCTGTGTACTTCAGATGAACATCTCCCTTCAGCATCCCTCGGACACGAAGAATGGCCTGCTCGCGTGCTGCCCAATTGTGTTCCGTTTCTTTTCCCTATCAGATGCTTATGATGGTAGCCCTTTCAAATCCAATGTGTGAAAACGGACCTCGAATGACTTTGACATCGGTGCAAACTCACTCTCCAAATCTCGGGTCGACGCAACCTGGACAAATTGAGTGTGGAACTTGAAATGGGGGGAAATCGCATACATAGAATGGCTGTATTTCGTTGTTTTCTGTTGTGGGGGCAGAAGGCGGGGGTGGACATATCATAGCAGTGCGACTCGCTGGCCGGGAGGAATCATTGACACTCGAGTGGCTTATAGTCCTAGATAGTCCATTACTCTGGCTGGCAACCCTTGGTCTCTTGCCTTGCAATGTCAGACTTGGGGGAACATAATCCTTAACGCTTGGCTCGCCAGTTTCTGAACCGTCCCGACTGTGTGCGTTGACGACATTGGATCCGTTGCCGAGAAGTTTTGATAAAACTCCGTCGACGATGGTTTTTCTTACACCTTTCTTTGTCAGTTCTTTCTTCAAGTCAGCACGCGCTGCGTCTGAGACGTCCAAACCAGAGAAAAGCTCGACAATGGATTGACGTGCTGATTCACGGACACGAGCGTCGGTGTCTTCAAGGCAATCAACAAGGAGGGAGAGGTAAGGCCGAATCGGAAAATGAGGATGAGCTCGTCTTATATGCACAAGAGTGATTATTGACTATTGTAAGAGAGATGAGGTGGGTCGCTGAATTTAAGAAAATTGGCAGAACGTACTTGTTCTCTCACTTTCCAAACTTTGCTTCCAAGACCAACCTCTTTCAAGGCTCTCTCGAAGATGGTGACCGGTGTCTCTGGGCCTTTACCAGATTTCGACGAAATAGTGCTCGCCGAACTTGCACGGAAGGCAAAACCACCCAAGATAACCAAACTTTCGCGAGCTTTTGCTTGAGCTCGTTCTTTGTCTCCAAGTCGATCGATCAAGCCACCTGGTGGAAGGAAGGCTGTCAAGGCTTGCCTAAGCGTGGCCACATCGATAGCTCCTGCGGACGGCGAGACTGCATTCGCTTGAAGTGGGTTCGTTGCACGGCATATTAATGGCGGAAGCGATGACAAGACGACAGCAAGGGTGGCATTTGTCAGATGTTGGTTTGAATTTCGCAAACAGGATTTCAGCACGTTGATGACGGTGTCTGGTTCAGAAACCTGTATGAATGGAGTTTGGAAAGGGTGCAAAATTCAAGGTTACCACCGTTACTCACCTCAATCCCAGCTTCAAATTCCATCTGAAGTTTGGAGAGAGCGTCGACTTTAGCATCCACATCTGTTCATAGGTTGGAAATGTTGAATCGGAGATGAGGTTCTGAACGTACCATTGCTTCTGCACTGGTTCAGGAGCTCTTCAAGACGTGATTCGTTAGAATCCATTGTAGTAACCAGCGGGCGGCGAGCTGGGTATCGACGCGCTAGCTGAAGGGAAAAGCGGGACCAACGTGATAAATAGTTTCCAAGTGTAGCAGCACCCAATTACATAACTACAACTCAGGTTCAAACCGACAATCAACTTCAACGTGTATATAATGTCCTATACACTACGACGGTTTTCTGTCCGAATGCCCAAGGTCTTTTCCTGGCTGCAGAAGGTCGCGAATACGCTGTTTCTTTAGGGCTTTCAGGGGGTTTGCCTTCAACATGATAGTGGTTTCTTACTAAGACCTTGAGCTCCGGGAAGCCTCCTTCAACTTTTCTGTCCCACACCAACAGAGGAGCTTGGGAGCCGAGGATTGAAAGCCACACTCGAAAACGTCCCGCTGTCTCATCAGTGTTGAGTGGTATCAATGAGATGGTCCCGATGACCGGCGGGGGAAAGGTCAGGAAGAGCTCAGTCTGGACCCAGCTTGCTCGGTGAAGCCTGCCCGCGTGAGGTTACGCGAGTATAAGGATGTTCAGCGTTGTCTCACCAACGGCACTGATTTCAATCATTTCAAGAGGAGTCAATCGATTGTGGGGTATCGACTTACTCGGTCGCAAAACTCAATGACCAATGTTGTGGAAGAGAGAGGGGCAGGGAAGACAAAGGTAGTGATGTCGGACAGGTTTTGCAAAGAATCAGTTGGCATTGGAAAAGGTTAATTGCAACACAGGGGGGAAATGGCTTTCGTCACCAGATAAACTGTAAATAACTCTTTAATTTCACAGTAAAAATGTTCAGTTAAATGGATGACTTTCCATCAACTTTCCACTAGAGGCTGACACTTAGCAGCGGCAGCAGGCACCTTGCTTGCTGACAAATACGCTGCTTTGCACCAATACAACAAGCTTTAGACCCGTGTCTACGCCACGGCGCTCGCTGCGCTCAACTGTTGCTTTGACACTGGTCACAGCTTGCTGGGAGCAAGCCCCCTGGACCCCCTGGTATGCATGTTGAATCCTAGTTTCCAATGCCGCTCATGCAGCTCAGAAGAGGGTGTGAACTGCTTAGTAACATAAGGCTGAATTTGTCAGCCATCAATCCTTTGTGTTTTCATGTATAGAGATGTGACTTTTTTTTCGTAACAAAGGAAACAGTGTTCAAGAGCTATAGCGCTAGTTATGTATATAAACATTGGAGCTGGCACTAAGAAAGAGACGATGATATCATGTTTTGAAAAGACCAGTTGTTTGCACCGGTTTGCTCGCTTGCGTGTGCCATATGCAAGAAAAGAGCCCCATGGCCCGTAGAAAGTTTGTTTGTTCATGCTTGCCCGCTCGTGTGCGTGATATGCAAGAAAAGACCCCCATGGCCCCTGGGTAGTTTGTTTGTACCTGTTTGGTATTTATGACCTTGGGAGACCTTGACAAGCAAGGTGATAAGGTTTTTATCCTACAGAATAGTCTTCACATCTTTCTGGATAGAAAATATTCAACAAAATTGATAATTCATGTATCTCAAAATTATGGGGAGGGGAGAGTTTGGGGAAAGTTTGAAAAAGACAAAACCAATTTGCTTTGGCAAAACATAAAGAGAGTTAGTATCTGTTTGCAGAATAAAGGGCATTGCCAAGAATTCAAATAACCATGTAGCATGCCTGCAGGCGCAAAACCTGATACTGACTTTCTCTCATTTGGTTATCCTTATCTTATTGTGCTCAGGGCGGTAACTGAGTTTGTTTTGGTTTCTTACCTAGGGATTCAATGGACCACCTGAGATTTGAATTGTAAGTTTGTCTCATGATCTGCTCCTATTTCATATTAAAATACCCAAATAGCACACCTTCAGAGGCAGCACTACTAGTTTTTGGCACCAACCAGAACCATTCCTTCCATACCCATACTGAACAACACCAGTGTCATGCATCACAAGACAAAGATTTTGCCAGGAATCTCCAAAGTGATGCCTTTATTTCCCTCATCAGAGATCTTCAACAACAACCACATGGAAATCTATCCTCTGTTAAGAGGATAGATAACACTACTCATGGAAAACCAACAGAATTTAACTGTGTATATGATTCTGTAGGTTTAGGAGAGTGATACAAAAGATAGGGATCAGGGAAAAGCAGGGGGAAGATGGTGGTAAGGTAAGAAGTGCAGATGCACAAGTATAAAGGCATCTAAATAGTGTAGACACTGATGCCAAACAATCCCAAAGTAGTAATCTCAGGATTACACCCTCCCCTAGTTTAAAAAAGAGAAAGGAAAAAGAGAAAAGTAAATGGTTAGTAAGAGTAAATAAAATCTGAACGCTGGGTGCGTCAAAACCCTGTGGGAAAAAGCTACTGGCTGGCAAAGACAAAAAGAAAACTACCTAAAAAGAAGGAGATCCTTTCCACACAGCCAGCTAGACATCCAACACTTTGCAATCTTGTAGCTTAGAACCCAGTAGCCATTGGTCATGCTCATGGCCATAGCCATGCTAACATATGAGATATTGATAACCTCATCCACATTGTTGAGTGTCTAGTATGTGATCAATGTAGAATTCCTTGTCGCCCGTTTTGGTTATGATGGGATTGAGTTTGTCAAATTTATGTGAAGCAAACAAGGTTGTGTCGGACTCCACATAGGGTAGTACTTCGGATGTGTGGAAGGTGGAACAGATATTTGGTGAATTCAGGAGGTCCAAGGTCATGGTTGAGTGTTCTTCATCCATGTCAATGACATTGTATGGTCCATCACATTGAGGCATAAATTTCATGACTCTTTTCTCCCCTTTGGCTTTGAATTTGTTTCGACGATGAAGGGTCGATAGATGGACACATGAGCCTATTGAAAAAGGGAATTTTAGCATACAATGTTTATTTGCTTGCATGGATTGTGAAATTTTAGCCTTTAGCAAGTTGTCTTGTGCCTTGAGGACATCTGTCTCAAGATGACATATGACATGCCAGGTGTCAATATCTGTCACTGTAGCAGATGATTTTGCGGGCACAAGTGGTGGAATAATTCTAGGACTTTGGCCAAAACATAGTTGAAAAGGCATGAAACCCATCGACTTATTGACTGTATTCATCATGTCAAACCGCACACATGGTAATGTGTGCACCCAACCAAGTTGGTTGTGTTTGACATGGTACCATCAGGCAGTACTGTCATATACTTGCAAACACTGACTGTAATCCTAGTCACATAGGTTGTGCACAACACACTGTAGTCTGTGTCACTGTGGGTTGTGCACAACACTTGCACAATGCTTGCACAATGCTTGCACAATGCTTGCACAATGCTTGCACAATGCTTGCACAATGCTTACACAACACACTACATGGGTTTCTGGTCCCCTTCCTTCTGCATTTGGGGTGCCTTGGGCCACTACGGCTTGGCTTTCACAGGGTAGGCCTCAGCACCTTCCCAAAATAGGTTACTTCCCCCTTTGGGTAGATCAGCAGCATTGGTAATAGATGGTGGCATGGTGGGCACACCTCTGGGATTGGTGGGATCAGATGGCAGGCTATTCATTTAAAATCCCCCCTTTGGGTAGAACAGCAGCATTGGTAACAGATGGTGGCATGGCAGGCACACCTCCTCTTGGATTGGTGGGATCAGATGGCGGGCTTTTGGCAGCTATTTATTTGACATACATTTTTTTCTGTTAGGGTTAGCATGTTTGAAGGTTACGAGTCCTCTGAGTTTACAAAGAGACTCGTTTATTACCCTGGAACTTGAGGATTTTTTCAGTAGCACTAATGCAGAATTTAGCCTTTCTCCCATGAAAATTGATGGTTTCCCATGGTCAGGGATTTTGTAGTCTTTATCCAGAGTTTGTAGTCTTCTGTTAGCATTTTTGTAGTCAACACTACAATGTCTTACTGACCATGTGAACCGTCTGGTGATGGCACAGATTCTTGCTCAAAATGGTCATCACCGGTTAAAGGCACTTTATATACCCAACACAAGTCGTATTATTTTGAATGAGCATCTATATCAACATTGACAAGGATGGTGATGGTCCTCATTCCCACAAATGATTCTTCCTTAATTATATATACCAAATGCTTTTATAATCATTTCATCTGGCACTCATGGTATATGAACTGTGACTGGCCCACCAAATATGCAATGATGCAACATGTGGGCTGGTCAAGTTGACAAGGTGTTTTGCATGTTCCTGCCTCGAGTGTGTTATGGGTGGTATCAGATGTGAGCATGAATTTGATGTGCAAAGAACCCCAAGAAGAAGGGATGGTACATTGCCAAAACCTTGCAGGATGTTTCAGCAGTTCCTATTGTCACATGTCATTCTGTTTGGCAGTGACATTGATCACAAATATCTATAGTTGTACATAAATGCCTCTTGTGCATCATCGTTTTGGGTGGCAGGGTATACACATTGGCATCAAAGCTTGGGGAAATTTCTCCAATTATAGATGCCACGTGTGAGCTTGATTCCAATGTTATTGATGCTTGTTTATCGGCAGCATGCAAGGTTTGAAATCACGGAAATTGGCTGCTGGCTGTTCATCGAAACATGGATCGTCATATCAACAATGCACTGCATAAGTTATTATTGCCCTATTTCAGTCCAGATGCATCCTGTTCAACTTCTCCCTGGTGTTATGCACCTCATCCTCTTCATATCCAATCTTCTGCTTTAGAGACTGGCTGGCTCGATGCGGTTCAGCGCCTCAGCTCATGCGACGTGCAATACTTGCATTCTGTTTCTGATTAGTGTTGTTTTGCTTAGGATAATCTGGGGAGGGGGGCTTACTTGTAGTGGACTGCAATCTAAGAGAGTGATGGCTCAGAGCACCACCAGTACCTTGTATTTGTTCTGCTTAAGCAGTATGGCAACAAATGATACCTGTGCTTCCACAATGTCTCCTGTATGTATCTTCATTGGGTTGATTTCATAGTATCTGTGATCTATCGGTTGAATTTATATTGTTTTATAACTCTATTACTTACTGTTGATATGCGTTGCACAGGGATGACTGTGAAAGTGCAAAACACTCAAACAAGGATCAAGTGCGTCAGGAAAACCCTAAACACCTAACACTCACACACACACACACACACACACACACACACACACACTATCACAATCTCAGTGCACGAGTTTGAGGGCCTTTGGTATTGAGAAATACCACTTTTGTCTTCTTAGGTTAAGTCTCAAGAGATTTCGTTCAAAATGGGTTTTTATTATAAGGTGTGGTTTAGAATAGTTCAATAGAACAAAGTATGTCTTTCTGGGAACTTGGTCTCTTAAATGCAAAGTTCTTTGATTACAGTTTCTTTTATTAACACAAAACACAACTTCAATATCGAATTTTATACAGGTGAAATGGTTTCATCCATATCACTGTATAACACTATCAGATCCTTGTTGTGCTTTATAGTATTCAACCTTGTTTTCTTGGAGGTGAATGAATTCGTTGGACAATGCATCAGTTACAAGTCCTCTGAGTTTACAAAGAGACTCGTTTATTACCCTGGATCTCAAGGATCTTTTCAGCATTCTAACACAGAATTTAGCCTTTCTCCCACGAAAATTGATGGCTTCCCATAGTCAGGGATTTTGAAGTCTTTGTCCAGGGTTTGTAGTCTTCTGTTAGCATTTTTTGTAATCAACACTACAATGTATTACTGACTGTGTGAACTCTCTGGTGATGGCGCAGATTCTTGCTCAAAATGGTCATCACCAGCTAAAGGCACTTTATATATACCTGACACAAGTTGTATCATTTTGAATGAGCATCTATATCAACATTGACAAGGATGGTGATGGTCCTCATTCCCATGACTGATTCTTCCTTAATTATATATACTAAATGCTTTTATAATCATTTCATCTGGCACTCATGGTATATGAACTTTGACCCACCCACCAAATACACAATGATGCAACATGTGGGTTGGTCAAGTTGAGAATCATTTTGTGTGTTCCTACCTTGAGTGTGTTATAGGTGGTATCAGATGTGAGCATGAATTTGTTATCTAAAAAACCCCAAGAAGAAGGGAAACAAATGATGATTGTATATTGCCAAAACCTTGCAGGAGGTTTCAGTGGTTCCTATTGTCACATGTCATTCTGTTTGGCAATGACATTGATCACAAATATTTATAGTTGTACATCAGATTTTCAAATGCCTCTTGTGCATCATCATTTTGGGTGGTGGGGTATATGCCATCAAAGCTTGGGGAAATTTCTCCAATTATAGATGCCTCATGTGAGCTTGATTCCAATGTTATTGTTGCTTGTTTATCAGCAGCATGCAAGATTTGAAATTACACAAATTGGCTGCTGGCTGTTCATCAAAACATGGATTGTCATATCAACAATGCACTGTGTAAGTTATTATTGCCCTATTTCAGTCCAGATGCATCCTGCTCATTAATTATATAACACATAATACTACAATTTAAGTGATTAAATCCTCTGGAATATTACCTTTTTTCTGCATTTTGATTGATGTAATTTGGAGTAGATATGACAGAGTTACAGTATTGTCTCTCTGAATTGTTGGTATAACCTGGGTGATGACATGCCAATTATGTAAAACATACTCCTAAATTTTACATAATCGAAATGCATGAAATTCTTTCCTTTGGAATCTGCAGTGATGACATCACGAGGATCTCTTGTGCCTTGCAATGACGCACGAACATTTCCCATCAATGCGATCGGGAAACGTTCGTGCGTCATCATTTTCCTTGGTGTGTCATCGTTTAGTCATCATTTTTAGCGAAAATGAAGATTTACCTGTAGTTCTGCCAATTCTGGTCCAAATGACATGTTTTTTTTGTGGTATGCACTCCTTAATTGCAGAACTATTCTCAAATGACAATGGATGTAGACAAATACAAATAAACAGTCCACAATTCAAAAAATTCAACATTTTCAATGTATTTTTGACACTCATGATCATGTTTGTATGACCATGGTTTGAAAATATTACAAATATATTTATAGATTCTACCAAATACTTCCAAATATGTATATACCCTTCATCACATGTTGTTGCTTACTCATCTCTTTGGGGCTAAAGTAAAGAATTCTCTGTAGCTCTGCGAACTCTGGTCCAAATGACATGGTTTTTTTTGAGCAGTATGCACCCCTTAATTGCAGAACTGTTTTAAAATGATAATGGATGTATACAAATACAAATAAATAGATCATAATCCAAAACATTCAACATTTTCAATGTCTACTTTATGCTCATAATCATAGTTTACAGATTCTATGAAATACTTCTAAATATATACATACCCTTCATCACATGTCATCACTTAGTCATCTCTTTGAGCTGAAATAAAGATTTCTCCACAGCTCTGCCAACTCTGGTCCAAACGACATGGTTTTTCTTGCAGTATGGAGTCCTTATTTGTAGAATTATTCTAAAGTGACAATAAATGAAGACAAATACAAATAAATAATTTGAAAAACAAAATGTTCCACACTGTTGATTAGGCTCATGACCAACCGTTTCTTTCAAACTCTGCAGGCTACATTCAGAAATGGCTGGGCTGAACAGATTGAGTCTTGTCGAGGTCACATTTTGTGACACAGGACTTAGTGAAATTGCATCAAATTGGTACGTCTGTTCTGTATTGACCGTCATCTGCCTTCGACCTCATCACTCCTGTCCCTCATCATCCGTCCAGCCTGCATCCCCTTCACCCTCGTCACTATCCAACTCATCTGTGTCAACAAATTCTTCATCTTCAACCACAATCTTGTCTACTTATATCTCCTCTGCCACCCTGCTCTCAACGTCCTCAAGAACTTTGTCAATTTCGCTTGTTTCGTCTGTGGCTGGCCCTTCCTCAAATTCTTCCTCATCACCTTCAGCTGCTGGAATCGAAGGAATTGGAGGTGGCAGTGGAGGCTGTGTTGGGAGTGCTGTGGCCTGTTCAGGGTGTCGTTTGAGAGCAGCAAGTGATACTGGTTTCATCTTCCGTCATGTTTGAAGCCTTTTGAAGGCTGTGTTATACTTGTTTCCATTATTCTACCCTTATCTGTATCCTCCACCGACACCACCACCAGCACCACCAAGTACCTAATTATTTGTGTCAAAGGGCTTCTGTTTTTTTGTTTGTTTTCCAAATCTATGACATTCACGTTACTTTTACAAGTACACTCCGATAAATTATGTGCCTTGAGCACTTTAAAAAAAAAGAGTGTTGTCATCTTATTTCGATGTTCTGGCGCAGAACGCAAAATTTCACTAAGTGTCATGTCACACATTGGGACCTCGACAAATCTGGCTCTGTTCCGCCCAGTCCTTTGGTGGTGATCTTGCCTTTCACTCTCTGCCTAATGTTTGAAGCCACAACAAAGTCACAACATGGGACAAACAAATCATGATCACCACCGAACGAACTGGTAGCAAGCCTAACTGTTGATATTTAATTGATGTTCATAGTTTAAAAAGTCACTTCAGTCACCCACTGACTACTGACTATTAGTCATGTAATTTCAGTATATATTACATGACTAATAGTAGTACTGTATTTATTTACTGTACTGAATAAATCTACTGTATCTATTTTGTATTTCTAAGTTGAAGTGTCACACAATTACCTGTCACAATACTGAATCTATTTTTTTGCACTAAATAAATCTCTCAAGTGCCAAGACTCTGAATTAAATATATTCTATGTTTTCACCACTGGATATAATTTTTTAGGCTGAATAAATCTTTTTGGAGCCAAGAGCATAAAATGTCACAAACTTCTATGTCACACTACTAAATGAATTCTTTTTTGCTTTATACAGTTTTCATCTTTGAATAGATTTTATCTGAGAGCTGGCAGGTGTCCTACCCTCCCAAAAAGAAGTTGCATTATATTCAGCAGAACAGAATAACTTCTTGCCATTGATACATCCTATCCCATACAACAAAGTTACTTCTGGTTCAGTATTAAAGCTAGCTCTTAGATATTTGGCATAGAGCACTTCAGTCACCCACTGCCAACTGACTATTAGTCATGCAAACTACGCATAAGTTACATGACTAAATGTCATGGACCATATCTACATTCTAGATATATATGGGTCCTAGAAAGCCCTGAAATCTAAAATATATTCTTGAGATGTGGACCCTGAAATGTCACACAAAAATTATAATGTCTGTGTCACACCACCAAAATATATTTTGCAAGTAAAAAGCAGTAAGGATATATTTTTGGTGAGTGGACCCTGAAATGTCACTGTCACACCTTAGAAATATATTTTTGCCCTGGCTTGGCCTTAGGATATATTTTGGGAGACAGATGTGGTAAGGATATATTTTTTGGGTCTGTAGGGGTGTCAGGGGTCCTAGTTTCACCAAAAAAACTTGTGATTTTTTTGCTGTCTAGGATATATATTCTGGAAGATTCTGCAATGATTTCCAGGGGTTTTGGCAGTATGTCTGGTCTGTCCTCCCAGTATGTAGGTAGCAATAAGGGGCATCAATAGCATCTACAACCTACCTGAGTAGTTGCTTGCATATTATCCACTTTGACACTATAGATACAGTTTGTACTATGAAATTCTTTAGCTGCCTTGAAACACCCTCTGAGTTGATAAAGTGCTTTGATCTTTCTCTTCTTCTCTCTCCAGTTGCACCATATCTGCATACCCACCCACATCTGTATTACCATCAAGTTGACAAAGTGCTTTGATCTTTCTCTTCTTCTCTCTCCAATTGCACCATATCTGCATACTCCACCCACATCTGTATTACCATCAAGTTGACAAACTGCTTTGATCTTTCTCTTCTTCTCTGTTCAGTTGCACAGTTCACCAACATCTGTATTACCAGCAAGTTGACAAAGTTCTTTGATCTTTCTCTTCTTCTCTCTCCAGTTGCACCTTATCTGAACACCCCACCCACATCTGTATTACCACCCTTCACAGACAAGAGTTCACCACATTCTTTGTTGTTTCTCTCCTCTCTTCTTTTCTTCTCCTCCTCTTCTTCTCTCCCTACCTTCCTCCCTCTTTCTCTTGAGTTTTGATTGTAAATTTATGGACAAACAGTTCACCAAGCTCTTTGTTGTTTCTCTCCTTCTCTTCCTTTCTTCCTCTCCTCTTCTTCTCTCCTGGCTTCCTCCCTCTTTCTCTTGAGTTTTGATTGTAAATTTATGGACAAAGAGCTCTGACAAAGTTCTTTGATCTTTCTCTTCTTCTCTCTTCAGTTGCACCTTATCTGCATACCTCACCCACATCTGTATTACCATCCTTCACAGACAACAGTTCACCAAGTTCTTTGTTGTTTCTCTCCTTCTCTTCCTTTCTTCCTCCCCTCCTCTTCTTCTCTCCCTGTCTTCCTCTCTCTTCTCTTGAGTTTTGATTGGAAATTTAGGGACAATGAATTCTATTCACCCTGTCATAGTATGGAGTCACACATATCTTTGCACTAAATCCTGAACCAAGATCTATATTTCAACCATATCATGAATCCAGATACATAATTTCTGAACCATATCATGAATATTTTAATTAGATGCTGAATCAAGATATATCTTTCCACTTTATCTTGAACAAGGATATATTCACAAGACATATATTTCAATTACATCCTGTCCCAGGATATATATTTCACCTATATCTTCAACCAGGATATATTTCCAACAAGATATTGAACCAGGATATATCACCAATATATATTCTCAAGCTATATCTTGAACAAGGATATATTTTTCAACTTTATCCTCAACAAAGATATATATTCAACAAGATATTGAACCAGAATATATTGCCAAGATATATTCTTAAGCTATATCTTGAACCAGGATATATCTTACAACTTTATCTTGAACCAGGATAATTACCAAGATACATTCTTGAGCTATATCTTGAACAAGGATATATTTTTCAACTTTAACTTGAACAGGGATATATCTTTCAAATTTATCTTGAACCAGTATATATCACCAAGATATATTTTTAAGCTATATCTTGGACAAGGATATATCTTTCCACTTCATCTTGAATCAAGATATATTATTGAACTATATCTTGAAGGAGGATATATTACCAAGATATATTTTTGAACTATAAAATGAATCCAGATATATTTCAAACCAGGATCTATTTCTTTCCAATATATCCTAAGTCAAGATATATCTTCAAAATCTGTATTTGTGATGTAAGCGTAATCAAAAGGGAGTGATTGAGTGGGTTGATAGAAAATCAAGCAAGTGCCTTGATCGAAACTGAGTGAAGGATATTAATATGTAAGTAAAGAGTGAAGTCGAAACTGAGTGAAGGATATTAATGCGTAAGTAAAGAGTGGAAGGATAGCCATGGGTAAAGACAGTGAAGGAACAGCCAACAAAAGACATGTGTATTACTGCAATCCCCAAAGTTAGATCAAGTAAAGCATGGCATAAAGGACTTACAAAGGACTATAGGAAAGGGATGCAGTCTAAACAAACAAGTCAGATTGGTGAAACAGACCATGAAAAGAACTTACAAAAAGGGTGGAGTGAGGTGTGTAGGTGGACAAAGGCAAAAGGAGGGGACACAGCCTAAAACCATCAAGTCAGATTGATGAAAGAACATCATAAAGGACTTATGCAATGATGTATGGGCAAAGGCAAAATCAGGAACACAGCTACAAATGAACAAGTCAGATGTGTGAATGGACATAAGTAAGGACTTAGGAAATACCAAACGAGCAGCACAACAACCAAGTTAGATGGAAGAAAAATAAGTCCAAAAGGACTTAACATGAAAGCAATGACCTAGTTAGCAACTGAATCTTGAGAGTTCTTCCCTGGCCCAGCACGTTTGCCTGAAACACGAGCATGGCCAGAAGTACTAGCAAAAGGCTGAGATACTGATCGAGATGATGAGGCAACGTGACCTGAAGAACTAGCGAAGGGTTGAGAGACTGAACGAGACGATGAAGCCGGTGTTTTCTGGTTCTTGAGTGGGTCAAAGAAGGAGATTGGATGTTCAGCTCGTCGAAGTTTGGTATAAAACATGTTATCGGGAAGGGAGGTGAAGGAGACGTGACGTTGGCGTTTAGCGGGAGGTTCCACTTCTGGTTGTTTCGGCAGAGGGCGGTACTCTCTTGTGGACTTGTGCTTGAGTTCTTCTTCAGGCGAGGCCATGGCGGTGTCATGTGATCGCTTCTTCGTGGACAACGCCGGAGACGAAGGGAAAGAACTGACAGGGGAAGATGTATCACCTTTCTGATCGCGCTTCTTCGTTGGGGCCGAAATAGAGCAATTGTGACGGACCCATTTAGTCGAGTCTTTGACAAAGACCATTGGAAGACCTTCGGAGTTAATAATGACAGGGATCTCGCCGAAGCAAGCTTCACTCTCTGGGATTAGTCTTTGCTCTAAAAAAACAACTCAGACAGATGTAAGTCAACAGAATGTTATCTAACTTTTTTTTTTTTTTTTTTTTTTTTTTAATGTCAAATTTATAGTCCATCGGGGCGAAGCCCCATGTCAGACTTTACAACTTCGTAGACTACCTAAGGCCCCTAGTGCCTATGATTCCTGACCCCCTGAGGATCACCTCTTGCACTGGAGAGGGCACGCCCATGGCGATCATTCCCCTTCCTAGTCCGGCACGGAAACGCCGTTTAGAGGTGCATCCTATAGGCGAGCGGGGTAGTCCTGTCTTCTGCTTAACTTTGCAGTCCGGCTGGTTGGTGTTTCGTCTTCTAAGTACCCGATCGCATAGCAATAGGTACAGCCGGTAATGGGACGAGCGTTTTCAGGAAAATATGATGTTCGTTACTGTCTTCTGTCGTTTGATTATATGTGCTTGTGGCTTGCGATGCGATTCTGGTGCTTAAGTCCGCAGGCTGAGTTGCGGGTAAGAGAGTGGGGGGGTATGGTGGGCGAACCCGCTGGCCGCAGCGCCAGTTTGTCTTCCAAGTGTCTTGCGTCGTTTACATGTTTCCTAGAAGAAGTGGTGCTACCTGTCAAATTTCCTCGGATTCCAAGTGAGACACGTCACCTATGGATTCCCCGAGGGTCTTCTTGAATCTGGCTGTCCTTCCCACAAACTTAAGTAACTCCTTTATGTCGTCTAAGCTCGCCAGGATCACTTGGAAATCTCTTGAGTGGCGGCCCAACGCCCGATCCATGTCGTACCGTTCTGCCGCGTATTCTTGGCACTCGAATAGATAGTGTACCACTGTCTCCGCTACTTCCTGTCTCCTTCTCCTCCAACATGCGTCGCAGCGGCTGGTGGTTGACTTTGTTATGCGATATAGGTAACCATTGAGTGGTATGTGTCCGGTTCTCAGCTGCATCAGTAAGCTTGCCTGCGATCTTGAGAGCAGGTTACTGAGTCTTCGGAATTTGCTGAAGGGGAAGCTGGGATCCACATGTTGAAACCTTGCGTAGCGCGGTGATTCCTTCCATGCCTCCTTCCACTTCACCTTTAGTGTTTCTGCATGTTCTTGCTTCACTGCCGCCGCGCTGTACGGGAGCCGCCTGCGAAGGATCGGGGGTAGGTCCTCCAGAGGGCTGTTATCTAACTTACCGTCAGACCAGGGCTTCACCACCAAGAGCTTCTTTACAATCAGAGTCGATAGGTGCTTCCATTGAGAGCTTGTGATCTTGGTAGGTGCAAATCCCGGGCAGAAGGCTATGTCGACCATAGCAGAATCCCAACCTGTGATAACCAGTTTGAATTGGTAGGCGAGATTGGGCCACGTGGTCCAAGGGGCCGACGTGCGTCGATCCTTTTCAGCCAAGCACCCATCTGAATATCATATCAATAACTGTTAATCACTGAACAAAGCAAAATATTACTCAAAAGATCAAGAAACAATCGCGTGAATTGTTTCTGACGTTCCTTCGTGTAAGGTAGCACATCCTTATCCGAAGAAGCCTCCTTCTTCAAAGCAGATGCAAGGCTGGTCCGGGCGCGAGCCATTGAGGAGCTAGCTGTAGTCGAGGGAGTCACATTTAGTTCCTCCATCGACTGCTTAATTTGCTGGTCCGCATGCATAGCACTGTAGCAGCACAAGTGAGACAAAAACCCATAACATGAAAGGGGGACAACGCACCGGACTTTGCTAACAAAGATGTCCGTCAAGGTGGCCATTGGCCACTCCTCACGGGTGCAGAGCGCGTGAAGGTCCTCGGAACTCATGAAAAAAGCCGTCTTGTTTCACGCCGTTAGATTTCTGCCGCTGTAGACCAAGATACCAGCAATGTCGAAAGATTTGTCGCGACGTTTGATATTGGTGATCTGTAAAAGAAGTGGTGTATGTAAGAAGAATGTGATGAACAAACCAATCAGACGTACAAGATCGCGAATTTCCTTCATGTGAGACGCGAAGCGAAGGTTCGCGTCACAGACATTGGTCCCTTCTTCGTTGACTTGATTCTTGATGAAACTAACGGCCTCCTGCATCCGTTCATCTTTCTCTTCTTTTGTTGTCGCTCCTTCCATAAGCTTCTTGTACTCCTCATTCGTGGCCCTGTTCCAGAGCTGGAGGCCTTCTACAATCATATTATATGAGGAAGCGGGTTCAAGAAGGTAAAACGAAGACTAACCATGATCTCCCTCCTCTGGTTTCGTCCTGCTAGCAAAAGTTTTAAACAGGTTGTAGCGGTTTGGAGCTCGCTTCTCTTTGCGCAGAAGACCTGCTTTCTCCATGGCGAAGTCCGAAGAACGGCCATAGAGATGGCCCAACCTATGTGCGACTTGCCAGACGACCTGGCCGAACATCGGATACAATGCCGTTTCCAGGAGTGAAGGCTTTGTCGAAGAAACCTCTTCAAGGTCTGGGAGCAGGGCGTCGGGGATCAATGTGAGTCCGTAGCTGCTCAAGATGGATGCGGCGTCCAACTGGGAAGGTGTGTATGACGCCGTTAAGTCCTTCCAGTGGGCGGATGAGGTGTGTACTTTCCCTTCTGTTTTCATTGTCGATAACAAAAGGCGAGCGGCTTTGGATCGCGCTTCTTCCTGCTCGTCACGCTCCAAGTCGCGTTCGTCTTCCTCCTCGGTGTCCGTAACCAAAGGTTTCTTGCCTTTGGAACGCTGTTCTTCCTCCTCACGCGCTTCTTCCTCCTCGCACTCCAAGTCTGGTTCTTCTTTGGCATCTTCCTCGTCAATCTTCGTGTCATCCTCTTCAGTGTCCGTAACCGACTGTCCCCTCGATTTATGCCAGTCCCTCGTCTTTTCTTCCTCACGCCGTCCCTCTTCATAATCGGACCCAGTGACGTCACTCTCGATCATGGGATCTGGGGCTTCCCAGTCCTCTAATGCTGTGACTTTCTCCTTCTTCCCTTCTTCCTTACGTGGACGAAGTTGGCGACGTGCAAGAATAATTGCAGAGCGACGATGCTGCTCAGCTCGAGCCAGTTCATGGTTGACAGCGTCAACATAGTCCTGGGGGTCGTGTGGGGCCATGTAACCCGCAGGGAGCATGCAGTACATCTGTGTTTCGTTGTCCCACATTTCCGTACGCCTATCTGCAGCATTTTGGGCACCTTCTTGAGGTAAGGAGCCTTGGTAGCGGCTGTGGCCCTCCTCCCAGGGCTTTCGGAACTTGTAGGCTGCCTCTTCCCCTTTGAGGCCTGCCACCAACGCTGCCTCTTCCCCCTCTGAAATATCATAAACGTGGAGAGGGTGGATCTCCGGATCGCCGGGCTCACGAGAGGCATTGAGTTCCTTGAAGGCTTTGCGAGTCTCTGGGTGGACATATGCGATGCAACGACGATCCTGAATGCGTATGTCGTTCTCTGCCTCAATGAGATCTTCTGGCGTGTGAGGGGCCGTGTAATTCGCTGGGATTGGGACCCAAAATCCTGTTTCTTTGTCCAACATGGTTGTCCGATCGTCCGCTGCAGAGCGGCCCCCTCTCTTGGGGCGACGTCCGTGGTAGCTGCGATAACCCCCTTCTGTAAAGGCAAATCGG
Organism: Laccaria bicolor S238N-H82; assembly: GCF_000143565.1. NCBI lineage: Eukaryota > Fungi > Basidiomycota > Agaricomycetes > Agaricales > Hydnangiaceae > Laccaria > Laccaria bicolor. The sequence goes on along the minus strand of NW_001889873.1, from coordinate 1,951,709 downwards.
TAACGAGTATTGCCTTTGAGTGCACCATTCAAGGCTAGTGTTTAAAGGTTCAGTTCAGTCCGGTTTTTTGCCCCAAAAATGCGCAACCGTGGACCGCAACCAGTCCAGGACCGACCCAGATATTGAGGGAACCGAACCGAACCACCTAGGACCGGTCTTTTGCGGTCCATGATACCGGTTCAGACCGATCCAGACCGGTTTTTTTGCATATAATTTATTATATCAATATAAACCATTTGTATCTCAACCATTATTACTCTGAAAAATAAACGGGTTATATAAAATAGTAAAGCATATAAATACCCGTCATTCTACCAATTTTCAAGAGATTTAATGAAGATTTGACATAGCTATGACTGAAACTGAATTACATCTCCTAGAGACTCGGGTAAAATATGGATTTGGTTATATCTTTCTCAATTCTTAACCGTTTTTGATGAAACAAAAACCCAATAAAAGGCAATAAACGTGGTTACAAGGCTATGTAACGCACGTGACCGTTTAACCGGTTGCAACCGATTAAAACCGGTCTTTGAACGGTTTTCAAAGATTTTCGAAATGAGGCAACCGGCAACCGGACCACCCCCAAATTGGGGCAACTGCAACCAAAAAAAAGACCGGACCATGGTCCGGTTCAGTTCGGTCCACCGGTTTTTTGCGGTCCTATGGACTGAACCTTTAAACACTATTCAAGGCAGCAATCTTGATGTTGTCAAAGTGGCCGAGGGATATCAATTCGATGCATGGTGGCAGATGTGGGCGACCAGGGTCGTCTTCGTCTTCGTCATTCATGCCTTCCGCAGTGGCTGAGGAGAGGGAGTTGGATGGTGGAACTGGAGCATCAGGCTCTGTGGCAGATATCCTAAAATTATTATGAGATTGTTCTAATGTAATCTACAGCGGAAACAACTCACATAGTGACAACGTCATCCGTGTTGTCAGGCAAAGCAGGGACGGAATCCTGGACACTGTTTAAATGAAGTTAGTTTATGTTTCCGAGGCTGCTGCTGCCCAACCGACTAAAGTCTGGTTGAGCAGGGTTGTCGACATAAAGTCTGACAATCAGGAATCGACTAAAGTCTGATTCCACGACGGATAAAACAATAAGGTGAGCAACTAACCTTCTTTTGCCAGCTGCTGCCCTCAGCCGTGCTTCTGCCTGTCCGAGGTTCATCGCTTGCACATCATCACGGGATTTGTTGGTCGATATCGAGACACATTCGAGGACTTGACGCGTGTCAGCGTCGCTGTTGGTGGCCTGCTTATAAATTATTAGTGAGATAGTGACTATATAGACGCTGCACGACGTACCTTTTTGGAGAGATTTGGCTCCGGCTTTTTGTTTTTCTTTGACCTTTTGTTGGCCTTTGAAGCCTAAGTGACATGTGCCACGTCGGTACACAGTTGGGGAGGGAGGGTGATTGACTTACAGGGGGTTTTGTGGAATGAGATCCGCCACCTGCCAAACCTCGGTCTTTTTGTTTGGGAGCGCGGGGAGGCATACTGTAGAGTGAATTAGGAAGCCCTTGGTGGCTTGTTCAAATAAGTCGCGGTGGAAGGAAGTTCCTCCCAGTGGGTGTGAGCTGGTTAAATATTTGTGTGCGTGTGATCACGTGCAACGCGACAGCCCTGACGACCTTCGAAATTTGGACAGTGTGGAGGGCCATGCATGCATATTAGGGTTAGTAGCCCAGACTGAATGGTGGGTTGAGCGCGTAATACAGCCGGTCGACCGAAAGACTTACATTGTGAGTGCCGCACATGGGGTAAGGCGAGAGTGCAGCCTATACACGTTGGAAAGCATAGATCCGAGTTCTGCGTATATAATTTCAACTATTATCTATTCTATTTTCGAGCGGGAGGTCAGGGTGATTGGTCGAGGCTAAAGGGATTTCTTCAAGTGAGCAAGTAACACGACTGAAAAAAACGAGCACATACCTCCCGAGAAAGAGGTCACTTGTGTGTTCCCTTCAATTTGGAAAGGCATTTCAGCCTCTAGTGTGTTCCCTTCTATTTGGGAAGGCGTTTGGGCCTCTACGTAAATGGTTGTAAGTAGCATATTCTCATATATAATCTATTCTATATTGTATTCTATTTTTGAGCAACAAGATAAGGCCTTTCGCCACTGAGAGACTGGTGGGTGCAACTAAGGTCAGTCATTCACAATGTAGTTTCAGATAAATGACATACATCCGGGTAGACGGTGTTTGATCTAGAATTTCCTGCTTACCGATGTCGGTAATCGATGCGATTGTAATGCGAGTGCGAAGATACTGTGCTGAATTAGCGGGAGGTCCGCATGACCGGTCAACGCTAAAGGGGTTTCTTGTAAGCAAGGAATGCCACTGAAAAACTCAAGCACATACCTTCCGAACATATGCGAAACGCGTTGCCTTGGGTGAAGGTGTTTCGAGGCTGAGAGGCTGATGGGTGCAACCAAGGTCATTAAGTCATAACATAGTTTCAGGGAAACGACGTACCTCCAAGTGGATGGTGATTGCTGTAATCGATGTGATTGCACATAGAGGGCGGTCGACGGTTGCGATAAAAGTCTTATCGGCCAACTACAGTCTGGCTGGAAGACGTATGAAGCATCTGACTGAAAGTCAAGTCAATCAAGCCAGCA
>NW_001889873.1:1948304-1948895 GCF_000143565.1 Laccaria bicolor S238N-H82 | reverse complement strand
ATGAATCAATCTTATTGCAATGAGCCTACCTCCGATGTTGATGCGTGCCACAATATATGATGGGAGGCCCCCTGCCCGCTAGGCGCTAGACGATGACGATGACGGGACGTTGCGATGACAATGTGGGGTGCAAGGTGCACGACCGAAGTTGTCGAAAAAGGTCTGGCAGTACACCCTCACCACCGCTTCCTCGGATTCCCTAAACTTGGCCTCTGACATACTTTCAGACATGTACCGCCCTTTCAACTGTCTCGAAGCGTCCCCCAGCCAACCCAATACCACTCGTCGTAAAGCTTCCACGTACTTCATGCGATCCTGCCAATTATCCGCCGCTAGGCCCACGTGAGAAGGTGGATCTGTGGAGATGACAACACCGTTGCTGTCATCAGGGAAAATGCGACGAATGAGGTTCTCGCGCAAGCCGGCTTCAGATACTGATGCCCAGGCAGCACAGCCAGTACATCCAGAATTATGTATCAGGTATAGTCTATTGACTAAGTCTACCTATGCATCACAGCAGTCAATTGACCAACCTTCCTAATCAGGAAGGTAGCCTTGCTGAGCTCCCCAGCCTTGGTGCTCACTGATTCC
>NW_001889873.1:1945234-1946395 GCF_000143565.1 Laccaria bicolor S238N-H82 | reverse complement strand
GATTTCAACACATTTAGAAAGCTAAAAGAAAGGGCTACAATTATTGTATCGTGGGAAAATGACCAAAAAAGGAAGGTGCATGCCTTAAAAGGGAAACTGACACTGACAGACTACAAAGTCTACTAATAGACTACAAGATATCACAAAAAGTTGGACTTAGACTACAGAGTTTACTGACAAACTACAAAAGACTACAACACAAAAAGTTAGACATAGACTACAAAGTTTACTGGCAAACTACAAAAGACTGCAGAAGTTGGACTTAGATTACAAAGTTTACTGACAAACTACAAAAGACTACAAAAGTCAGACTTAGACTACAAAGTTTACTGACAAACTACAAAAGACTACAGGTTGGACCTAGACTACAAAGTTTACTGACAGACTACAAAAGTCAGACTTAGACTATAAAGTTAGAGGTAGGGTTAAAAGGTCATCCAAAGTCAGCCTGACCCATCCATCCCATTCATGGCACATATTTGATGGAGAAATGGCTGGGGTATGTTGCAGTAGACTACAAAAGCTTAAAGTGTCCACTTGTTGAGACTACAAAAGTTTGTATTGTGTGCTTTTTCATTACAAAAGTTTGTAGGGTGTGGCTTTTTCACTACAAAAGTTTAAAGTGTCTGCTTTTTGAGACTACAAAAGTTTGTAGTGTCCGCTTTTTGGGACTACAAAAGTTTGTAGTTCACTTTAGTTTATAGTGTCCTTGACTATGTGTAGGGTATTGGGGATATGGTTGAAGGATTGACATGATCTCACATATTGCCATTGCTGCAGCATTAGTTTTTGACATGATGCACAAGTTGTCTTTCACATCAGAAAAGGCAATTAATTCTGTGCCTTCCTATTGATACCTACTATCTCAAAATACAGTTATATGTTCTTGGGGATATGGTTGAAGGACTGACATGACTTCACATATTGCTATTGCCATGTCATTTGTTTTCGACATTATGCCCAAGTTGTCTTCCTCATCAGAAGAGGACATTCTATGCTTTCACATTGATAGCTACTGATCAATCCCAAAACATAGTCAAATTTTATATGAGATCTTTGTAGGTTACAGTACTGTATGTGACTGACTATCATCATGAATAGCCTCCCCTGATGTGAAAGCTACCTTGGGCATGATGTCGAAAACAAATGACATGGCAATAG
>NW_001889873.1:1941713-1944117 GCF_000143565.1 Laccaria bicolor S238N-H82 | reverse complement strand
AGTTTGGTTTGGTTTTCATGGAGAAAAACACAAAAAAAAAAAAAAATGCAGTGCTTTTCAAAATCTTTTACATCATGTCTCCACAACAGGAGCACTTCAGAACATAATTCAAACAGATTCAGGCAGCTACAGCATAGGACTACAACTTTTGTTTTTGACCATTTTTGGTAATTGATCATGTGACCACCATCCCAACACCCCATTAGATGGACCCTGATAGGTAGAATCATTCTTATCTTGTTTTTCTTCACTTTTTGGCCAAATAAGGTGAGCTTTTCTTTGGGGTGGGCCCTGAAGTTGACCCTGAAAGTAGTGCCTGACATCCCTTACACCATTTACATTTTTCTGGCTTTTTTCTGATATTCTGGTTATTTTTCATCAGAAACAAAGAAGTTTCCTTATTTGGATGTTGCCCTGAACCCTGAACATCATCATCAACAGTGGGAACCATTTGTATTTTTTTCTGATTTTTTTGGTGATTATCTAGCTATCATTGGATAGATTACCATATTTGGAACTAGACCCTGAACCCTGAAAACAACCCAACATCATCACCACCATCCCCCAATTTTTCCTAATTTTTCGAGTATTTTTAGATAGATTACTATATTTGGATAGACCCTGGACCCTGAAAATAACCCAACATCATCATCACCATCCTCCAATTTTTCCTGATTTTTCGGGTATTTTCTGGCTATTTTTGGATAGATTACCATATTTTGACATAGCCCCTGGACCCTGAAAACAACCTAACATCATCACCCCATCCCCCAATTTTTCCTGATTTTTCGGGTATTTTCTGGCCATGTTTGGATAGATTGCCATATTTGGACATCCCCTGGACCCTGAAAACAACCTACCATCATAACCCCATTTTTTTCTGATTTTTCTGCTATTTTATTGCTATTTTTCCTTTAGATAAGCACACATTTCCATATTTGGCAATGTGCCCTGGACCCTGAAAACAACCACATTTGGAAGTGCGCTTTTGGACCCTGAAAACAGTGAGCAAGCCATGGGAATCAGTGAGCACCAAGGCTGGGGAGCTCAGCAAGGCTACCTTCCTGATTAGGAAGGTTGGTCAATTGACTGCTGTGATGCATAGGTAGACTTAGTCAATAGACTATACCTGATACATAGTACTGGCAGTATCAGGTGGGCAGCAGGCAAGAGATGACGGTTGAGCTGGCGGATCTTGTGGCGGAAATTCTGTTCAAACACGTTCCAAATCACCTGTGATATGATGTCAGGGGTGAGGCTGGCATCGTTTTCCCCTTGCATGACTGCCACGTTCCCCCAATAAACCACATTGGGACGAGAGCTGAGAGACACTGCATTGGAGAAAATAGAAGCTTGAACCTCCTTGGCCTTGGAAGAACGGCAGTTGGTCCCCTTTGTCACAAGCTGATCTTTTCCCTTGTTTTTTTGCACCCCACCATGGGCTACTTTTCTCGTTGAGGGTAACGGAGGGAGCAAGCGCATTTCCTTGGCGAAATCATAGAGATATTCCGCCAATGCGGGGGTGATGCAGGNCGGTATCGACGTTGATGAGCGACTGAAGCCACTGAGCTTGCATCATCAGCCAAGCCAGTATCATGCTTCTATGGTTTGTGCCGGTGATAAAGAGAAAGGGGTCCGGGAATTGATAACCGCGGAGCTTGTTCCCGATGGGGTTCGAGGTTATGCGGCGAGAATCGGTATCCACCGCTGCTAACGCCTTCTTCCAGGCAGCGGATTGCAGTGGTACATAGTCCAAATCCGGCTCCTGGAATTTGGCGAGATTTACGCCGACTATAACGAACCAATTCAATTAGTAACCGCCGAGATGGGCCAGAAGGGAACTTGCCTTGTGCAGGTTTATTCGACATTTGGATGGCGGCTCCATGGGACGAAGATGGGGCTATTATACAAAAATATGAGTTGACGTGTTTTTAAAGTACTTAGCATGTAAAAACTTACCGGATGGAAAAGACACCACCATGGCAGGACCACTTGGGGCCTCCTTGGCAACGACTTGAGCGTCAGTGGGACCAAAATGCCCCTCACGCCAGTTCTGGCAGGCTATAACATAATCTCCACTTCAAGGGCATGCTGTGAGCACAGTCGGGAAAGGCATTCCAGGGTAGTCTTTGTCCGTAAATTCACGTGGATCACACTTGCTTGACTGACGACTGCGTGTCGTTGGCATTTTTTCCCAACCAGGTGCGACGATGCAACGAATAGTCATGTCATGTGGGATACTTGAGGGCGGTCGGACATACCAACCAGGTACACCAGCTCGGTAGAGCATTGCGATACAGTCGGGGCTGTCCATAATTGCACCCATGATCATTTCATCAATCTTGTAGATTTTGCCGGTGCTGTCATTGAGCCGGAAAGCCCACTTGGTGTGCCAGTCGAACAT
>NW_001889873.1:1939854-1941663 GCF_000143565.1 Laccaria bicolor S238N-H82 | reverse complement strand
CTTTGAGAGATCAGCAGTCAGACATCAAAAACTTCATTGTCACAATCTCCACTGGGACTGTTTNTGGAGATCAGAGTATGACAGTGCTGAACAGTCACATTCTATGATTCCGAGCATGCAACTAAGCTGTTTAGACTAACTTGGTGAGTCCTCACACCTTTGATCATTGTAGTCCACTAGGCATTCCAATGACTGTCCCACTACCTGAGTGATCACTATGTCAAGTATTGGTTCCACAATGATAAGAAACATTTCTATGTTTTTCCCAATTTTTGCTCATTTTATAGTAATATGTAGATTGAGTACTATATTAACTAACTGTTGCATAACATTATCACTAACAGTAAAGCAATATCCTCCAATTTTCTCTGAAATTTGTGCTATTTTATGACTATTTTCCGATAGATTACCATATTTGGAAGTCCACTATGGACTGTAAACACAATATATAATGTTATTACTACTGGTAAGGACATCCTCCAACTTTTTCTGATTGCTCTACTATTCTTTAGCTATTTTTGGGTTGATACCATTTTTGCAAATAAATCTAGCCTCATAGACTATATATACTTTTGATAAGTAATACATAGTTATGATAAGTTAATTGTTTTACACATTTTATTGTATGACTAATTATTTGTATTTGTTTATAATCAAATGTTATTCTATAGTACCACATATCAGATCTATATATTGTAAAAAAGATCATGTCATTTGAACCAGAATTGGATGAGCTACATAAAAGCCTTTTTAGGATAGATAAATGACTAATCAGTAGTATGTAAAGACTGGTATATATCTGTTTGGAAGTATTTGGTAGAATTTGTAGATATACTGAAACTTTTTAAACTATGAACATCAATTAAACATCAACAGTGTGGAACATTTCATTTTTCAAACTATTTATTTGTATTTGTCTTCACTCATTGTCACTTTAGAATAATTCTAAAAATAAGGAGTCCATACTGCAAGAAAAACCATGTCGTTTGGACCAGAGTTGGCAGAGCTGTGGAGAAATCTTTATTTCAGCTCAAAGAGATGACTATGTGATGACATGTGATGAAGGGTATGTATATATTTGGAAGTATTTCATAGAATACTATGATTATGACCATAAAGTAGACATTGAAAATGTTGAATGTTTTGGATTATGATCTATTTATTTGTATTTGTATACATCCATTATCATTTTAAAACAGTTCTGCAATTAAAGGGTGCTGCTCATAAAAACCATGTCATTTGGACCAGAGTTCGCAGAGCTACAGAGAATTCTTTACTTTAGCCCCAAAGAGATGAGTAAGCAACAACATGTGATGAAGGGTATATACATATTTGGAAGTATTTGGTAGAGTCTATAAATATATTTGTAATATTTTCAAACCATGGTCATACAAACATGATCATGAGTGTCAAAAATACATTGAAAATGTTGAATGTTTTGGATTGTGGACTGTTTATTTGTATTTGTCTACATCCATTGTCATTTTAGAATAGTTCTGCAATTAAGGAGTGCATACCACAAAAAAAAACATGTCATTTGGACCAGAATTGGCAGAACTACAGGTAAATCTTCATTTTCGCTAAAAATGATGACTAAGTGATGGCACACCAAGGAAAATGATGACGCACAAACGTTTCCCAATCACATTGATGGGAAACATTCGTGCATCATTGCAAGGCACAAGAGATCCTCGTGACATCATCACTGCAGGTCATATTAGCAATTCCAAAGGAAAATACTGTAACTCTGCCAGATCTACCCTGAATTTCATGCATTTCAATTATGTAAAATTTAGGAGTATGTTTTAC
>NW_001889873.1:1933432-1939804 GCF_000143565.1 Laccaria bicolor S238N-H82 | reverse complement strand
GAATCCGCGCCATCACCAGACGGTTCACACAGTCAGTAAGACATTGTAGTGTTGACTACAAAAATGCTAACAGAAGACTACAAACTCTGGATAAAGACTACAAAATCCCTGACCATGGGAAACCATCAATTTTCATGGGAGAAAGGCTAAATTCTGTGTTAGTGCTACTGAAAAAATCCTCAAGTTCTGGGGTAATAAACGAGTCTCTTCATAAACTTAGAGGACTCGTAACTTCCTACAGTATGCATAATCATGTTGGGCTAGCTGAGTATCTTGTAACTGCTCATTGCTCACTTATGGGTGTTGATCCCAGATCCACCCATTCTTGCGTCCTCCTTCCCTCTTGGCTTCAGCTATGCAAGAAGTTCAGAGTGAATGCTTCACAATAACAGACTGCAAATGTCAGATATTGACTACAAAGTTGGATTATCTCTACAACAGGAGCACTTTACAGTGTAGAGCTACAACTTCCATTTTTTGACTATTTTTGGTAACTGGTCATGTGACCATCATCCCATTACATGGGCCCTAATAGATAAAATTATTCTTCACTTGGTTTTCTCCAGTTTTTGGTCAAAGTGGATGATATTTTCTTTTTGGTATGGACTCTGAAGGTAGTGCCTGACATTCTATATACCATTCAAACTTTTTTTCAGTTTTTCCACTATTTTCCAGCAATTTTTGGATCTATTACCATATTTGGAATTGTACCCTTGACCCTGACAATGTTACCAAACATTATCACAGCAATGGCCATCCATCATTTTCTTCTGATTTTTTGCCTATTTTCTGGCTATTTTTTGTTATGTTACCATATTTGGAACTAGACTCTGGACCCTGACAATGTTACCCAATGTTATCACTAGCAATAAGCACCATTCCCCATTTTTTTTCCTATTTTTGACCATATTACTTTATTTGGAACTAGAATCTGGACCCTGACAATGTTACTCAATGTTATCGCTAGCAATAAGCATCATCCTCCATTTTTTTCTGATTTTCTAGCTATTTTCTAGCTACTTTTGGATATATTACCATATTCAGAACTGGACCCTTGACCCTGACAACATTAACCAATGTTATCACTGCGATGGGCACCATCCCCCATTTTTTCTGATTTTCTAGCCATTTTCTGGCTCTTTTTAGGTCTATATTACTCAATTTGGAACAAGACTCTGGACCCTGACAAGATTACCCAAGGGTATCACCACTATCCTCCATGTTTTTCTGTTTTTCTGGCTATTTTCTGGCTATTTTTGGCTATATTACCATATTTGGAAATGTGCCCTGGACTGTGAAAACAACCTCCAACATCATTACCAACAGTAAGCACCACCCCCCAAATTTTCCTGATTTTTGTGCTATTTTATAGCCATTTTACCTTTGAAAAAGTGCACATCTCCTTATTTAGAAATGTACCCTGGACCCTGAAAATGACCTCCAACATCATCACCAACAGTAAGCACCACCCACAATTTTTTCTGATTTTTCTGCTATTTTCTGGCTATTTTTGGCTATATTACCATATTTGGAAATGTGCCCTGGACCCTGAAAACAACCTCCAACATCATTACCAACAGTAAGCACAACCCCCCAATTTTTTCTGATTTTCTGATTTTTCTGCTATTTTATTGCTATTTTACATCTGAAAAAGCGCACATTTCCTTATTTAGAAATGTGCCCTGGACCCTGAAAGCCACCTCCGATGTCGCCACCAACAGTGAGCAACACCCTAAGCTCATCGTTGCAAGCAGCAAGCCCTTTACAGCTAATATAATGTGTATAGGCTGGATTTGTAAGCATCGGAAATCTCCAAAAATGACATACTTCCCTTGCGGGCTACCTTTGATTTGCAAGGGAAGTACGTCATTTTCGGCTATCTCTATACATGAAAACACAAAGGATTGATGGCTGACAAATTCAGCTTTATGTTACTAAGCAGTTCACACCCTCTTCTGAGCCGCGTAAGCGGCGTTGGAAACTAGGATTCAACATGCATACCAGGGGGTCCAGGGGGCTTGCCCCCAGCAAGCTGTGACCAGTGTCGAAGCAACGGTCGAGTGCAGTGAGCGCCGTGGCGTAGACACGGGTCTAAAGCTTGTCTATACATGAAAACACAAAGGATTGATGGCTGACAAATTCAGCTTTATCTTACTAAGCACTTCACACCCTCACAAGACTTCTCAACACAGCTTCAGGCTGCTCCTGCCTCACTGTTCCACAAACCACCACGAACTCTGATACATTATTTTGTAAGTTTCTGGATAACATTTTGATCATTATGGAAAGCCTTCAACTATTTTTAGACACCTTCAATTGACATTTTGTCCACTTGGATTGCTTCTGATCACTTTTGATGATAGGATTTCACAAGGTTTTGCTGATTGGTTAGTTGCTTCAATATGTGGATCTTTTTCTCTTTTTTTTGGTAATCAGAATATATGCTTCAGTTGTCCTTTTGGTCTTGATGTAGGATATTTCTTTTGCTCCCTGCCTTTATTACTTAACTATCATTTATTCCCTAGGGATTCTCCTCCTAATACTCCACAAAGGCATAGAAATATTGAGAGGGCAAGAGAGCGTCAAGAAAGGATGTTGGAAAGTCCTGAGCATAGGAGAACACCTCAAAATCCTGCTGTTGGTGGTGGTGTACCTTTTATTCTTCCTTTCCCTATTCCACCCCCTGTTGCTCCTCTTCAAATTGCTCAAGGTCCTGTAGGTGATGATCCATTTGTTGAGGTTCTATATAATGGTCAAATTCTTCACCTTACTCCTGGGATGGCTGCACAAGTGGGTAATTTGCAAAATCAGGTAGGTTGCAGAGTTATATCTCTTTTTCTAATATTTAATATATCTTTTAGGCTCATGCTGCCCCCCTTGCTGCCCCTCCACCTCTATTTCCACCTGCTGCTATGGTAGATGTGGTAAGAAAAACCATTAGGCTATTTTCCATCTGTCTAACAAGCTTTTTTCCAGAATATGGGGCATCCTAACCAAAATGGTATTCAGTATCCACACTTACCTGCTCATTTACAGGCATTGGCTGCAGCTCTTCCACCTCTTCCTCAGCCTGTAGGAGCAAGAGGGAGGAGGGGGAGAGGGAGAGCACCTGCTCATGAACCTGCTCAACCTGGAAGGAGAGGCAGAAGAAGGCAGCCTTCTCCTGCACCTCTTCCTGATCATCCTCTTCCTGTACCTGCTCCTTTAGTTGCTGCTGTTCCACCTGCTGACCACCCTGCTATTCCTGCTGCTGCTGCTGTTCCTGCTGCTGCTGTTGTTCCTGCTGCTGCTGCTGTTCCTGCTGCTATGGCTGCTGCTCCTGTTATCCTCCCACCTGCTTACTTGCCTGTGGTTGAGGCTCAGTGTGAAAAGCTTAAACTGGGTAGAATGAATATGAGATGCTCTAAGTGTGATGCTTTACATTGGAAATGTGAGAGATTATCAAAGAGTACTGTAGCACTGCCAGTATTTGGCGCATGCTGTCTAGATGGAAAAGTAAAGATTCCACCTCTAGAAAAGCCACCACTGGAGCTCTGGCATTTATATGATGGGACTAGCCCTGACTCTAAGCATTTCCTGAGTCATATTACTTCCTATAATAATGCTTTCTCTATGGTCTCAATGTCTCACAAAAGGATTAGACATGGTGGAGGTCCTGATGTCTTCACTATTCAAGGAGAACTTCGGCATCGCTCTGGATCTTTGTTGCCTGAGCCAGGCAGAGTAGCTACTTATGCCCAGGTATACTTTCAGACAAATGAGGAGCAATTGGATCTTAGAATGGCCCATGCAAATGGTAATCAAGAGGGTCAAGCTGCTCCAAATCGACCTCCCCTCAAGATTTCTGTGATGCAAACATTGCAAGATGTTGTTCATTGCAATAATCAATATGTAGCAATCTATAAGACTGCATTTCAAAAAATTCAGGAGAGCAACATTCCTGAACTTACTGTTCGCCTCCACTTCAGCCCTGAGCAGGATCAGCGAAGATATTCAGTTTATTGGTGGAATGGTACATTGCTAGTGTTTGAAAGTCCGGTTCGGTCCGGTTTTTTGATGCCCAGGGGCGTTAACCGTAACCGTAACCGGTCTGCCTTTTCCCCAGAAGTCAAAAGACCAGACCGGACCGCAAAAAGACCGCAGACCGCGGTTTTTTGCGGTCTATAGACCGGTTTCGGTCTGCATCAGTTTTAACCGGTTTATGACCGGTCTTTAGGCCAATATTTTAAAATTATGAATTGGTAAATTTATTAACATCTCTAATAGCTTCAAAACGAGCCCAAGAACGTTAAATTCCATTAGGAATTGGTGCTTCTATAAAATAAGTCTGGTACATCTATTATTCCCAAAAGTAATTTACATTTTAATTCATATCTCTCTCGTTTTTTTACCAAATCGTACGTTCTTGGGTGCGTTTTAAAGGGTATTTAAGGGGCTATAAAAGACCGGTCCAAACCGGTCAAGACCGGTTCACGTTAACCGGTTTTTTTGCGGTCTTTACATTTCAAAAATAAAAGACCGTAACCGCAGGTCCGGTCTTTTGCGGTCTTGGTCCGGTCTGGTTACGGTCTTTTTCCAGTCACGAGACCGGACTTCCAAACACTATACATTGCTGTCTTGGCTAGTGCATCACAACTGACCAGGACCTTCAATCCCCTCCGTTTTCTGTGGTCGAGGGCTCGTTCAGATAGCCCCACGCTCCGTGAAGATGCTCCCCAAAACCGCTTACGAAACAGTTAAGGTCTCGTGGAGCTAGGTGAGTTTGCATTTTCGTTCTTTTGCCCTTATGCTCACAACTCCCCAGGACCTCAATCTGCTTCGTTTTTTGTGGTCGAGGGCTCGTTCGGATAGCCCCACGCTCCGTGAAGACGCTCCCCAAAACCGTTTACGAAACGGTTAAGGTCTCGTGGAGCTAGGTGAGTTTGCATTTTCGTTCTTTTGCCCTTATGCTCACAACTGCCCAGGACCTCAATCTGCTCCGTTTTCTGTGGTCGAGGGCTCGTTTGAATAGCCCCACACTCCGTGAAGACGCTCCCCAAAACCGTTTACGAAACAGTCAAGGTCTCATGGAGCTAGGTGAGTTTGCATTTTCGTTCTTTTGCCCTTATGCTCACAACTCCCCAGGACCTCAATCTGCTTCGTTTTTTGTGGTCGAGGGCTCGTTCGAATACCCCCACGCTCCGTGAAGACGCTCCCCAAAACCGTTTACGAAACGGTCAAGGTCTCGTGGAGCTAGGTGAGTTTGCATTTTCGTTCTTTTGCCCTTATGCTCACAACTGCCCAGGACCTCAATCTGCTCCGTTTTCTGTGGTCGAGGGCTCGTTCGGATAGCCCCACACTCCGTGAAGATGCTCCCCAAAACCGTTTAAAAACAGTTGAGGTCTCATGGAGCTAGGTGAGTTTGCATTTTCGTTCTTTTGCCCTTATGCTCACAACTCCCCAGGACCTCAATCTGCTTCGTTTTTTGTGGTCGATGGGCTCGTTCGGATACCCCCACACTCCGTGAATATGCTCCCCAAAAGCTTTTACAAAACGGTTGACGTCTCATGGAGCTAGGTGAGTTTGCATTTTCATTCTTTTGCCCTTGTGCTCACAACTCCTTAGTACCTCATTCTGCTTCATTTTCTGTGGTTCTGGCTTGTTTGGATACCTCCACACTCCATGAATATGCCCCCAAAACTGCCTAAAAACTAGTTGAGCACTCTTGGATGTATATTATGTTCTATTTTTGTAGTGTTTGAAAGTCCGGTTAGGTCCGGTTATTGGGTGCCCAGGGGCTCTAACCGAGACTGAGACTGGTTAGCCTTTGTCCTGAAACCTAAAATAACCTAACCGGACCACAACTAACCAGTTATGGTTGGTTATTTGCAGTTACTAACCGGTTAGCACCGAAAAATAAAGAATCAGTTATAACAAGGCAAATATGCTCATATGTATCTTGATAGATATTATTTCTGCATATTCTAGCTTTAAAACGAGCCCAAGCACACTAAAATCGGTGAAGAATTGACATATTTATGCAATTATCCTTGAAAGTCTACACATTTGGGTGATATTTTAGAGATTTGACCGTAACTTAGTCAAATTTTAAGTGTTTTTGACGTTCTCAAGTGCGTTTTGAAGGTGTATAATAGGGCTGGTTATAACCGGTCATAACCGGTTATTTAATGGTTAGTTAACCGCAAAATAACCGGTTATTCCATTCTCGAAATCAACTAACCCTAACCGTGGTTAGGTTAGTGTTGCGGTTAGGTCCGGTTATTTTCCAGTTATTTTCCGGTTAACTAACCTAACTTTCAAACACTATATTTTTGTCTTTTTGCGCTCATACCCACCAACTGCCCAGGACCTTCTCATGGCTCATTTTGCATA
>NW_001889873.1:1931111-1933382 GCF_000143565.1 Laccaria bicolor S238N-H82 | reverse complement strand
TTTACATTTCAAAATAAAAGACCGTAACCGCAGGTCCGGTCTTTTGCGGTCTTGGTCCGGTCTGGTTACGGTCTTTTTCCAGTCACGAAACGGACTTCCAAACACTAGGTGAGTTTGCATTTTCGTTCTTTTGCCCAAACACAATGAAAGTTCTCTGTCAATCTCCTCCGATTTTCTATGGTCGAGGGCTCGTTCAGATACCCCCACACTCCGTGAAGATGCTCCCCAAAACCGCTTACGAAACGGTCAAGGTCTCGTGGAGCTAGGTCAGTTTGCATTTTCGTTCTTTTGCCCTTATGCTCACAACTCCCCAGGACCTCAATCTGCTCCGTTTTCTGTGGTCGAGGGCTCGTTCGGATACCCCCACGCTCCGTGAAGACGCTCCCCAAAACCACTTACGAAACGGTCAAGGTCTCATGGAGCTAGGTGAGTTTGCATTTTCGTTCTTTTGCCCTTATGCTCACAACTCCCCAGGACCTCAATCTGCTCCGTTTTCTGTGGTCGATGGCTCGTTTGAATACCCCCACACTCCGTGAAGACGCTCCCCAAAACCACTTACGAAACGGTCAAGGTCTCGTGGAGCTAGGTCAGTTTGCATTTTCGTTCTTTTGCCCTTATGCTTACAACTCCCCAGGACCTCAATCTGCTCCATTCTCTGTGGTCGAGGGCTCGTTCACATAGCCCCACACTCCGTGAAGATGCTCCCCAAAACTGCTTATAAAACGGTTAAGGTCTCGTGGAGCTAGGTCAGTTTGCATTTTCGTTCTTTTGCCCTTATGCTTACAACTCCCCAGGACCTCAATCTGCTCCATTCTCTGTGGTCGAGGGCTCGTTCACATAGCCCCACACTCCGTGAAGATGCTCCCCAAAACTGCTTATAAAACGGTTAAGGTCTCGTGGAGCTAGGTAAGTTTGTCTTTTTGCTCTTTTGCCCTCATGCTCATAACTCCTTAGTACCTCAATCTGGTCCGTTTTCTGTGGTCCCAGGCTTGTTCGGATACCCCCATACTCCATGAATATGCCCCTTAAAGCTGTTTAAAAACAGTTGACACCTTGTGAAGCTAGGTGAGTTTATATTTTCACTCTTTTGCCCTTGTGCTCACAACTCCTCAGCACCTGATTCTTCTTCATTTTCCATGGTTCTGGACTCGTTTGGATACCTCCACACCCCCTGAAGAGACTCCCCAAAACTGCCTATGAACTAGTTGAGCACTCTTGGATGTATGTTACGTTCTATTTTTGTCTTTTTGCACTCATACCCACCAACTGCCCAGGACCTTCTCATGGCTCATTTTGCATAGCCTTGGGCTCATTAGGATACCCACACACTCTGTAAAAATATGCCACAAAAGTTGTCATGACCTTAATTGTTATATCTTTAATGTAAAGAAGTATAGTTACATAAATGTGAAAATGGAGGCAATATATTCATATATTAGAGTCTGACAGCCAAGTAGAGCAATACATTAGCTACCATCTACATCAATGACAACATGGATAGGACTAAAAGCAGGTGATAACTAAGAAATAGTAGAGCAGACTGGCAAAGTTGTCAATGTTGAGCAGGCAGCTGATTGTGGGAAGAAATCACTTTCATGGGAGAAAGTCAAATTTCAGCGTTACCGCGCTGAAAAAAACCTTGAATCCAGGGGAAATAAATGAGTCTCTTCGTAAACTCAGAGGACTTGTAACCTCAAATACAATCAACGTACTCAACGCGACAGACTCCCTCCTACTCTCATAAACCGCAATCTCAAAATTCTGCTTTCAGATATTAGGAAGTCAAGAATGCTCAAAGATACTTGCTATTCGTAGTAAAGCATGCTCAAAGATACTCATTATTCGTGGAGGGCTTTTGGTCCATTAGAATATCTGTCTGACACTTTCGTCGACTTTTATGTCCTCCTTCAATGCCATGAAACTCAGTGTACTGGATTATAAGACATTCAGGAAGCTGCGAAATAACTGAGTTGAACCATGTAATTTTCAGAGATGAAAGATTTTTGGAAGATTTATTAAACAACTGTGAGTGGAGGCTTACATATCACCGATGTACCTTCAACCTCAAATACAATCAACGTACTCGACGCGACAGACTCCCTCCTACTCTCATAAACCGCAATCTCAAAATTTCTGCTTTAAGATATTAGGAAGTCAAGAATGCTCAAAGATACTTGTTATTCGTAGTAAAGTATGCTCAAAGATACTCTTTATTCGTGGAGGGCTTTTGGTCCATTAGAATATCTGTCTTTCTTCACGATAAAAGCAGCA
>NW_001889873.1:1927580-1930813 GCF_000143565.1 Laccaria bicolor S238N-H82 | reverse complement strand
AGTTGTGCATATGATAGCTTATTTGTAATTTTATATCATATTTGGAACTAGATCCTGTGAGGTGGACTACAAATTTTACAGAGATCAACCAAGATTATTTAGGTGCATTGGCAGCTGGTTTCAACAAGGTGCTTGAAGGAACACTTACTTTAGAAAATGTAAGAGATGAACTTAGACATGATCTTCATAATTTAGATCCTATCAAATTTCCTATGGGCAAAACAGGAGCTAGTGTTGGACAACTTACATTTGAAATGCTTAAGTATGAAAAAAACAATGCAGTGGCTGAAATAATATGTTCAGACTGTGGAAATGCATATGAAGTAGATGATACACTGGGATATGTTCTACATGCATCTGACCCTATACCAGCATCAACTTCAAAATGGATAGGATCAATTCAGAAGCCATCTACAGAAATATGTGGGGGTTGCTCAGGTGAAATGATTGAGCATGTAGCCTATGCAGAGGTTCCAAAGATTATCATCCTGGAGTACCCATACTGTAATACTGAAACTAGTCACAAGGTAAAGTTTGTAGTAAATGGAGAAGAAGTCTTACTGAGCCTGAGAGGGATCATATACCATGGGGATAATCATTTCACCTCTAGAGTTTTTTCATATGAAGGTAAAGTATGGTTCCATGATGGGATAACCACCAAAAATAAGTGTATAGAAGATGGGCAGATAGATGATAAAAGCAATGATGATCTTAGATACTATGAAGATCAGGAACTTGTTTTAGCTGTATATTCTCAACTTTAAATTAGAACTTTGTCTTGATAAATTTAACATTAAAATAGAATTCTAGATTAACATCTTTATAATATTGAATGCAAGCCACATTAATTTGGAGCAAATGATTATAAAGAATTGTAAATAAATTTCAAATGATTTTACAATTTTTTAGACATTGTTACTGTAACATTATTTCACACTAATTTGGTTTAAGCTACTGTGGCTTGCATCTATTGTTAATGAAAATGTTAAAATATGCCTTTTTGAAGAAAAACTTATTCTACATATTTTCAGCATTGGAGGTCCATGGGAAGGACTCATACATGCCATGCAAAGCACTGGCCCACACCCACAAGTATAGATATACACCCTGACATTTAGTCCCGTAGTATTCATGGAGTTTGCAAGACTAATAGTCAGTTGTTAGTGGGTGACTGAAGTGGATATAGTTGAAAAATAATGTATGTTGATTCAAGATATAGTTGAAATATATATCTTGGTTCAGGATTTAGAGGAAATATATAACATATATGTAGTTGAAAAATATATCCTGGTCCAGGATATAGTTTGAAAATATATCCTGGTTCAGAATGTAGTTGGAAAATAATGTATCTTAATTCAGGATAAAGTTGATAAATATATCTTGGTTCAGGGTATAATTGAAATATTCAGGATACAATTGAGAAATAATGTATCTGGGGTGGGATGTTGATTTTCCAGACACAACATTAGGGTGTTTCACAGTAGGCCAACTGGCAACCAACTTTTGCAAAGTTGGAAGGACAAAGTTTGGCCAACTTCATCAAGTTGGGATCCAAATTGTGGTCCCGATGCCAATTCGGAGCCAACTTTGATCCCAACTTCACCTCTCAACTTCCCATGTGTCCAAAATAGGCAAAAATTTGCACTCGGAAGTGATTTCAAGCACAAATCAGCCCAACTTCATGTTTTCGGCAGTTCCAGGTGTTTCACAGTAGAGTTGGCCAACTTTCCCATCAAATTTGTTGAAGTTGGCCCACAAGTTTGGATCAAAGTTGAAAGCAAAGTTGGCCTACTGTGAAACACCCTATTGGAGAGGAAAGCTGGTAAGTTGGTTGTTGTATTTGGAAGTGTAAACTAAAGTGATGGAGTTGTTTGGAGTGGGATGTCAATTTGCCAGACACATCAGCATTGGATGTCAAAAGTTCTCTAATGCGGACTGTATCCATAGTGTCATTTGAAGTGGATAAGAAGGGAACCATATAAAATACAAAGAAGAACCCCATATTATGACATGGTGAACAGAATTTGTTAGAGGAGAATGGAATTTGTTGTCCATAAATTTACAATCAAGAGTCAAGGGAAAGAGAAAGAGAGAGAGGAGGAGAGGGAGAGGAAAGAGAAAGAGAGAAACAACAAAGTACTTTGTCAACTCTGACAAGCTAAAAAATTGTGTAATGTGAACTGTATTCATAGTGTCATTTGAAGTGGATGATAGTTAGGCAACTCAGATGTTATGGAAGGGTGTGGCAAAATAGCTTCAATATAGCAGCATGGTGCTGTATTAAGAACAATTCCAGATGTTTCTGAACTTGTTGACGAAGAAGCACTCATATGACACCACCATGTCCCCACCTGAGGTAGAAGTCAATCATAAGTCGACAAGAAAGTATCACCCTCTTCCAAAACAAGCAGAAGTCAAATGTTCAAGATGGGATGTCAGTTTGCCAAACAGATCAGCATAGAGATGCTATTGATGCTCCTTATTGCTACCTACATACTGGGAGCACAAGCCAAACATAGTGCCAAAACCCCTGGAAGTCATGGCAGAAACTTTCAGAATATATACCCCAGACAGCAAAAAATCACAAGTTTTTTTGCTAAAACTAAGACCCCTGACACCACTACAGACCAGAAAAATATATCCTTACCACATCTGTATCACAAAATATATCCTAAGGCCAAGCCGGGGCAAAAATATATTTCTAAGGTGTGACAGTGACATTTCAGGGTCCACTCACTGAAAATATATCCTTACTGCATTTCACTTGCAAAATATATTTTGGTGGTGTGACACAGACATTATAATTTTTGTGTGACATTTCAGGGTCCATGTGTCAAAAATATATTTTAGATTTCAGGGCTTTCTAGGACCCATATATATCTAGAATATAGATATGGTCCATGACATTTAGTCATGTAACTTATGTGGAGTTTGCATGACTAATAGTCAGTTGGCACTGGGTGACTGAAGTGTTCTAGGCCTGATTTGGAAATCTCTCTGTCATGCTTCAGCAAGCTTTGTGGGCCATTTGAGAAGCATCTGTGCCCAAAACTCAAGAGATAGGTAGAAGCACTTGGCATGGACATTTCACAACACCCATATTAACTGTAACCCCTTGGAAGCAGGGTTTCTGGGAACCATATTGACTATATGTCTCTTAATTTTCACAGTTTCTTGAAGTTTTATTAGCCATTAAATGCTTTATTCCTGGCAATGTGGTCAAATCAGATCAT
>NW_001889873.1:1920339-1925386 GCF_000143565.1 Laccaria bicolor S238N-H82 | reverse complement strand
CCACCTTTAGCAGATTGTATATTACTGATTTCCAATCAGAATTACAATGTTTGGCAAGTGCCACTAAATTTTTCGGTCACCTCCGGCATTGGGAACCTGCCAAGGGGGTCTTAAGAGCCGCTGAAGAGCCTTACTGGATGACAAAAGTAGTCCAAAATTTTGGCCAACCCAATTTCTCGTGGGAAAAACTTCAAAGAGGTGTTTTTGGACGTATTTTCACATCCTGAGTTCGAATCTGAAGTCAGAATGTCAAAATATTTAGTCCTTCCCGAGATATCAACTTGGTTGACTTTGGCTGTCCGCGACTGTAGTAGATCTCAGATCAGTTACCATTTTCGGTAATAAATACAGATTCATGTATAACTCAGCGAGTTTTGATCCAAATGACATGATTTCTTTTGTGATGGGTACTCCTCATTTCCGTGGTCATGGTGATATTACGTTCCTGGTAAACAAACACAAATAAACAGTTGCAAAAACGAAATAGATGATAAATTTTACATCTGATCAATGCTGATACTTAAAAGACTATTGATATACAGGTTAAACAGTAACAAATATTCACAAATAAGTGGGAGTCATTTCAATGTTGATTTTGGGATGTTATAGGGTGCACAGAATCTCTAATTGAGCCATAGCATGTATTTCTGAAGTAGATGACATGATCTATTTCCTTTTTAAACAATCTTTGCCACAATATACAAATGCAGGGGGGCAGATCTCAGGGGGTAAGTTTTAGATCTCATCTCTCATCTCTTGTCCTCTTGGCATCACAGATTCCGATGACACATGAAACTTCCCCCCATCAAATGATCAGGAAATGTTCATGCATCATAGAATCTTGAGCATTTGTACTGAGGCTGTGCAACTTTGGTAGTATTCATCATAGATTCTGATGACGCACGAAACTTCCCCCCATCAAATGATCAGGAAATGTTCGTGCGTCATCAAATCTAACTCTTCAAGTTCAACTTCCCACGGCACCTTCTCTTTGCCACAGCACCCTCTCTTTTGTTTTGCTGAGCACTCTTCGTCTTGGCCAGTCCAAACAATTTGTGCAACATATCTACTGCATATCTGTCTCCTTTGCATGCTCATCGTCGTCTTGGCCAATCCAAATGATTCAAGTGCCACATATCTACCACAATTGTCTCATTGAGCAATACGCCAGCTTCACCATGCCATCTCTATGCACCTGTTGTCATCTTGGCCAGTCCAAACACTTTGACCATGATCGTCTTGTGGAGTAATTCACTGGGTTCTCCAATCCCACCATTTCCTCTTCATTGCACGCATACTAAGTGCCTAGATCCAAGCACATGGATTCAATTACCATCAACTGTGCTGTGGGGGTGCCACCATTGAACAGACTGGTGTTAAAGGTGTGAAGGGTACCCACTGCTATTCTACTACTTGCACACATGTAGTAGTAGTGTTTGAAAGTCCGGTTCGGTCCGGTTTTTTGATGCCCAGGGGCGTTAACCGTAACCGTAACCGGTCTGCATTTTCCCCAGAAGTCAAAAGACCAGACCGGACTGCAAAAAGACCGCAGACCGCGGTTTTTTGCGGTCTATAGACCAGTTTCGGTCTGCATCGGTTTTAACCGGTTTATGACCGGTCTTTAGGCCAATATTTTAAAATTATGAATCGGTAAATTTATTAACATCTCTAATAGCTCCAAAACGAGCCCAAGAACGTTAAGTTCCGTTAGGAATTGGTGCTTCTATAAAATAAGTCTGGTACATCTATTATTCCCAAAAGTAATTTACATTTTAATTCATATCTCTCTCGTTTTTTTACCAAATCATACGTTCTTGGGTGCGTTTTAAAGGGTATTTAAGGGGCTACAAAAGACCGGTCCAAACCGGTCAAGACCGGTTCACGTTAACCGGTTTTCTTGCAGTCTTTACATTTCAAAAATAAAAGACCGTAACCGCAGGTCCAGTCTTTTGCGGTCTTGGTCCGGTCTGGTTACGGTCTTTTTCCAGTCACGAGACCGGACTTCCAAACACTATGTAGTAGTATCAAAACAAGTCTACACTGAAGGGAATCAAGCCACAGGAAGGTCTTGGCAGAGTTTAGCATAAGTTCAAAAGACACGAAATTACAAACAGACGTACCTCCACAAAGGGTCAACGGATTCATAACCAGTTTGTTGGAGCATTTTCAAGATGTGAAGTAGTGTCCAAATGAGTCTATGTTGAAGGAAATTGAGCCACAGGAAGGTCTTGGGCAGAGTTCACCATAAGGGCAAAAACATGAAAATACAAACTGACATACCTCCATGAAGGGATGACAGATTCATGGATGGTTTGTTGGAGCATTTTTGGGACGTGTAGTAGTATCGAAACAAATCTACGCTGAAGGGAATCGAGCCACAAGAAGGTCCTGGGCATAGTTTATTACAAGTCCAAAAAACATGAAATTACAAACAGACGTACCTCCACGAAGGGTTGATGGATTCATAGACGGTTTGTTGGATCGTTTTCACGATGTGTAGTAGTGTCCAAACGAGTCTACGTTGAAGGAAATCGAGCCACAGGAAGGTCTTGGGTAGAGTAGGGCATAAGTGCAAAAACACAAAAATACAAACAGACGTACCTCCACGAAGAGTTGACGGTTTCGTAAACGGTTTGTCGGAGCGTTTTCGGGACATGAAGTAGTATCCAAACGAGTCTACGTTGAGGGAAATCGAGGCACAGGAAGGCCTTGGGCAGAGTTTAGCAGAAGTGCAAAAACACGAAAGTACAAACAGACGTACCTCCACGAGGAGTTGACGGTTTCGTAAACGGTTTCTTGGAGCGTTTTCGGGACGTGAAGCACTATCCAAACGAGTCTACGTTGAAGCGAATCGAGCCACAGGAAGGTCCTGGGCACACATATGACAGTGACCCTAGCCCTTACCAAATGGACCAACCAAACCTGACAAGGCTTCATACTATATGGGGCCAACGGACTCGGCCGACATCTCAACAAATCATCCATAGTGATGGCTGGGCCGAACAGGTGGGCGCCTGCCAATAATGGGCGCTCCTATTGAAAATGATTCACAGTTGTGTGCCAATAATGGGGGCTCCTATTGAAAATAACCCACACTTTGCACCAATGCCATTATTATTTTGCGCTCTACAGGTGAAATTATTTTGAGCTCTGCAAGGGGCACAATTATTTGCACTCTATGGGGATGCAATTATTTGTGCTCTAGAGGTGCAATTAGTTCAAGCTCCACAAGAGGCGCAATTCTTTTGTGCTCCATGGGGGCACAATTCTTTTGCACTCCATGGGGGCACAATTATTCCGAGTGCTACAGGGGGCGCAATTATCTCAAGCTCCATGAGGGGCGAAATTATTTGCATTCCATGGGGGGCACAATTATTTTGAGCTTCATAAGGGATGCAATTCTTTTTCACTCCACAGGGGGTGCAATTATTTTGTGCTCCACAGGGCGCACAATTCTTTCAAGTACTACTGTATGTACCTTGTGCTGTTGATAGGGTCACAAATAGTCTGTATCCAGCATTGTTTCAATGTCAGAGTGTGCTGTGCCCAATGTGAATGTGCACCAAAGGTCAGAGTGCGCCCAATGTGAATGGGCACCAATGTCAGAGTGTGCCCAATGTAAATGTGAACCAAATGCCAGAGTGTGCCCATCAGAGTGCACCCAATGTGAATGTGCACAAAATATCAGTGCACCCAATGTGAATGTATGAAATGTTGGAATGTAAATGGGCACAAAATGTCAGTGATTATTTTTCTGCACGAAATGTCAGTGTGCCCAATGTGAATGCATGAAAAGTGCGCCCAATGTAAATGTGAACCAACTGTCAGAGTACACCCATCCGAGAGCACCCAATGTGAATGTGCATGAAATATCAGAGTGCGCCCAATGTGAATGCATGAAATGTTGGAATGTGAATGGGCACCAAACATCAGAGTGTGCCCATCAGAGTGTACCCAATGTGAATACATGAAAAGTGCGCCCAATGTGAATGGGCACCAATTGTCAGAGTGTGCCCAATGTGAATGGGCACCAGATGTCAGAGTGCGCTCAATGTGAATGCACACAAAATGTCAGTGCACCCAATGTGAATGTTCACCAAATGTGAGTGGGTGCCAAACCACTTGTACCTGCACTAAGTATCCATCTGTGTCTGTTATTTTCCAGTTGTATTTCCACCCATTATCTTTTTGCATGAAATGTCAAGTATGCCCAATGTGAATGTGCATGTGAGTGGGCGCCAAGTCACTATGTTCCTATGGCATTTATTTTGCACAAAAAATATGTGCCCCCCCAATTGTAGTAAATGCCTGGCCCACTTTGGCAGGGATTTATGGCACTGATGCACTGCACCCATTGGTCTCATTGGTGAGTCCTAACCTGTGCAATTATTTTGCGCTCTACAGGCGCAATTATTTTGAGCTCCACAAGGGGCACAATTATTTGCACTCTATGGGGGGTGCAATTATTTTGTGCTGTAGAGACACAAATATTTCAAGCTCCACAAGGGGCGCAATTCTTTTGTGCTCCAGGGAAGCACAATTATTCGAGCTCTACAGAGGGCACAAGGCGCAATTCTTTTGCGCTCTATGGGGGAGCAATTATTTTGCACTCTATGTGGCGCAATTCTTTTGTGCTCTAGCAATTCTTTTGTGCTCCAGGGAAGCACAATTATTTTGAGCTCTACAGAGGGCACGAGGCGCAATTCTTTTGCGCTCCAGGGCGCAATTACTTGCACTCTATGGGGGAGCAATTATTTTGCACTCTATGGGGTGCAATTATTTTGTGCTCTAGCAATTCTTTTGTGCTCCAGGGAAGCACAATTATTTCAAGCTCTACAGAGGGCACAAGGCGCAATTCTTTTGCGCTCCAGGGCACAATTACTTGCGCTCTATGGGGGAGCAATTATTTTGCGCTCTATGGCGCGCAATTATTTTGTGCTCTATGGCGCGCAATTATTTTGTGCTCTAGAGGTGCAATTATTTCAAGCTCCATGAGAGGCGCAATTCTTTTGCGCTCCACATAATATCAGAGTGTGCCCAATGTGAA
>NW_001889873.1:1915037-1920289 GCF_000143565.1 Laccaria bicolor S238N-H82 | reverse complement strand
CTTGTGCTCACAACTGCCCAGGACCTCAATCTGCTCCGTTTTCTGTGGTCGAGGGCTCGTTCGGATACCCCCACGCTCCGTGAAGACGCTCCCCAAAACCGTTTACGAAACGGTCAAGGTCTCATGGAGCTAGGTGAGTTTGCATTTTCGTTCTTTTGCCCTTATGCTCACAACTGCCCAGGACCTCAATCTGCTCCGTTTTCTGTGGTCGAGGGCTCGTTCGGATAGCCCCACACTCCGTGAAGATGCTCCCCAAAACCGCTTATAAAACAGTTAAGGTCTCGTGGAGCTAGGTGAGTTTGCATTTTCGTTCTTTTGCCCTTATGCTCACAACTCCCCAGGACCTCAATCTGCTTCGTTTTTTGTGGTCGAGGGCTCGTTCGGATAGCCCCACGCTCCGTGAAGACGCTCCCCAAAACCACTTACGAAACGGTTAAGGTCTCGTGGAGCTAGGTGAGTTTGCATTTTCGTTCTTTTGCCCTTATGCTCACAACTCCCCAGGACCTCAATCTGCTCCGTTTTCTGTGGTCGATGGCTCGTTCGAATACCCCCATACTCCGTGAAGACGCTCTCCAAAACCAGTTTAAAAACAGTTAACACCTTGTGAAGCTAGGTGAGTTTGCATTTTCACTCTTTTGCCCTTGTGCTCACAACTCCTCAGCACCTCAATCTGCTCCGTTTTCTGTGGTCGATGGCTCGTTCGAATACCCCCATACTCCGTGAAGACGCTCTCCAAAACCAGTTTAAAAACAGTTAACACCTTGTGAAGCTAGGTGAGTTTGCATTTTCACTCTTTTGCCCTTGTGCTCACAACTCCTCAGCACCTGATTCTGCTTCATTTTCCATGGTTCTGGACTCGTTTGGATACCTCCACACCCCCTGAAGAGACTCCCCAAAACTGCCTATGAACTAGTTGAGCACTCTTGGATGTATATTATGTTCTATTTTTGTAGTGTTTGAAAGTCCGGTTAGGTCCGGTTATTGGGTGCCCAGGGGCTCTAACCGAGACTGAGACTGGTTAGCCTTTGTCCTGAAACCTAAAATAACCTAACCGGACCACAACTAACCAGTTATGGTTGGTTATTTGCAGTTACTAACCGGTTAGCACCGAAAAATAAAGAATCAGTTATAACAAGGCAAATATGCTCATATGTATCTTGATAGATATTATTTCTGCATATTCTAGCTTTAAAACGAGCCCAAGCACACTAAAATCGGTGAAGAATTGACATATTTATGCAATTATCCTTGAAAGTCTACACATTTGGGTGATATTTTAGAGATTTGACCGTAACTTAGTCAAATTTTAAGTGTTTTTGACGTTCTCAAGTGCGTTTTGAAGGTGTATAATAGGGCTGGTTATAACCGGTCATAACCGGTTATTTAATGGTTAGTTAACCGCAAAATAACCGGTTATTCCATTCTCGAAATCAACTAACCCTAACCGTGGTTAGGTTAGTGTTGCGGTTAGGTCCGGTTATTTTCCAGTTATTTTCCGGTTAACTAACCTAACTTTCAAACACTATATTTTTGTCTTTTTGCGCTCATACCCACCAACTGCCCAGGACCTTCTCATGGCTCATTTTGCATAGCCTTGGGCTCATTAGGATACCCACACACTCCATAAAAATATGCCACAAAAGTTGTCATGACCTTAATTGTTATATCTTTAATGTAAAGAAGTATAGTTACATAAATGTGAAAATGGAGGCAATATATTCATATATTAGAGTCTGACAGCCAAGTAGAGCAATACATTAGCTACCACCTACATCAATGACAACATGGATAGGACTAAAAGCAGGTGATAACTAAGAAATAGTAGAGCAGACTGGCAAAGTCGTCAATGTTGAGCAGGCAGCTGATCGTGGGAAGAAATCACTTTCATGGGAGAAAGTCAAATTTCAGCGTTACTGCGCTGAAAAAAACCTTGAATCCAGGGGAAATAAACAAGTCTCTTCGTAAACTCAGAGGACTCATAATGCTCAGTAACAGAGGTGGACAAACCAAGATGTTGGAAGCTCACAAAGACCAACATTGATGACAACAGCCAAGAAGAAGTCATACTGCGCATACAGGGTATTGTTTGCAATGCAAGTCTTCCACCTGTGAAACGACCATTCAAAATGTAAGTATTTCCTTAACTGTGAAGCGTAAACAAGCTAAAGCATCATATAACAGAGAGTCAAAGCAGTGAAGATATCTGAAGCAATCATTAGCTTTGATGGGACTTGGGGGAACAAAATTTTCCACCATGATTGAAAACATTTACGACATACAGCACATTTTTGAGCGATCACTACCCCACAACACCATGGATGCATGGGTTCCTAGTTATTATGAAACATGCAAAGCATTGGATATGGGCAACCACTATTTCACAGACCGACGTGATATAAACGGTAATGCTCCTATTTCCTTTGGCACTGAGATCGACCCACACAATATACTTACAAACACATTGTCCAATGAATTTGTTCACCTCCTGGAAAATAAGGTTGATTATTATGAAGCGCAACAAGGAACCGATAATATTATACGGTAAGCAATGGAGCACTCAAATGATTCAAATTTGACTAATACCTCACAGATACTATGAAATCAACCCAATGAAGATACGTCCAGGAGATGTTGTGGAAGTGCAGGTATCATTCGTTGCAATACCGCTTAAGCAACAAAGATACAAAATACTGGTGGTGCTACCAGCTATCACTCTACTAGATTGCAGTCCACTACGAGTAAGCCAACATTCAGCCAAAGTACACAATGCTAACAGAAAACAGAATGCAAGTATTGCACGTCGCATGAGCAGAGGTGCTGAACCCCGTCAGGCAAGCCAATCGCTGAAGAGAAAGATTGGTTATGAAGAGGATGAAGAGCATGACGCTGGGGAGAAGTTGAGCAAGATGCGCCTGGACTGAAGGGTGCGACAAACGACTTATGCACTGGTAGTATATAATGTCATAATTTTATGAACTGCAGTCTGAGTAATTTCAAACATTGTTTTCTATTGGATACAGTCAAAGGTTGGTAGCAATAAGAAAAAAATAAAACTTGAGCAGGTGATACATCAATATCATGTGAGTTCAACTTCAATATGTACAAACAATTTTACCGCGTACGCGGTAGAACAGTTTGTATTTGTTTCCAGCTGATACATCAATATCACGTGAGTTCAACTTCAATATATACAAACAACTTTACCGTGTACACAGTAAAACTGTTTGTATTTGTTTCAAAAAATGTGACATCACTGGGTCCAACTTCAACATACACAAATAGTTTGATGGGCAACCATTTTGAACAAGAATCTGAGCCAAGTAAGCCAGCTAATCTACTACCATATTGAACTGACGAACAATTAGAAAAGGGAATGTGAGTCACCATCCCATTTGACATAATACAAGATACCATCTTGGACAAGCTTATGCTTGCTGAAGATTGGAAAACACTGTCCTCCATGTCCCACCTTTAAAGTGAGCTGTTGTCTACATTATGAGACAGGCTTAACATTCTAAGTTAATACCATATATGTAAGAACCGGACTGCAACCAAGAGTGAGGACATACACATTGTTGTTGAAGCTAGCTCAAAATACTTCTATGATATGTCTACATTTCCTAGTACTGTCTGCCAATCAAGTTCAACAAATGCATTGCTGTCTACAGCACTACAGGAGTGATTCAAATGGACAAAACCTTGTACTGTGTACCATCAACTACAAAAATGATGACAGAAGTGTACAAACAGCTAGAGTGCCTGAAACCCTGAACATGGAAGACTACAAAAGGCTAGAAACCGTGAAACCCTGAACATGGGAAACCATCAATTTTCGTGGGAAAAAGGCAAAGTTCAGCGTTAGAACGCTGAAAAATTCCTTGAGATCAAGGGTAATAAACGAGTCTCTTCGTAAACTCAGAGGACTCGTAACTCTTGTTCATTGATTTCACTTTTCTGCCCCCAGAAACATCCAAGATACTCCCCAGTTCTACTACTATTTTCTGAAAGTATATTCTGGAAAGGTGAGTTGATATGTGGTGAAGATAGATTTATATTTCAAATATATATATGTATTTGAAAAATATAGAAGATATATCCTGGGTCAGGATATAATTGAAATATATGTCTTATGAATATATTCTTGTTCAAGATATAGTTGAAAGATATATCCTTGTTAAGATAAAGTGGAAAGGTATATCTTGGTCCAGCATCTAATTAAAATATTCATGATATAGTTCAGAAATTATGTATCTGGATTCATGATATGGTCGAAAAATAGATCTTGGTTCAGGATTTTTTAGTGGAAAGATAGGTGTGACTCCATACTATGACATGGTGAATAGAATTCGTTGTCCAAAAATTTACAATCAAAACTCAAGAGAAAGAGGAAGGGAGGCAGGGAGAGAAGAAGAGGAGGAGAGGAAGAAAGGAAGAGAAGGAGAGAAACAACAAAGAACTTGGTGAACTCTTGTCTGTAAAGGATGGTAATACAGATGTGGGTGGGGTATGCAGATAAGGTGCAACTGGAGAGAGAAGAAGAGAAAGATCAAAGAACTTTGTCAACTCGATGGTAATACAGATGTGGGTGGAGTATGCAACTAGAGAGAGAAGAAGAGAAAGATCAAAGCACTTTGCCAACTTGATGGTAATACAGATGTTGGTGAACTGTGCAACTGAACAGAGAAGAAGAGAAAGATCAAAGCACTTTGTCAACTTGATGGTAATACAGATGTGGGTGGGTATGCAGATATGGTGTAACTGGAGACAGAAGAAGAGAAAGATCAAAGCACTTTGTCAACTCAGAGGGTGTTTCAAGGCAGCTAAAGAATTTCATAGTACAAACTGTATCTATAGTGTCAAAGTGGATAATATGCAAGCAACTACTCAGGTAGGTTGCAGATGCTATTGATGCCCCTTATTGCTACCTACATACTGGGAGGACAGACCAGACATACTGCCAAAACCCCTGGAAATCATTGCAGAATCTTCCAGAATATATATCCCAGACAGCAAAAAAATCACAAGTTTTTTTGGTGAAACTAGGACCCCTGACACCCCTACAGACCCAAAAAATATATCCTTACCACATCTGTCTCCCAAAATATATCCTAAGGCCAAGCCAGGGCAAAAATATATTTCTAAGGTGTGACAGTGACATTTCAGGGTCCACTCACCAAAAATATATCCTTACTGCTTTTTACTTGCAAAATATATTTTGGTGGTGTGACACAGACATTATAATTTTTGTGTGA